>NW_012267387.1:1323975-1352541 GCF_000151885.1 Dipodomys ordii | reverse complement strand
TGTCAACCTTTTTGCTCATGGCACTCTACCACTTGAGCCATGCCTCCAGTTCCTCCCACTGGGTATTCTGTAGTTTTTTTACATTTTTCCCATACTGTATATCCACATTGGCTGTAGGTAGTTGGGCTTTGGAAGCCCCATTTCGGAGACCATTCCCTTTTTTTTTTTTTTTTTTTCTGTTGGTTGTGGGGCTTGAACTCAGGGCCTGGAAGCTGTCCCTGAGCCTTTTTATGCTCAAGGCTAGTGCTCTACCACTTGAGACACAGTGCCACTTCTGGTTTTTGAGTGGTTAATTGGAGATAAGAGTCTCATAGGAACTTTTCTGCCCAGGCTGGCTTTAAACTGTGATCCTCAGATCTCAGCCTTCTAAGTAGCTACGATTACAAGCATGAGCCATGCGTGCCCGGGACCACTTCCCTTTTGACAGATCAGCAGCACTCCTGAGTGGGCTGCGCAGGCTGGACCACGCAAGCCTTCATTCAGGTTTCCTGCAAGGTGTGAGCAGGGCCTCCAGCTTGACACAGGCTGGGCTGGGGCAGGTGTGCTCTGAGCCATGTCTCCTGTGCTGTTGGGCAGCAGCCTTGTCAGCTGTTCTGCCCTCTTCCACCTAGCAGTGTCTGTTCCACAGGCAGGCTGCTAGGCCACAGTCCTAGGCTAGACCCTAGAGAAGTGGAATAGCCTGAGTGCAGGTACTATCGTGTTAACTAGCATAGACAACTCCTCTTTCCCAGTCTGCGCTGGAGTTCCCTCCCACGGCATCCTTTTGCTCTGAGGGGGCAGTGAAGTGCATTTACTCAGCAGGGCCTCTGTGGCCTGCGCTCAGAGTTTCTGGTGGTCCTTTAAGTCCCTCTTACATATTGACATGATCAGCCAGCTGGTGACGCCTGGGCTTATTCCTACTTCTCCCTAGGTCAGAGGATCCACATGGGGTGACTAAGCAAGTATACAATCTGCTTCTACCCCTTCTCTACCAGATCCCAACCCAGCCCCCTCTACCATGGCCTCTCCATCCAGCCAAGGGCCAGAGCTGTTGCGTATGGAGAGGTGGAACTCCTCCCAAAATCTCACTTCCCCTCCCCCTCTCTGCCTCGTGAGAAGATCATCCCAGGGCTCCCCTCCCCTAAACTTACCTTGCCCCAGGACTGAGGACTTTGTAGAAAGCTGGCTGCCCTTAGAAGGCCCAGGGCTCACAGGTGAAACAGGTGGATGTGTGTTTACCCTCAGATAATATGTTTGAGGTTAAAGAAGCTGAGGTGTTCCTTAAAAATCTTCACATCCAGGGCTGGGAAGGTGGCTCAGTGGTAGAGTGCTTGCCTAGCATGCATGAGGCCCTGTGTTTGATTCCTCAGCACAGCATAAGCAGAAAAAGCCGGCAGTGGTGCTATGGCTCAAGTGGTAGAGCACTAGACTCTGAGGGACAGCGCCCAGGCCCAGAGTTCAAGACCCACGACCAACCAAAAAAAAAAAAAAATCAACATTCTGGCATTTATAGTTCAGGCCCCAGAACCAAAAAATCACATCCTTAGCCAAAAGAACTTGATTTTTTTTTTATTTCTTTGCTTTATCCCTCATTGTAAATTTTGTTGTTCCCATGTGTAGAGATTGTGCTATTTCTTGGTGTCAGCTCTGTTTTGTTTTGTTGGTCATGGGGCTTGAACTCTGGGCCTGGGTTCTATCCCTGAGCTCTTCAGCTCAAGGTGAGCTCTCTACTACTTGAACTACAGGACCATTTCTGGTTTTCTGGTGGTTAATTGGGGATAAGAATCTTACAGACTTTCCTGCTTGGGCAGGCTTTGAACTTCGATCCTCAGATCTCAGCCTCCTGAATAGCTAGAATTATAGATATAAGCCACCAGCACCCAGTGAGGTGTCTGCTCTTAAATCCTGAAATCATTAGAACAACTAAAAACACACACAGCCGTCTTCAAAAAGTTTGAGTTTGTCAAAAATTTCTAGCTACTACATGAAATACCACAATTTTTTTTTTTAATTTTGGTACTGGGGATTGAACCCAGGATTCTTGCTAGGCAAATGCTTTGCCAGTGAGTTATATCCCAGCCCCCCTCCCTTTTTTTTTTTCTGATCCTGCGACTTGAACTCAGGGCCTGGATATTGTCTCTGAGTTTTGTTTGCTCAAGACAAGCGCTCTACCATTTGAGCCACAATGCCACTTCTGGCTTTTTTGAGTAGGTTATTGGAGATAAGAGTCTCATGGAGTTTCCTGGCTTTGAACTGCGATCCTCAGATCTCAGCCTCCTGAGTAGCTAGGATTATGGGCATGAGCCACTCTTTTTTTTTTCCCAATAGTTATTTCTTTCCTAGTTATTTTCTTTCATTTCCTTTAGGCTGTTTTCATTGGACATTGCTGTGTAAAAGCACACAAGGAAACCACACTTAACACACATACTCTGTGGGTGTACATGGCCTTAGGTCTTGAGGCGTGGAAGAAGGCGGCTGGAAGATCGAGAGCACAGATTTCACCCCAGCTGGTCTGATTTTAGAGCTGGTTTAGTTTTCCATGGCTGACTAAACTGTCATTCATGCCCATAGGAGTGAATAAGAAGTGCTAGCCAAGTGTATGATTTCAGGTTTCCCTTTGAATTTGAGATGTGAAGATGAAAGGCACTAGAACCTTCCTTGCACATGGTATATGGCTAGGTCTGACCTCACTGACTCCATGGTTGCCCCTGTTGGGTGCCTTTGAAATGTTCTGTTTTGTTTTGCGTTGTGGGGAGTCATACCCAAGGCCTCATACATGCTAGGCAAGTATATTTAAGCAGTCATTGAGAGGTTGAAGCAGCTTCAGCTGGGCTTTTGGGGAGTAGGCTGTGATCAGGGGAGAATTGAAAGATAAGAGTTTGGGTGTGAGAATCAGGACTCCCCCTGGCTACTATTTGTGTGGTCATGGGAGGCACACTGTGTCTCAGTTCATGGGGCATGGGAGGTGATGAGGAAGAGACTTGAGAGCAGCTACCCAAAGCCATTTTCAGAAAGTGAGTCCCTAAAGGCCCTGTTCTGTCCTGCTTTATTTGTTGTCATTCACCAGACACACAAAGCCTTGGTCTGAAGAAGAACCCCAGCATCATCCTTGCTGGTCTTGAGAAAGGAAGTGTTTAGCTGAAGTTAGAGCAGCCTCTCCTGCTGGGCCACACCCGTGAGTCCAGCCCAGAGGTGTCACTCAGACGGGTCCCTCACGGTCACCTCTCCCTGACTCCAACCACTTTCTTCCCTGCCACTGTCATTGTATCCACTTTTGCCTCGTTCTTGAAGTTCTTCAAGGGACAGAATTAACCCATTTTCTCCCCCCAGGAGTCTAGAATGTAGATGGATAGTAGATGAAAGCTGACTGGGCTCTTCCTCTGGGATGACCAGATGCTGCCTTCGTAGTCAAGCCTCGGGTCTCACGCTGCTCTGTCGAGGGGTTTGGGTTCCAATGAGGGACTAGAGCTTGCCTTCAGGGTACAGGAGGAGGGGACCCCCCTACCCCTTGAGATGTACTGACACTTCCCACACAGGAGCCAAAATAGAGCTCCTGACTCAACCTGGGTTCCTGCTCTGTTGTCTACACTTGGGCAGTTGTCTGCAGAGAAGGCAAGTGGCCCGATTAGTTTCTGAGGACCCTGGTGGGGGAGGAGGGTCCACTGATCAGGGATCCTGGGCCTCACTAGAGAGGTTCCAAGAGACAGATAACAGTATAGGTGAGAAAAAGCTTGGGGGGGAGGGGGCTCAGGTGAAGGAAAAGGTGTAGGCTCAGGCTAACACTGAGGGCCAGTGGTGCCCTCCACCTGCCCTTCACTCCTTCCTCACAGTGGGTGTTCAGAGGCAGCTGGGACAGAGGCCCAAAGCCCCTGACTTGGGTCCACACTAGCTCATCTGTGTGCCCATGCTGGGCCATGCTTCTGGTAGCTTAAGTAGTGACAGGACACAGACCTGGGGTGGCTTTCTTTTGAAAAAACTGATTCACAGTATGTCTGCCACCAAAGCATCTTCTGGTACTGAGACAGTAGAGTCCTTACTTCGGCTTGAAGAAGTCTGAAACCTAGTCAATTAGTTTTCTTTAATCCGTTCATTTGTTTTCATATTTAGGTTTGTTTTTTTTTCTTAATTTCATTAACCAGGTGTTCAGTTTGAACCACAGTAGACTGACTTGACTTTTGCTTTTCAGTTTTTATGAGTACTTTTGTTTTTTTTTTCTTTTTCCCCCTAATTCCATTTTTGTTGGTTTGTTAAAAAGGTTTGTCCAGAGGGGTTGCGTTTATCCGGTTTGACAAACGATCGGAAGCAGAAGAGGCAATTACCAGTTTCAATGGTCATAAACCCCCAGGTTCCTCCGAGCCCATCACAGTGAAGTTTGCAGCCAATCCCAACCAGAACAAAAACATGGCGCTCCTCTCCCAGCTGTACCACTCGCCCGCAAGGCGGTTTGGAGGCCCCGTGCACCACCAGGCACAGAGATTCAGGTGGGTCCAAAGGTTGGCATGTCGCCGGTCTGTTCCTGGCCAGCCACACTACACGGAGGCCTATTGTGCAGTGGCCATACATGCTGGAAGACCCTGAGACTGCAAGGCTGGTCCTAACCAGTACCTCAGGATCGTTCCCTTGTCACAAAAAAAATCTGTGCCCTGACCATTTATACTTGTCCCTTGATGTCCCTGGGGGACTGGTGCCAGCACCCCTACAGATACAGGTCATCGTGCTGTCCTTATGGCCCCATGCACATCCTCCTGCAGGCTTGGAATCATCTCAGGATGACCTCATACCGAGTAGAGTGGATGTGCTAGGGGAACAGTTGTTTCGAGAACAGTGACAAGAAAAAAGTGTACTTACCAATACAGGCAGGACAATACAAGCACAATTTTTTTCCCCAAATAATTTTCAGTCTGTGGTTGATTGAATCTCTGGACACAGAACCCATGAATAAGGAAGACCGACTGCTTATTCTTCCGTTGGGAGTTGAGAAGATGCCACCAGCTCCTATAGGCTCCAGGGAGGGGCGCATACTGTACTGCTAGTCAGGGCAATCGAGCTGTGAGGTTAAAGGTCCTTCATGTCTGTGGGAAAAGCTGTTCCCAACTTGTGATTCGGTGAGAGCAGTCCTTGGTCTCGAGTTTTTAAACAGGTTTTGGACATTGGGCCAGTGGCTCGTAATACCAGCTCTTTCTACATAGCTCGCTTTCTTGTTACACCTTGCATTTCATACCTGCCTTTTACCTGCCTTGCTGCTTGGAAGGCCCTGTCCAGAGGGGAGTAGCTTTCTTTGTCTTTTCATACTGTAAATAGTCCTAGTTGCTGACAATAGAGTCAGAACTTGGATGCCAGGGTCTGAGGTCCTAGAGCCTCAGGAGCAGTGGAGATCCCAGCTTAAGGGATGTTTTTGTTTGATTTGGATTGGTTTTGTCAGAACATCAAGCAGTGGCAAGGGCTGGCCTCTGGTGGATGAAAATTTCCCATCTTGGTTTTAGCCAGTGGATTGGGTAGATCTGCTCACAGCCACTGGTGCCGTCTTGGACAGTGTTAGTTCCACCATGGAGTCCTGCAGAGTCTCAGGCTGGCTCCAGTTCCAGAGCTGGCCTGCTTTGGCCGCCTAGTTTAAGACAGAGGCGGGAGAAGGTATCGGGACAGAATTGAGCTGGATTTTAAACTCCAGCTTGAGGAGTCTGGTAGTGTGAGTGGCACCTTCCTGGGGCAGGAGGGAGGGTGAATGGCAGCATGTAGGGAACAACCCTGGAGAATTAGGGGAGAGTAATGGAGATGATGGGGGAGACTTGGGTCACAGTCACAGAACTGGTAACGAGGAAACCCAAGGGAGTGGCATTGCCTCCATCAGGAGAGGCACAGTAGCCAAAGGGTACGATGACAAGAGAGGAAAAAGGGATGAGCAAGAAGTCAGCTGGAAAGGGGGGAAGGCATCTCTGAGACAGGTGGAGATAAGAAGAAAGGCCCAGAAGAGCAGGAAGCTTCAATCAGATACAGTCACATCCAGAAAAGACCCAAATCAAGTCAGGATTCCTTCTGTTCCATTGGCATTCATAGCTGCTGTGGTCTAAGAAATCAACTCTCAACAACAGAAAAACCTACTGACAAGATTCCTTAGTGAGAGCCATTTTCAGGGGGTGGGGCATGGTGGTACACACCTGTAATCCCAGCATGTGGGGAAGAAGATGGCAAAATAATACCCCAGATTATTTTCACTCTCCTTTGTCCCTTGAGGTCCAGGGCCCCCTTAGATACCAAATCCACAAGTGCCAAATATGGAATGTAGTATTTGCTTAGAACCTGCACATCATCCCTAGATGGCTTATAACTCTTGATAGCACATAGGTCAGTAATCTGTATTGCTTAACAAGAAAAGCTTGAACACATTCAGGACAGACACAGGCTTTATGTTTTACATATGTCTTCTTAGATCTGAAGTTTGTTGAATTGCAGATTTGGGGCAGGTGGATGGGGCAGGCTGACTGCAATAGCTGTGTGAAAATTAGGGTGGCTGATGATGCAGGACCTCAGTATTGGCACCTCGTTCTGGTCATTTATGTATTTATTTTGTTGGTTGTGGGGCTTGAGCTCAAGACCTGGGTGCTAATCCCTAAACTCTTGCTCAAGGTTAGCAGTCCACCACTTTGAGTCACAGCTCCACTTGTGGTTTTCTGGTGGTTAATTGGAGATAAGACTCTCATGGCCTTTCCTGCCTGTGCTGGTTTTGAACCACAGTCTTCAGATCTCAGCCTCCTGAGTAGCTAAGATTATAGGCATGAGCCACCAGTGCCCAGCTTTCCTTCCAGTCTTTTAGAAAAACAGTTGGCTTCATTCCCACAGACACTGAGGTGCCTTTTCCCATCCATGTCAGTGGTAATTGTGAACTGAGAATATTAACCAGCTTGCACATCCTGGTGGGACTGCTTAAACTTTTGTTGTTGTTGTTGTGATTTTGAAACAATTCTCAACATCATATCTTGTTTTCTTCACTCTGTTAAAAAGAACTCTACAACCCTACTTTGGGCCTAGTGTTCTTGCCAGTCTGTCTAGAGGGTGTTCATATTTAATGGCACCTGCAGGCACCCCCTCATCTAAGTGGGCCTGCAGGGTCTGTCGGCTGAAGCCCGGTTTCATATTGGGGAAAGTAATACTTCCCCAGTTGCATCCTGCAGCTCCAGATATTCTGTCTCCCTGAATATTTTTCCTCCTGAATTTTTTGCCCCCCTTGGTCATGGGGCTTGAACACAAGGCTGAGCGCTGTCCCTGAGCTCTTTTGCTGAAGGCTAGTGCTCTACTACTTTGAGCCACAGCACTACTTCTGGTTTTCTGGTGATTAATTGGAGATAAGAGGCTCATGGACTTTTCTGCTTGTGTCTGGCCTTGAACCACAGTCCTCAGTTCTCAGGCTCCTGAGTAGTAGCTAGTATTACAGGCATGAGCCACGGGCACCCAGTTTACCCCAATATTCTTAAATGGGCCTTAAGGCCACAACTATTTCTATTTGTGACATGTCTTGGGCAACAAACTAAGAATTTGATCATACCTTAATCCTAACTACAGTGTCCATGTGTTTTTTTAGCTTTTGGGTTTTTGGTTTTTTGGGTTTTTTTTTAGAAAATGAAAGGATCGGGCTGGGAAGGTGGCTCAGTGGTAAGAGCGCTTGCCTTGCATGCCTGAGGCCCTGGGTTCGATTCCCAGCACCACATAAGCAAAAAGAAAAAAGCCGGAAGTGGGCTGTGGCTTAAGTGGTAGAGTGCTAGCCTTGAGCTGAAGAGCTGAGGGACAGCGCCCAGGCCCAGAGTTCAGGCCCCACAATCAGAACCAAAAAAAAAAAGAAAAGAAAATGAAAGGATCATTGTGGAAAGGGCTCTCTGAATTGGTCAAGTTGGCCCTTAGTTCACAGCCCTCAGTGGTTTGGCCCTGGTTCTCCCCTTGCCCCCTTTTGTTGGTTACTGGGCTTGAACTCAGGGCCTGGGACACTGTCCCTGAGTTTTTGCACTCAAAGCTAGCGCTCTACCATTTGACCCACAGCACACTTCTGGTTTTCTGTGATTCATTGGAGATAAGAGTCTCATAGACTTTCCTGCCTGAGTTGGCTTCAAACTATGATCCTCAGATCTCAGCTTCCTGAGTAGTTAGTAGTTAGTAGCTATGAGCCACTGATGCCTGACTTGGACGCTGATTCTTGTGGGTGGTTTGAGCCAACCCAGAGCTGTGGGAAGGAACTCCTTTGTGTCCTTTGGTGCACAGCCCTGTGCACGGCTGTGTTCTACTAGAACCCTGGACTGGCTGGATCCCTCTGAGAAGGGGTCATGATGAGAAGGACTTTGAAAAACAAGCACATGTACATGTTTGTGTACACACACAGAATGTGAACAGTTTCCCCCAGGGAGGTTGACAGCAAAGGACACCTAGAGCACTTTTGTGTGTGTGCTGATACTAAGCTTGAGCTCAGGCCTTTTGTTCTCACTTGGCTTTTTAATTAATGGCTGGTGCTCTAACATGTGCACCACGCCTCCAGTTCAACTTTTTTCCAGTTAATTGGAGATAAAATCCCATGGATTTTTCTGCCCAGGCTGCCTTTGAGCCACAATCCTCTTAACTCCAAGCCTCTTAGGTAGCTGGAATTACAGGTATGAGCCATCAGTGCCTGGCCAGGATGCTTTTACCTACATAGGAAGATGTAGAAGAAGCCCTCATCATTTAAAACATAGGAAGCAGGGCTGGGGATGTAGCTCAATGGTGATGTGTTTTCCTTGCAAGTACAAGGTCTTGGGTTCCAGGCCCAGCACCACAAAAATTAAAATGGGGGGAAATACAGAAACAGCTCCTCCCCCCTCTGCCACACACACATAACCTCCCCCACAACTGGAGGAGTGGAGGTGGCTCTGTCAGGTGGCTGTGACTGGGGTACTCAGAGTCTGCTCCCCACACACCAGGGGGCCCACGCCTTCCCTGCTGTGTTCATTTCCTCTGGGTCCTTTCTGACTCAGATAGTGTAGTGTGTGCTCATCTGCAGAGCCTAGGCTTTAAAAAAAAAAAAAAAAAAAAGACATAAAAGTAGGAGGAGGGCCATAGCGATCGGGGAGGGGAAATGAGAGGGTGTGGAGGGTGAAGATGGCAAAAATACCACATATATTTGTGTCCTTTGTATAGTTAGTACAGCTTTTGTTTTTCAAGTCCTCCTGGTACCCCAGTCTTGAGTGGCTCCAGCGGGGCAGAGCTGGCTCACAGAGAGCAGGAAGGCCCCCGCCCTCCTGTACCCACCTTCACTAAACATGTGCTTTCTGTTTGCTAGGTTCTCCCCTATGGGTGTAGATCACATGAGCGGGATTTCTGGTGTCAATGTCCCCGGAAACGCATCTTCGGGCTGGTGCATCTTCATCTACAACCTGGGGCAAGACGCGGATGAGGGCATCCTCTGGCAGATGTTTGGCCCCTTTGGCGCCGTCACCAATGTGAAAGTGATTCGTGATTTCAACACCAACAAGTGCAAAGGGTTTGGTTTTGTGACCATGACAAACTATGAAGAAGCTGCAATGGCCATAGCAAGTCTGAATGGCTACCGCCTGGGGGACAAAATCTTACAGGTTTCCTTCAAAACCAACAAGTCCCACAAATAACTCGCTCATGCTTTTTTTTTGTACGGAATAGATAATTAAGAGTGAAGAAGTTGAAACTTTTTTGTTAGTGTACAACTCATTTTGCGCCAATTTTCACAAGTGTTTGTCTTAGCCTAAATGAGAAGTGAAAAGGTTTTTATACTCTGGGATGCAACCGACATGTTCAAATGTTTGAAATCCCACAATGTTAGACCAATTTTAAGTTTCTTAAGTTATTTCCTTTAAAATCTATATTAAACAGAAACCTAAGTAGACTGCATTGACTAACCAGTCCCTCTGGATGGTGGTGGAACCGAAGCATGCTTTAACACTCGTCACTCGCTGTCTCCACAAACTGGATTTTAACCAACGATCCTTTAGTTTTAGTTTTTCATCTAAAGATGTTAGACAGATTCCAAGTGTGCAGTTTTCTTTTTTTTTTCTTTTTTTCTTTTTTGTTTTGGTTTGGTTTTTTGTTTTTGTTTTTGTTTTTAAGTGATTTATGCTTTGGTTGACAGGAAATTGATTTCTCAAGGGGTCCCGCTGCCACCTCCTGCTCACTCAGTCCCGGGCTCTGCCGAAGTCCTAGAGGTGGCAACAAGACCTGTCCCGGGTGGGTCACCGCCACAGAGGGCTCCCACTGGGAGCCACCCACTGGGCCTGCCCAGCCCCTTCTGAGGACACAAAGGTGTTCCCTACGCCTGGGCACCAATGGGAACGGACCAAAGAGTTTCAAGGAAACTCCAGTATATTCCAGAGTCAGACCTGAGCTCCAGGCACACCTGAAGATGTGTTGCTCCTCTGACACCCCCAGTTTCTGTCCCCACATTGCATGCACAAGTGCCCCACACATCGGATACTGTTGTTCACCATTTTTCCTGTTTCCAAGAGCATTTAACACAGCTCGAATGCGCAAGATAACTGATTGTTAACAACACGTAAACATTTGAGCATTGTATTTCTCGCATCCCTCCTTGTGAGCGCTAGACTTTTTTTCTATCTTAGTCAGATTTCATTTTGGAACTTTGCTTTCGTATGGACACTCAGCAGAAAAGTACTTCTTGCCAGTTATCTATTAACAAAAAACAAAAAAAAAAAAACCTTTGATTTGTAGTTTTAAAGATTAACCCTCAAAAGTTCTCTTTATAACTGCCTTGACGTTTGGGGTTGTTCTGTTCTGTTAATTTTCTTTTGCTTTTTTGTGTTTTTTGTTTGTTTTTACTTTTGCATTTAAGACCATTAAATTTGATTTTGTTTTGCTCGAGTTTTGTTTTGTTTTTTGTTTTATTCTTTTCTTTCTTTTTGGCTAGGGAAGGCACAGACAAGCCCAGCATTCAGGGAGGAGTCGTAAGACAGTAAGAAGCAAACACTTAGTCCATGGCATAGAAACACGTCATCATGGATTGGTGGTTCTTCACCTCAGAGCTGTAGGCAGGCTTGGAGGGGAGGCCTGTGCAGGAGCAGGGGCCTGTGCCCCCGCAGCTCTTCTGGAAAAATACCTGCTGTATAGAAAGACTCAGTACCAGCAGCTATTAGCCTTGACACAAGACTGAAAGGTGTAAAGGCCGGCTGTTTTGTAGTTCTCCATATCTAGGATGATGACAGTTAATTTATCTGTTTATTTATCTAGCTCTATTTATTTATTTATCTAGCTCTATTTATATATTTATTTATGTGAAACCTGGGTGATAAGATAAGCACAGGGCCTCGAGAGCAAGTCAGCATCTTAAGAAGCCCTTGGACAATTTGAGGCTGCCTGGCAACTACCCCTTGCCCTGACCTTCACAGGAGGTCACAGAAGAGGCAGCCACAAGCCCCGAGGTTTTATCTTAGAAAAGTGGACCAAGTGCTGTGCAGGCTCCTCCCCAGAAATTCCAGATCCTCACTCAGCCAGCCTGTGGGGATTCCTTCTAGAACCCGGAATCAAAGACCTGGTTGCCCCCCGATCTCACACCAAAGGTTCCCTCTGTTGCCCCAAGGAGCTCCTCACCCAGAACCAGAATGTTTTCCAGGAAACATAAGCCTTTCTGGTTCCTTGGACCGACATCTGGGTGGATGTGGAATTCCCAGTCCAGAGCTCCCCTGGCTCCTGCACATTCTTGCAGCTGTAGCCCGGTTCCTCCCACAAGGGGCTTCTGTCTTATGGCCAGCTCCTCAGTTGTGCCCTTCCCCTCCCTCCTGTTTACCCACTCATGAGGGAGCCCCCCCACCTGGAAGTTTCTCACATCCCTCAAACCTTCACTTTCTATGGTCTCCACCACTCCCAACAGACTTCTAGCTACAAATTCCAGTGCATTTCATGGGACCTTGAATTTGCCAATGTATGGAAGGACTCAGCCTCTGCAGTTTCCACTCCATCAAGGAACTAGATGCAGGTCCTGGGCTCAGAGTTCAGTATATATTTCTGGGCAGAGGGACTGTCCTCAAAACCCAGGTTCAAGGTATGGCTTAGAGGTCAAGCATTTGCTTCCTTTCATATGCAAGGCCCTGAATTCTATCCCCAGAACTGGGGAGTGGTGGGGAGCAGGGAGAGAGGAGAGTAGGACCAGAAAGAAAATTAAAGTCACAATCCAAAAGAAACAATTACTTAAAAAGCTTCAGACATAAATTCATCAAATTTGTATTGAGCAGGGGGGGGGGGGGGTCATTTGGGAATTTGATGGAAAGGAATAAAGAACAGATAATGGTAGTTGATCAAAAATGTGGTTTGGCAAATATCAAAGAGGTTTTGGTTGAATTCTTTTTTTGCCCATGTCATTTCCCCTTGGTACTTACTCTGCCTTACTCAGGCAGCTCTAAACTCATGAATCTGTTCTCACTTTGCTATTTGCTGATTCAGCTTTTCTGTGTAATGTGCCAAGTTGTGGATTTGGGGGGGGAGCCGGGGGAGAGGGTTCAGTGACTGGTTTCCCCCACAGCCACCACATTTCCTGACTTGCCTAAAAGTCAGGCTTCTTTGAGGCTCTGTGCAGAATGGTGCTGGAAGAGTTCTGCCTCCTCCTGGTGAGAGTCTCCTTGGCCAAGGGCAGCTTGCCTTAACCTCTGAAAGTCTGAACTTGGCATTAGTTCAGGAAATCCCAGGAGTTTCAGGGGCTGAATCATGTACTGGGCAGAAGTAGATGATCCCCGAGATAGTTAGTGGCAGTTAATTACCTTCTCCAGTTTGCCTCCAAGTGACAGTGGGTAGACTATAAGATATTAAAAAGACAGGACTTCTCCCAGTGTAATATCAGATTTGTAAATGTAAGTTCTATCACTCAGCTGTTCGATTTCAGGTTAGATTCAGCCTGATTTTATTCTGCATGCTTTGTGCAACCAACTCCTTCTGCACTGGATGAGAGAGAAGCTGACAAGAGGCTCTGTAAGATCTTTACCCTTCCCCCATCTCCCCAGGAGAGACCCCTAGGGTTCATTTCACTGATGGGAGGTGGGGGGGGCTTATCCCCCAAGCTTCCTGAGCCACAGTGAGACCACAAGTGCTTTCTGTTGAGTGGCACTGATTGACACAATCTTAGAACAGAATTTGCATCTGGGTCCCAAACAGGGAGATTACCCCCCCCCTTGACTTCTAATGATTGTATTATATTCCCAAGAACCTTTTGGTGATAGGGTTGAGGATTTTTTTTTGTCTTGGTTATTAAAAGAAGGAAATGATTTGATTTGTTTCTTATAAGTCACCAGCCATAAGCATCTTCAGTTAGGCTGCAGGAGACTTTGAGCGGACTGTGTTTTCCTCCCTAGGAAGAGAAGTGGCGGTTCCGCTGGCTGGGGGCCCCCCTTTTCCCACGTGATGTTCCCTTGTCAGTGATTTGCTTGGGGGGAGGGGCGCAGATAACCAGCTGACCCCCATGTTGTACAGTAGATGGCTAGACCTTTTGTATATTAGTGTGCTTTAAGTTATTGATTTGTTTTATATGAAATAATTTATTTTTCAGGTACCTTTTTTTTTCATTTTAACTTTGTTTTTACATGGGTTTGTTTTCAATAAAGTCTGAAACTGCTGTCCAAAAGTCAACAATAAAATGAATGCCATTGTGTTCTTTGGAAGATGTTGATGTAACTAGTTTTAAAACAACAACAACAGCAAAATCCTTATTAATTTTCCAGAAAAAAAGAGTGGGAGGGGGAGCCCTTATCAGTTTTCCATCTCCCCGTTGCTTTTTTTCCCCCTCTCTCGTAGAATCCTTGTGAATAAATGTTCTTGAGTGTTTTAGAAGGAAAAAAAAGCAAACCTAGATTTTGATAATTCAGAAGATTTCAGATTAATAAAAGAAGCTTTGAAAGAAGACCATTTTTCAAAATTTTAGTGAAGTGTGAATATTTTTTTGTCAATGGCTTTCTCAAAGAGAATGAAACTTTTGCACCATTTTCAGAGTTTTTATAGAGATGCCAAATTGATATATTTACATGTAATGGAAACATGAAAAAAAGTTTTATTAAACAATTGTTCCTAGCTGTGTAGACATTTTAATTCAGTTTCCAAAGCTTTCAAAAGCGTATTTTTGAAGTACAGAGTGGTACGGTTTGGGTGTTACTGATGGCTCCACCTGAGTCGCTTGTCTGAGTACTCAGTCCCTTTCTGCAGGTACTGGCTTTGTGTCAACTGCTGTATGTTACCTATGACTGGAAATCTGTGCTATTTTGGTAATAAATGAAGTGGGATAACAGATGCGTCGGTGTAGGGTGATCGATCCTGTGTGACTTGGGAGTAGCCAGTTGTCCAGTGAAGCATCACGTGACAGCCTGGACCAGGCCACAGCCTCGGCCTTGGACAGCTGGGCATGCGCTGTGGTGGCCTCTTTCATGGCCCTCCTGCTCTCGCCTGGAAGTTTCCTCTACATTGGAGGAGCTCATTAGCCACTGCCTCCCCTTAGTTCTGTTCCCCATAGTTTGGACTCCCTTTCCCTCATGAGGATCTACCTCTTTTTTACCCCAGGTTGGGCCATAATAGTGCCAGTCCTAAACCTAAGCCAGACAGTGACTGGCACTCACCTCCTTTGGTGACAGGAAAAGACAGAACCATCGCTCTACCCAGAGGTGGGATGGCCAGTGGTCTCGGGGTGACAGACACCTTAGCCTAGGGATGCCAGCCTGTTTCCTTAGGCCTCCTACCAGCTTCTTTCCCTAGGGGAAAGTCACCGCTGTTGGTGATGTCCACTGACATGTACTTTGTCTCTCCAGGGGTTTTCAAGTTGTCTTTAGACTGTGGACCAGAGAATTTCTAAATCTGCCTTTGACCTCTCATCCAGTCCATGCCAAATAGGTTTTCTCATGTTGGAGGATTTTGCTGCAGGGCCCTGAGAGGAAGTGGAAGAGGAGAAGGGCTTCTGGGAATGAGGGCCTGGGTCTGCAAAGAAATTGCAACCCCCACCTCCCGGAGGCAGTGTGTGGAGGGAGAAGCGGGGAGGGAGGAGGGCCAGGTCTCAGGACAGGGTGCTGATGGGCCCTCCCTCCCCACTTGGACTGAGCTGGTGGGCATGGGAGTGGAGAGAGGACAGAAGGAGCTGGTTTGATGGAACACACATAGGTGTTGGGCCTCCTAGAAAGACAACTTGTGGGTTGGCAGGGTGAGCCATACCCTAGCATGAACCAAAGGGCCAGCCACAGAGGAATGCACAAGGGCTGGGGAGGGTGAGGCACAGAAATAACCTATAAGGGGCCAGGAGAACCTACGGAAAATTCCAGAACCACTACCAAGGGCTGAGGGAGCTCAGGAGAGAGAGAACCAGGTGGGAAGCATGCCTGGTGGCTTTCATTTTTTACTTTTAATTAGGACTTGAACTCTGTGCTCTGTGCCTTGCGTTCCCTTATTTGTTTTTATGAGCCATAACTCTATTTCAGACTTTGCTAGTTAATTAGTGATAAGAGTCTCACAGACTGAACCCAGATTTTCAGACCTCATCCTCCTGAATAGCTAGGATTATAAACTTGAGCCACCAGCGCCCAGCAATGATGGTTGCTTTTACGTACAGGTGATCGTAAGTTTTCTCCTTTGCTCACACACACAAAAAAAAAGTTCTATGTCCAAGAAAACAGCTCAATGGCTTCTTGCCAAATATGGATGGCATGATAGGGTAACAATCTAGATATGACAGTCAAGACATTCACATCAGAGCTGATCAACAGTGGCTTGTGCTTGTAATCCTAGCTACTCAGGAAGCTGAGATCTGAGGACCAAGGTTTGAAGTCAGCCTAGGCAGGAAAGTCCCTGAGACTCTTCTCTACAATGAACCATCAGAAAAGCCAGAAATGGAGCTGTTGTTCATGTGGTATAGCTACTTTGAGCCAAAATGCTCGGGGACAGTAGCCAGGTCCTGAGTTCAAGCCCCAGGACTGGCGTACATACAAAAGATATACATACCAAGGTGGTAGCGGCTCATGCCCATAACCCTAGCTGTTGAAGAGGCAAAGATTTGAGGATCCAAGTTCAATACCAACTCAGGCAAGAAAGTCCATGAAACTTCAATAAACTACAAAAAAAAAAAAAAAAGCTGGAAGTGGAGTGCGGTTCAAAAAAAAAATTGACAGGTGCCACTAAGGGGGGGGGGTGAGTGCTAACCCTAAATCCATGGACCCTGTGTTCATAGAGTGATATTAAAAAAACAGCCTTGAAGCTAGGCACTGGAGGCACATACCTGTAATCCTAGCTGTTTGGAAAGCTGGGAATGGAGCTGGTCTCTGGGGACTGCCTCCAAGGAGGGAAGTTGCAGGACGTAGGATGTGTATGATAGCCCAGCAAGGACAGGAAACCTAAAAGTAGGTGATAGCCACCCGGGAGGAAAACAAGACTTTACCCTAAAAATAACCTGTAAAAACTAGGCCTGGAGGCGTGGCTTTGTGGCAGAGGGCCAACCTAATAAGTGTGAGACCCTGGGTTCAAACTACCATACTACAAAAATAAGTCTTGAACAAAAAGTTCAGGCAGGTGTGGGTAGTACACACCTGTAATCCCAGCACATTGGGAAGCTGTTCAGTACCAGCCTAGACTAGATAGCAAGACCTTGTCTCCATAACCACAAAAATCTTAGGGGCCGATGCTCTGAAACAAAGGAACACCGGCTTTGGGGGCATGGTGGGATGTGAAAGTTCATGGGTTGAGGAAGGTGGGAGCCCCAGATTTGCCAGTGGACACCAGGGATAAAGGAGGACCAATGCAAGCCGGTTGTTGGTGGCTGACACCTATAATCCTAGATCTCAGGAGGCTGAGATCTGAGGATTGCGGTTCAAAGTGAGCCTGGGCACAAACTTCTGTGAGACTCTTATCTCCAATAAACCACTAGAAAAACCGGAAGTAGTGCTGGCTCAAGCGCTTGCCTTGAGCTGAAAAGCGCAAGGACAGTGCCCAAGCCCAGAGTTCAAACTCCATGACCACCACCAACAACAACAACAACAAAAGGGGGGGGGGGAACCAATGCTGGAGCTGACACAAGCTTGAACATGAGTGCCTGGCTCACATAAACAATGAATGAATAGAGCCAATCCCATCCTGGCTTCATCTTCCTAAGCCTACTGTTCAGCCAGCTGCTACACAGTATGGAGAGCAGGCACTCCCAACAGAGGACTGTGCAGCCAGCCCTGGCCAATCCTGCCCATCCTTGGACCAAGGCCCCACCCCCATGGAGCAGCGAGACCTTCCCCTGCCTGGCCTGGTGCTGGGATAGTGTGAGCCTCATGTCAGTCACCTGATGGGAGACTATTGCTTTAATTTCCCAGTCTGGAGAAGCCAAGTTTTACAAAAGGATCAAGCTTCTTCCCAGGGCCAATCCAAACTCACACTCTGCAAGTAAGTGTTGCCTGAAACTGCTGAGAAGCTGAACTGGAAACGGAAGAGAATGTCATCAAAAACAGAAAAGAAGCCCAAGACAGGACAAACAGACGGCACAGGCTTATGGGCAGAAGCCTGAGAAGGTGCTGTATTAAAAAAAAAAAAAAAAAAAAGCCGGGTGCTGGTGGCTCACACCTGTAATCCTAGCTACTCAGGAGGCTGAGATCTGAGGATCTCGGTTCAAAGCCAGCCCGGGCAGGAAAGACCGTGAGACTCATCTCTAATTAATTATCAAAAAGCTGAAAGTGGGGCTGTGGCTCAAAGTGGTAGAGCACCAGCTTTGAGTGAAAAAACTCAGGGACAGTGCACAGGCCTTGAGTTCAAGTCCCAGAACAGACAAAAACAAACAAAACAAAAAATGAACTCAGGGTCCCATGAAAGCCCTGTTAATGTTTGGATGTTGCAAATCCTCCTGATGAAGGCTTGATGCCCAGTGGGGGTGTGATGAAATCTTTTAAGAGATGAGGCATTGGGGAATGGGGAAGATATTTAGGTTATTGGGGTATATTCCCAAAGGTGATTGTGGGGCCCTCCCCCCTAAAAAAAACCCTTTTCCTCTTGTTTTTTACACCCTGGCCATAAGGCAAATGGTTTTGCTGTACTATATACTACCTATCAGTGTCATCAGCACCCCACCAGACACCATCCCAATCCTAAACGTTGCCTTTTGTAGCCAGGTGTATTGGTGAATATCTGTAAGCACCACACACAAGAAGCTGAGGCTGGAAGATCACAAGTTTAAGGCCAGCCTGAACCCTGCCTCAATAACAAAACAACAACAAAAAATACCTGCCCTTTTTTTTTTTTGGTCGATTGTGGAGCTTGAACTCAGGACCTAGGCACTCTCCTTGAAGTATTCTAGTTTACTACTTTGAGCCACAGTGCCACTTCTAGTTTTCTGGTGGTTAATTGGAGATATCTCATAGACTTCCCTGCCCAGGCTGGCTTTGAACCTTGATCCTCAAATCTAGGATTACAGGTGTCAGCCACTAATCTTGCCTTTTTTTTTTTTTTTTGCCAGTCCCAGGGACTGAACTCAGGGCCTGGGCACTGTTCCTGAGCTTCTTTTGCTGAAGGTTAGCTCTATCACTTGAGCCATAGCACCACTTCCAGCTTTTTCTGTGTATGTGGTACTGAGGAATTGAACTCTGGGCTTCATGCATGCTAGGCAAGCATTCTATCACTAGGCACATTCCTAGCTCAATTTTGCCATTCTTGTATGAAACTGAAACCAGAAATTTTAGGCCCCAGGCCCATATACCATGTGAGGCATGAGGCGGGGCAACTCATCCCAATACACCACCAAATGAAGAGACATGGTGAAGGGCAGAGAAAAGAGATTTATGACATGGATGCCTCAAGAAGACAGGGCTTCAGTACCTTTCCAGTCATCTTCAGAGTACAGACATGAATCTGTTGTTCTGTCAGCAGAGGGTGTGTGTGTGTGTGTGTGTGTGTGTGTGTGTGTGTGTGTGTGTGTGTGTGCATCTGTTTTGGTACTGGAGCTTGAACTCCATGCCTTGAGCTCTCTCACAGCTTTTTCATTCACAATCACTCTACCACTTGAGCCTTTCGTCCATTTGGTTTATTAGAGATAAGAATCTCATGGCTGGGCACTGGTGACTCACTCCTGTAATCCTAGCTACTCAGGAGGCTGAGATCTGAGGATGAGGGTTCAAAACCAGCCCAGGCAGGAAACTCTGTGACTCTTTAATAAACTACCCCAAAAAGCCAGAAGTGTTGCTGTGGCTCAAGGGGTAGTGCACTTTTCCTTGAGCAAAGAAAAGCTGAAGGACAGTGCCCAGATGCAGAGTTCAAGGACCAGCCCCCATTCCTCACCCCACCCAAAAAAAAAACCAACAAAGAATCTCATGAACTTTTCTGCCGAGGCTGGCTTCAAACTATGATCCTCTGGGTCTCAGCCTCCTGAGTAACCAGGATAACAAGTATGAGCCACTGTCGCCTGGCTGACCTGTCTTACATGTGTCTGTTAATGACACAAAAGGCCTTATGTGAGCCGAGTGCTGGTGGCTCATGCCTGTAATTCTAGCTACTCAGGAGGCTGAGATCCGAGGATAGCAGTTCAAAGCCAGCCCTGGAAGGAAAGTCTATGAGACTCTTATCTCCAGCTAACCACCAGAAAACCAAAAGTAGTGTTTTGGCTCAAGTGGTAGAGTGCCTGCCTTGAGCTAAAGAGCTCAAGGACAGTACCCAGGCTGAGAGTCAAGCCCCATAACCAACAACAACAAAAAGTCCTTATGTGGCACATGATTATACATAAATAACATGAAGGACACAAATAACAGTAACATAGCAAAATAATTAAGAGGTGGGGTATTTGGGGTATCTATTTCCTTTTAATAGAATCCATTTGATCCTACACTTATAAAATTCACATTTGTATTTCCTTTTAATATAATTCATTTGAGCGCTGGGAATGTGGCTTAGTGGTACCTACAGTTATATAATTCACTGTGAAATACTGGCTATGTTCAACAACTAGCTGCAAAAATTCTTGAAAATTTGCCACTTGGCTCTGAAGATTCAGAACAAGCGACTTCCAGCTCACCTGTGTAAATACAATTTCATACCACTGAAATTTGGTTTTCCCCCATTACTGTCAAAACACTGATGGCTCATCTCCAGAGAGCTTTCTCTCTCTCTCTCTTTCTTTCTTTTTTGCTCATACTGGGGGTTTGAACTCAAGGCCTTGTGCTTGCTTAGCTTACACACTTGACAAGTGCTCTACCACTTCAGCCATCCTTCCAGCCCTGCTTTTGCTGGTTATTTTGGAGGTGGAGTCTCACAGACTTTTTTTTATCCAGGCTGGCCTCAAAATAGGATCCACTGAGCTGGGTACCAGTGGCTTACATCTGTAATCCTAGTTACTCAGGCGGCAGAGATCTGAGGATTGAGGTTTGAAGCCAGCCCAGGTTCAAAGTCTGTGCGAGTCTTATCTCTGATCACTAATAAAGCCAGAAATGGAGCTTTGGCTCAAGTGGTAGAGCACTAGCCTTGAGCAAAAAAAAAACTCACAGACAGTGCCCAGGTCCTGAGTTTAAGCCTCAAGAGTGGCACAAAAATCAATCAATCAGGGCTAGGAAGGTGGCTCAGTGATAGAGTGCTTGCCTTGCATGCATGAAGCCCTGGGTTCAATTCTTCAGCACCACATAAGCAGAAAAAGCCAGAAGTGGGACTGAGGCTCAAGTGGTAGAGCGCTAGTCGACAGCTGAAGAGCTGAGGGACAGCGCCCAGGCCCAGAGTTCAGGCCTCATGACAAAAAAAAAAATCAATCAATCAATAAAATAAATGGGGTGGGGGAGGCTGGGAATGGGCTTAGTGATTGAGTGCTTGTCTGTCATGCATGAAGTCCTGGGTTCAATTCCTCAGTACCACATAAAGAGAAAAAGCCAGAAGTGGTGCTGTGGCTTAAGTGGTAGAGTGCTACCCTTGAGCAAAAGAAGCTCAGGGACAGTTACCTAGGCCCTGAGTTCAAGCCCTAGGACTGGGGGAAGGGGAAGGATTCTTTGGATTACCTCTTTTTGGGGGGGCGGGGGAAGGGAGTTGGGAGTGGTGGTGGTGTCAGTCATGGGGCTTGAACTTGGGGCCTAGGCACTGTTCCTGAGCCACAGTTCCACTACTGGTTTTCTGGTGGTTACTTAGAGATAAGATTCTCACAGACTTTCCTGTCCTGGGTGGCTTTGAATCACGATCCTTACATCTCAGACTCCTGAGTAGATAGAATTACAGGTATGAGCCACCAGAGCCTGGCTGTCGGCCTCTTGAGTAGCTGGGATTGCTGATCTGAGCCACCATTGGCATCTGGCTCCCCCAGGGACTTCTAACTTGAAAATGCAAAGGACAGTAGATTACAAATCTATCTTTGCATTCCCAAAGCCTGCAGCATTCCATACTGCTGATTCTACCTGCCTTCTTTCAGGTCTTCTTGATCCTCTTCCAAGGATGATGCTTCTCCCACTTGGGTGCCCATTAATCCTACTCTCCCTGAGTATCTTTTTCCTAATAACTAAGAAGCTATGCTTCTAGTCCAAATTTCCTCTCAGCTACAACCCTGTGTACTCCAACCACTCAACTTGTCTGCTCCTGGAGTAAAGACATCTCACACAAGCCAGATGTTGGTGGCTCATGCCTGTAATCCTAGCTACTCACAAGGCTGAGATCTGAGGATCAAGGTTCAAAGCCAACTAGAATAGTAAAGTCTATGAGACTTAATTAACCATCACAAAGCCAGAAGTGGAGTTATGGCTCAAGTGGAGGAGCACTAACCTTGAGCTCAGAGACTGCCCAGGCCCTGTGTTCAAGCCTCAGGACTGGCGCGTGAGCGCGCGCACTCACACACACACACACACACACACACACACACACCTCACACAAATGTCTTTTTCTTTACCCTGGAAGTGGAGTTCCTGAGGGACAGATTTTAACAGATTAGAAGTCAAGGGATTACACACTATCCACACTATTCAGATACATCCCTTGGCTCTGCGGAGAAGAATGGTCTCTTAGATAACACAAGGCCAATCTGTTGACTGAAGCCTTAACATCGCTGGGGCTGATCGTCCTCATGGCTGGGCTGTTGTTCTTGTCTTCAGTACTCTGAAGTGCAACCTCCCTCATTTTCAAGCTCAGATCACAGCTTCAAAAGGACAAAGGGTAACCCATGGCACCAGTTCACCTCCCTCTCCCAGCCCCAGATTGCCCGGGTACATCCAAGTACCACCACTAGATGGCAGCATCCTCCAAATACAAAACAGCTGAAAAACAACGAAGGTGGGCTTCTTAGGAGCCAGATGTTTCCACGCACACTAAACTGATGAAGAACTGGCCCCAAATTAGCCTGGTCTCAGCTTTCCCCTCTCGTACTGGGCTAGAAATAAACTTCTTCCCAAAGCGCTGGACAGTTTTGCTTCTTGGAGCAAATCAACTTGACAATCCCCAAGGTCAGTAGAGCAGAGTCAATCCCGCATTGGTTTAGTCCAGTCAGAATCCAACTGAATCCATCCTTGCAGTGGGTCAAACCACCTGCACACCCCTCGAGTTACGGGGAACACAACGGTCTCTTTCGCGGAATCACTCGGGCTACTGAATTCCCACCCTCAGGCTCCGCCTCTTCGTAATCTTACCCAACCACAAATATCACAAAAGTACCAGATCCAATCATAAGTCTCATTCTGCCAAAAGCCTGGACCTATTACACCCCTATTACAACGCTCGTTCACTTGCTACCTGGAGAGTCTTGCCCAATCAGAGGCCATTCTCTCTCCTAAACCCCGCCCCCGACCCGGCTTTTCCCAGGCCCGCGAGGCGGATGACGCCATCGGCGCGCGACGCAAGAAGGTCACACGGGCTCCTCCAACATGGCGGCGGCGGCGGCGGCGCTGCGGGCCGGCTGGTGCCGCTGTCCGCGGGTGAGCGGACGTTCGGGGCGGGCGGGTCGGGTTGACTGGGCTAGGAGCGCGCAGCTTCCGGGGTCCCCTTCTCCTTAGCCCCTTGGCTCTGTGGCCCTTCCCGCGGGCCCTACGGGAGACTTAGGGGCAGGGTCATTGGGTCAGTTGAGGCCGGGACCCGCAGCGCGAAGCGAGGCCCGAGGCCGAGGCCAGACGGTCGGGTCCCGAGGCAGCCGTGCACCGAACCTGCAGGGACTTTTGGTTACTTTCGCTTTCACATCGGGCCCCACGTCAAGGAAGGAGTGAATGGTGGCTGGGGAGGTGGTGCCTCGTGCAGAAAAGTAGCCGAACGGAGGGGAAAAAAAAAACACACCGTCCCAGCCCCGTGACATCCACGCATTTAAATGTCAGTCCTCTGTGGAGGGCATTTCCTGCATCGCCTTTGGTCATGTTCAGCCTGGACGAGAGGAAGATCGTTCTCGAACTCGCTAAGCAGCATGGGCCCGTGGTTGAGTAGGATGAGGGGACGCAAAGCCTGGAATGCGCACGTAGAAAAGAATGCTAAATATTGTTGCTGCTTGACTCTTAAATTTCTTTCTTTCTTTCTTTTTTTTTTTTGGTGCTGATCCTGGACCTTGATCTCGGCCTGGGGCTTTGTCTCTTAGTTTTTTTTCACTCCAGGCTAGTGCTCTACCACCTGAGCTTACAGCTCCACTTCCAGCTTTTTGATGGCTAATTGAAGACAGGAGACTTACCAACTTTCCAGCCCGGGCTGGCTTCAAACAGAGATCTTCAGATCTGAGCCTCCTGAGTAGCTAGGATTACAGGCTTGAGCCACCAACTCCCGGTGACTCTCTTCAAATTAAGGAATTCTGCCCACAGTCCCCTATCGGTCCAAAGCCCATATCTGATTGTGGAGCCCAACTGTTAAGAAGATGGACAGTATACTGAGACTAAATATGGAGGGGGGGGGAGGGAGATATTTGGCTTTGTATCGGATCTGATTTTTTTTTTTCTTCCTCCCTTGGGTTCCTTGTCTTGAGTTCTGGTAAGGGCTGAATTCACAGGGGTTTGTATAATTTGGACTGGAGACTGAGACAGAACCAGCTTCAGATTTCATTCTGCGATGAGATTTGTTTTCCAGGCTAGACAGCTGTCTACTCTTTCAGATGTTTCTAATGACTGTGTTTCTGGAATCTGTGAGTGTCAGCGTAGAGACAAGTAGTTTATACTCTCCAGGAGTTATCCTCCCAAAACCATAGGTGGTAGTGATGCCTGTGTATAAGTTTAGGGTGTTGCTGTAGTTTCCAAGTGATGACCATGAGAGAGGAAATGCCCAGAAAAATGAGAGATTCTGTTACATCAACATTCTAGGCTTCCATGCTGGGTGCTACGGTGCAGAGATATAGAAGACTTTACATACAATTTAAAGTTCACCATCTGATAAGGAAGAAAGGGCCTTTCAAGATCAGCCTTACAGGGGCTGGGAAAGTGGCTCAGTGGTAGAGTGCTTGCCTTGTATGCATGAGACCATGGGTTCGATTTCTCAGCACCACATAAGCAGAAAAACCAGGAAGTGGTGCTGTGGCTCAAGTGGTAGAGCACTAGCCTTGAGCTGAAGAGCTGAGGGACAGCACCCAGGCCCAGAGTTCAGGCCCCACGACCAACAATGACAACAAAATAAAAAGATCAGGCTTACATGTGTAATCCTAGCTACTCAAGAGACTGAGATTTGAGGATCAAGGTTCAGAGCCATCCTGAGCAGACAGACAAATCTGAGAGATTATCTCCACTTAACTAGCACAAAGCTGGAATTGGACCACGGGCTTAAGTGATTAAAACACCATTTCTGAACAGCAAAAGCCAAGCAAGAGCACAAGGCTCTGAGTTGAAGTCCCAGTGCCAGTATAAAAAAAAAGGAGGGCTGGGAATGTGAATTAGTGGTAGAGTGCTTGCCTAGCATATGTGGAGCCCTGGGTTTGGTTTCCCAGTACCACATACACAGAAAAGGCTAGAAGTGGGTCTGTGGCTCAAGTGGTAGAGTGCTAGCCCTGGGCAAAAGAAGCTCAGGGACAGTGCCCAGGCCCTGAGTTCAAGCCCCAGGACTGGCAAAAAAAAAAAAGGGGGAGGAGAAGGAAGGAAAAAAGGAAGAAAGGGCTTTTGATTGAGATTACCTGTGTCTTTGCATGTTACTGGAAATTGAACTTAGGGTCTAATGCTTGCCAGGCAAGCATTGAGCTACTCCAGCCATGTTGCCAGTCCTAGCTGGATCTTTGCCAGAGGGACTCCACTAAATTTCTCTGCTTGAAGCCCAACCCTTGCCTTGACCATTGTAAATTTTTCCAGGGTTGTCACTGGGACAGTTTTAATGGTTTGCCTCTAAAAGTTAGGTCTCTAGCTGGACACTGGTGACTGATTCCTGTAATCCTAGCAATTCATGAGTCTGAAATCTGAGGATCCCATTTGAAACCAGCCTGGGTAGGAAAGTCTGTAAGGCTTTAATCTGCAATTAATCAGCAAAAAGCCAGAACTGGAGCCATGGCTCAAGTGGTAGATCACCGGCCTTGGGTGAAAAAGCTAAGGGGTAGCTACACAGGAGGCTGAGACCAGAGGATTGGGGTTCAAAGCCAGCACAGTCAGGAAAGTCTGTGAGATTCTTTGTTGTTGTTATTGTTTTGTTGTTGTTGTTTTTTGGGTCCGGTTGTGGGTGGGCCTGGGCGCTGTCCCTCAGCTCTTCAGCTCAAGGCTAAAGCTCTACCACTTGAGCCACAGCGTCACTTCCGGCTTTTTTCATTTTGCTTATGTGGTGCTGAGGAATTGAACCCAGGGCCTCATGCATGCAAGGCAAGCGCTCTACCACTGAGCCATCTTCCCAGCCCCAGTCTGTGAGATTCTTATCTCCAGTTAACCACAAGAAAACCAAAAGTGGTGCTGTGGCTCAAAGTACTAGTATGCTATCCTTGAATGAAAAGAGCTCAGGGATAGCACCCAGGCCTCAAGTTCAAGCCCAGAACTAGCAAACCTATGTGCGCGCACAATCATAAATACACACACACACACACACACACACACACACAAAACCAGGTCTTTGGAATTTGGGATAGAAGACCGCTTGCCACCAGCGTGAAGATTTAGTATGCCCTCTCTAAACTAAAGATTATGTCATGCAGATGCATTTAGCCTTCTTCCCCTGCAGGCTGGCATTTCCTGGGATCCATCTGATTCCCCTGGTTTCAGAATAGACCATGGAAGTGCAGTTGCTACACATTCCCTTTTTACCACGTTCCATTGGCTTTTGGACTTTGCTAAGATTGCAAATTGTCTGGCACACAACAGACCTGCAATTGAAATCAGCAGATGCATAGCAGTTGCCTCCTGCCTTTTTCTGAGCAGTCCACATCCTTCCCAGTCACCATTGTTTCAATGGATCTTTCTCTTTTCCCCACCAATTAGAGATGCCTGGGCAGCAGAGTCCCATTTCTTTCCAGCCACAGCCTGCCCCATGGTTCAACCTACCAGATACGCCGGCCAGGTGGAGCACTGCCATTGGTGAGTGATGCCAGACAACAAGCATGGGGAGGGGGACGTGTTTGAAAAGTCCACCTTTGTTGGCAGGGGAACAGGGAGGTGGCCACTGTCCAGGTCTGCTTGATGCAATGGGGCGCTCTTAGCTCACAGGGTAGCACATCTGATGGGCTCTGATAGCTGCAAGCAGCAGGCTTGTTCTGAGCTTCTTCCTTGTGGTTTTGTCTATGGACCCCTGACAAGGATGGCTGCTCCCTTTCTGAGAGAACCCTTTGGGTGTTGGGGAGGGAGTCATTCAGTTGTTCTTTGTTCTGCTCAGTCATATTTCTGAGGGTGTCTATGGCTGAGTGAGGTGGGAAGCCCCAAACGTGGGTTCTGGGGCCACCCACAGCCTCTCTTCTTGCACTTCCAGCCTCTCCACTCAGCTCCTTCCATTTTTATTTTTTAATTTTTAAAAATTTTTGTCAAGGGCGGGGAAGGTGGCTTAATGGTAGAGTGCTTGCCTTGCATGCATGAGGCCCTGGGTTCAATTCCTCAGCACCGCATAAGCAGAAAAAGCCAAAAGTGGCATTGTGGCTCAAGTGATAGAGTGTTAACCTTGAGCTGAAGAGCTAAGGGACAGTGCCCAGGCTCAGAGTTCTGGCCCTATGACCAACAAAATAAAATATATATATAATAATTTTTAAAATTGCTGATTGTGGGGCTTGAACTCAGGGCCTGGGCACTGTCCCTGAGCCTCTTTGTGCTCAAGGCTAGTACTCTACCACTTGAGCACCACCACTTCCAGTTTTTGAGTGGTTAATTAGAGATAGGAGTCTCACAGGGACTTTTCTGCCCAGGCTGGCTGACTTCTAACTGCGATTCTCAGATCTCAGCCTCCTGACTAGCTAGGATTACAGGTGTGCGCCACTGGCACCTGACTTCAGCTCCTTTGAAGGCACCTAATTACCTCCCTTTATGTCCTGGGTTGGTCCTAGGTGTGGGACAGACCTTGTGAGTTTTTCCCCTTAGTTGTCCAGCCTCTTCCACCCTCCATAGTTTGCAGCCCGAGTGGCGGATTCCTTGATGGTCTTAGGACCTGGGCATCTACTGGAGAAGGGATAGGATGAGAGCAGGACAGCAGGACTGGCATGAGGCGCGGCCAGCCCTCCTGAAAGGTGCCACCAACACGTGTCACATATCAGCCATACATGGCCTCTTCCTGTGAGGTGACTCTTGGTTGTTCCTAAGCTATGTGTCTTTTCAGCCCTCTACTCACAGCTACACACAAGTCAAAATAGAGATTTAAGTCCAGCTCAAACTCATCCTAAAGCCTTTGTTGTTTCTGGGCTGGGGATTGAACCAGTACAGTGCCTTGTACATGTTAGGCAAGCACTCTACCGCTATACTACACCCCAGTCATTGTTTTGTTTGTTTGTGTGTTTGTCTATCCATAATGGGTCTTCAGCTCTGGGCCTGGTGCTGTCCCTCAGCTCTTCAGCTCAAGGCTAGTGCTCTATCACTTGAGCCACAGCACCACTTCTGGTTTTCTGGTAGTTTATTAGAGATAACGATCTCACAGACTTTCCTCCCCAGACTGGCTTTGAACCATGATCCTCAGATCTCAGCCTCCTTAGTAGCTAGGATTACAGGTGTGAGCCACCGGTGCCTGGCCCATTGGGAGTTTTTTGTAGCCTAGGCTGGCCTTGAACTTTTCTTCTACCTTAATCTTCTAGGTGTTGGGATTATAGTTGTATACAACTATATTCAGCTAATGTACGTATTATTTTAGTTGAAACATAATTGTGCATGTTTATGGGGTACAGTATACAATTTAATATATACGCAATGTTTAAAGTTCAGATCAAATGTTATTGGCATTTCCATTACCTCAAATGATATTTTTCTTTGGCCCTGGTCCTGGAGTTTGAACTCAGGGCCTGGGCACTCTGAGCTTTTTTGCTCAAGGATAATACTCTTACCACTTGAGCCACAGTGCCACTTCTAAATTTTTCTGTGACTACTTGGAAATAAGAGTCTCTTTATTGTCTGAATTGGCTTTGAACCTCAAGCCTCAGATCTCAGCCTCCTGAGTAGGATTATAGGTGTGAGCCACAGGTACCTGGATTTTTCTTTTTTTTTTTTTGGTCAGCCATGGGGCTTGAACTCTGGGCCTGGGCGCTGTCCCTCAGCTCTTCAGCTCAAGGCTGTCGCTCTACCACTTGAGCCACAGCACCACTTCTGGCTTTTT
>NW_012267387.1:1279185-1323925 GCF_000151885.1 Dipodomys ordii | reverse complement strand
CAGCACCACTTCTGGCTTTTTCTGCTTATGTGGTGCTGAAGAATTGAACCCAGGGCCTCATGCATGCAAGGCAAGCGCTCTACCACTGAGCCACCTTCCTAGCCCCCTGGATCTATCTTTCTTTCTTTCTCTCTCTCTCTTTTTCTTTCTTTCTCTCTCTCTCTCTTTTTCTTTCTTTCTCTCTCTCTCTCTCCCTTCCTTTCTTCCTTCTTTCCTTTTTTTTTCCTGGTACTATTTGAACTCAGAGCCTTGTACTTGCCCAGCTAGCACTACACTTGAGCCATGCCTCCAGTCCACTATGACTGCTTCATTATTTGGAGATAAGAGTCTCCACAACATATCTGCCAAGACTAGCTTTGAAGTATGATCCTTAGAGTGCAGCCTCCTGAGTAGCTAGGATTACAGGCCTGTGTTACTGGTGCCTGGCTGCATTGACTGTTTATGTTGGGACCAGGCAGGTGCTCCCTACTGTCTGGATTGAAACATGCAGTTGTTGTGGTCCATTATTACTCTGCTGTGCTCTAGATCTCAGCCTATCTCATCTATTCTTCCTATCCATCTGTGCATCTGTATCTATTAGCCCCCATCTCTGTATCTCCCCCTTTCTGCCAGGCCTACATCCTTGAGCAGTACAGGACATTGGGTGTGCTTCAGGCTCTCTCTCTGGTCTCTTGGGTTGGCCTTTGGGTATGTTGACATTTCCCCAGGGAGAGAATTCTGAACCCCAGGCTCTTTGTCATTTACCACCCTGTGGGCTAAGAAAGGGAAATCTGTGTACCCCAGGCTTTAGGGTGCTAGCTGGGTAGCTGGGAGTGATGGCAGTTCTACAAGAAGGGCCAAGAGGCAGCGACCCCAGCTCCCAGAGCCCAGTGAGTAACACCCAGTGCTGGGTCTAGTCCTGGGATGAGGGCCCTTCTTTGTTGAGCTTTGCCTTGGATTCCCAGGAACATGATTGATGCCCATGAGATTTGGCATTTGGCTCATAACTTGTCCTCTACATTCCCTCTTGGAGAAGTTGTATCTTGTTTTACTTTTTTCCCCCCTAGTACTGGGGTTTGAACTCAAGATCTCTTGCTTGTTCAGCTGTTACTCTAGCACTTGAGGCATAACTCCAGTCTAGCTTTTTGCTGGCTGATTCTAGATGGAGTATCATGTGCTTTTCTGCATGATCTGGCCTTGAGCCTCAGTCCTCCAGATTTTAGCCTCTGGAATAGAATTACAGCCAAGAACCACCTGTGCCCAGTTTTGCTTTACTTTTAATAGACTTTGCATGATCGAACAGTTTTAGGTTAGGAGGAAAATTGAGCAGAGAGTTCCTGTGTCTATTCCTCTTTCCTATCTGGGGCCATGGTGGTCCCGGTTCACTTCTCCTATTCTGAAGAAGAGCCAGGACTGATAGACTGTACCTGAAGTCTACACTAGCTTCAGGTTTGGTTTGTGCTCTCACTCCCATGGATTCCCTTACATGGACTAGCACATCTCCAGCTCAAAAGCTTCACTGCTCTGATGCTTCTCTGTTCCCTTCTCCCCAACCTTGACAGTCATGGATCTCACTGCCAGCATCATTTTGCTTGTCACACAGTTCCATAGAGTGGACTCATGTGACACATCACCTTTTTACGTTGGCATCTTTAGTCTTGTGCCTTGAAGGTGGCATGGCTTAAGAGCGTACTTCTTGTTTATGGCTGAGTAATATTCTGTAGTCTGGGTGTAAGTCAACCTTCATTATTTGTGGGGCTTGATTCCAGGACTTCTATTGGATACTCATGTTTCTTGTACACAGTGGAGTAGTGCGTGCCTAAGACACACATCCTCCTGTATGCTTTATCTATAATGTTGGGCATTGAACCCAAGACTTTGCTCATGCTGAACAAGCGCTCTACCACTTCCGCCATGGCTCCATTATTGTTATTGTTGTTATTGTATTGTGTATTTGTATGTGTGTGTGTATGTGCACACACACATATGCATGCTGCTTCTGGGGCTTGAACTCAGGGCTTAGCTTTTTGATCCCTTAGCTTTTCAATTAAAGCTGGCACTCTACCACTTGAGCCACAGCTCCACTTTAGGCTTTTTGGTGGCTAACTAGAGAAAAGAGTCTCATGAATTTTCCTGCCCAGACTGCCTTTGAACCACGATCTTCAAATATCTTTACTGTGAAACCTGTATCTGCAGAAGGGAGAAGGCCCTAGAGTCCCACCTAGTCCCTTGGTAGTCACCAGACACGTGTTCCTCTAGTCTCTTCTTTAACACTTTTTTTTTTTTCACATTCTTTCTAGTCCAAATCCTATTCCTCTGGAAACAGAAAAGGTTTTTTGTCGGGCTTACTAGATAACATCAAACAAGAGTTAGCTAAAAACAAAGAGATGAAAGAAAGTATAAAAAAGTTCCGAGATGAGGCCAAGAAGCTGGAAGAGTCTGATGCACTGCAGGAGGCCAGAAGGAAATACGTGAGTCCCTCTTCTCACCCTTCCCACCACACACTTGCTCCCAGAGCCTGTGAGGAGGTGGGGTCACTGTGTGGGTCGGATCGGAGGAGGAGCCAAGGAAGCTGGGATCACTGCACAGATGGGAGGAGGAGCCACATAGGTGGGGTCGGTGCACAGATGAGGGGGAGGAGCCAGAGAGTTGGAGTCCCTGCACAGGTAAGGGGAGAGGCCAGAGCATGGGAGGGGCCACCCAGGCCCCACTACTGCTCAAGTAGGCAGAGCTGGGGGTGGAGCTCAGTGGTAGTGCATAGGATGCAAGAGACGCTGGATTCCATCCCAGCATTGCCAATGAAAGAAAGAAAAAAGTGTGGCCACACACTAGCGGTGTCATTTCTGTGGGAGCTGTGAGACATGCCCGATCATCTTTGAGACCTTCAAGGGGGAGCAGCTGCAGCAGGTGACCCACAGCACACAGGCTTTGAGCCACACTACTCCTGGTTACAGTGACAGAAACTGGGTCACGCGGCCAGTGTCAGTATTAATTACTACTGCTGTCTCTTCTTGAGCAGCTGCCAAGCCTCTACTCCACACAAGTGCCAGCAGGGAGGTATAGTCTCCTGTTTGCCAACAAGTGGGTGAGCCTCAGTGCACACCTGCACTTGGGTCCATTGACCCCAAGCAGGCCCTGGGCAAGACCTTTCACTCTGAGCACCCAAACTGCTCACTGGTGCTACTCCTTGTGTGGGTTCTACCTGCTGAATGAGTGCCTCCTTTTGTCATTCAGGAAGGGGCTGTTTGGGAGCAGAGCAGGGTAGGGACTCAAGATGGAGCAGGAGGAAAACACCTCCCCTAAGATAAACATAGCAGATTGATTGATGTTAGGACCAGCGTGGGGGAAGGGGGGAGTAATGGCTGCCGTTGGGAGTGGCTGTGGGACAGGCCTTCTGCTGATTCCAAAGCCCAGATCTTGGGCCCAGGGAGGTTGGGTATGGGGTGGGAGCTCCGGGAGGAGCAATGGCTGCTGAGGAAATGCTGGTACTAAGATAATTGTTACTGCTGTATGGGAATGAAGAATCAATATTCTTTACCCTAGAAAACCATTGAGTCTGAGACAGTGCGCACCAGCGAGGCAATACGGAAGAAGCTGGGAGAGCTAACAGGGACGGTGAAGGAGGTAATGGCAGATCTGGCTTGCAGTCCCCTGGGGTCGCCATCCCAAGGGGGCTAGGGTACAGGGTACAGGCAGTGGGGAGCCCAAGCTGAGTGGGGGAACAAGGCCTGTGGGTGTGGCCATGGTCTTCCCCAGGAAGCCTCAGGAGTTGAGGTGCATCGTGCTGTGAGGTCACACTGTGGCCACTTGCAGGACAGGGATGGGGGAGCAGCAGCCCTGCCAGAGAGGGCAGGGCTCTGGGCAGGCCTGAAGCCCAGTGCTGGGCACCTCTTCATAGTCTCGCCCTTCATTGCTGCTCCCTTGGACTCCCTGTCACTGCGCTTTTCCTGAGGCTCCTGTTTCCTGAGGCCCCCCTGCCCTGACAGGGTAGTCCACTGGACCCAGAGTCTGATGATCCAAGCCCTGAATGTGGTGTCCCCATGGGGATCTGTGCGAGCGCCCCTTGTGTCTGTCTTAGTAGAGTCTTGATGAAGTGACTAAGAGCGACCTGGGCCGGAGGATTAAGGAGGGCGTGGAGGAGGCCGCCAAGACAGCTAAGCAGTCAGCGGAGTCCATGTCCAAAGGTGGAGAGAAGCTGGGCAGAAGTGCTGCCTTCAAAGCCCTCTCGCAGGTGAGCCGAGCCTGGTCCGGGTGGCGTGGAGGCCGGGGCAGAGCTAGCGTGGGTTGGCATCCACTCTGCAAATTGCTTTCCTGGCAGGGGGTAGAGTCTGTGAAGAAGGAGATCGATGAGACTGTGCTGGGACAGACAGGGCCCTACCGCAGGCCAGAGCGCCTCAGGAAGAGGACTGAGTTTGCAGGAGAGAAGTTCAAGGAGGAGAAAGTGTTCGAGCCCAATGAGTAGGTCCCCCACAGCCCTGTGCCACTGTCCTCAGCACCCTGCCAGCGTCCATTTCCTTGCCTGGGGCTTCTGGCTCCCTTGAGTCACGAGCAAAATGGGGAGGGTGAAGGGAAGGCAGGAGGGGAGGGCTGGGTTGTCACAGCCCTTGGGCCTGGCTGGGGTGGCTCCTTGCTCCTCCTCTGTCTCCATGGTGAGATGGGAGGTGCCAAGCTCATGCAGCTGCCTGCTGCTTCCCCAGGGAGGCCCTGGGGGTCGTGCTGCACAAGGACTCCAAGTGGTACCAGCAGTGGAAGGACTTCAAAGACAACAACGTGGTGTTCAACCGTGAGTGGCTCTGCCTCAGCTCCCGGGTAGAGGGTGGCAGCAACCAGAGCCCCAACAGGGCCTCTCAACCCCTCAAGGCCGACCATCTGAGTGTGGCTGTAGATTCTGTCTCTGAGATGCTAAGGGACCGCTCCCTCATGGACAATCAGGGCACTGGGAGCCATGGCCAGCCCGAGGCCCCATGGCAAGTGCGTCCTGCCCAGAGCATGGAATTCATTTCATAAGGGCTGAGCAGGAAGCAACCAGCTGCATGCCCTTGTCCTTGTCGTGTGAGGACCACTAGAGGTCTGTGTTTCCTTTGTAGTGGAAGTGCCAGCCAGTGGGGGTGGTTCTCTATAATATGCACAGCCTCACTAGGCCCTGGCTAAGGGTCTCTGAAGCCTCACCAGGTAGATGGCCAGATAGCAGTCCCCATGGAGATGAGGACACAATGTCCCAGATTACCTCTTGGACCTGGCTGGCATCCAGGGAACCTGAAAGCCATGGAGTGAGGGCATCCTTCCAGAAGGAACCCCTCCTCTAGTCCCTGCCCCTTCCCCCCACCCCCTGTAGGCTTTTTCGAAATGAAGATGAAATATGATGAGAGTGATAACGTGCTTATCCGAGCATCACGGGCCCTGACAGACAAGGTCACAGACGTACTGGGTGAGTGACAGCCCTAGGACCTCCTGTCCACCCAGCTGGCAGCAGGAAGGGACCCCAGGCCTTGGACTTAACAGGGCTCTGCTCCCTGCAGGGGGCCTGTTCTCTAAGACAGAAATGTCAGAGGTGCTCACTGAGATTCTGCGAGTGGACCCTGCCTTTGACAAAGACCGGTTTTTGCGCCAGTGTGAGAATGACATCATCCCCAACATTCTAGAGGTTCGTGAGGAGATCAGCGGGACCCCAACCTGTACCACCTGCTCCATTTCCCCCAGGCTGCGCCCTGGGTCCAAGCCTGTAGTTACTTCAGAGACTTTGGCTGCTGGGGCTGTTTTCTGAGCTGATACACAACTCTGGGCTCCTACTTGGCTTCAGCCCCATGGGCTGTGCCCCTTGCTTTTCCCAGGCTTTAGAGGCCTGATCATGCCCCACCCGGGACAGGAGGGGTCTCAGAAGGGGCCATTGGTCCTTGCTGAGGACTGTATGTATTAGCTTCAGAGATGGTGGCAGTGTCCTGCTCTACTCATGGGGTGTGATGGCCTTGCCGCCCTGAGGCTGCTCACTCATCGTTGTCTCTCTGAAGCCCCCAGGATGTGGTATGATTCTGGGTAGTCCCCCCTCCCCCGCTTCCTCCTGCTGCACATACCTGCCATGTCCACGTGGTCTCATCCCCCAATGTCTCCAGTGCTTTTGTCAACTGGAGCAGGGCTGGGAGGAGGTGGGGTGGGAAGAAAGAGGCAGCATCTAGAGCCCAGGCAGCTCCGCCTGGTGTGTTGTTCCTTACACCACTGGCCATGGTTCTCCCCACAGGCTCCTGGCTTCTTCCTGCCCACTCCAGCACCTCTCTCATCCAACCTAGATTCCCTGGTTGTGTCCCCCCACCCTGGAGCCGCCTTGGCAGCCTGCTTTCCTTCCAGCCAACTCCCCTGTTTAGGAGATGTCCTGTCCCAGTGGTGGGCTTGGCTTGCCAGCCTCATTGCAGTCTAAGGCTGGACACACAGCCACCTTCTTTCCACAGGCCCACAGGGACACATAGGGGGCTCCCCTGAAGTCTCTCCTCCTTTCCTGTCTGTATCCAGGCCAGAGCCCCATGTACACACCTACAGGGATCCTGGGGAGGGCTGGCTGGTCGCTGGTGCTGCCTGAATAGAGCCTCACCTGCAGACTTGGGTCCAGGGGTCTCCAGGAAAGGAGAATGCTTTCGAGAGTTCTGCCTCAGAAGCCCACCCGCCTTCTTGTGCTTATTTTTTCCCTTTCCCTTTTTAGGCAATGATTTCTGGAGAGCTTGACATTCTCAAAGACTGGTGCTATGAAGCTGTGAGTCTTGGCTTTTTCCTATCTCTTTCACCAGAAAAAAAAAAAGCAAAATACAGAAGTGCTAGGGGGTGTGGCTCGGCTCAGCACAGCGCGCTTGTCTGGCAAACATAGGGCGCTGGTTCTGTCCACAACACTGCCCAAGCCAGGACAGCAGGACAAGGCCTGTCTCTGGTGGAAAGAGGGGTCCTAGTTTCTGATGGGCTAGGCCCTGGACCAGCCTGTCACTTCCTCAGTACTGGCACAGCTGCTTCCAGCCTATCAGAACCCCTGCCAGCATGCCACATGCCTGCCAGCCAGCTGTGTTGGAAGTGTAAATAGGAGCACTGTGGTCCAGCTCAGCTCAGGCAACAGTGTGAGACCCTATTGGAAAAGAAACTAAAACAAGAAAGGCTGAGATGTGGCTCCTGTGGTAGATGGCCTGGTTAGCAAGTACAGAGCCCTGAGTTCAAATCTCAGCACCTTGAAAAAAGTGAAATGACCCCTTTTCAGTTTGGTGCCAGTTTTCTCAGACCTTCCCCTCGTACCTCATGTTAACCTGATTTTGGTTAAGGCGAGTCACAGAAGGGCTATCCAAGACATGGTGTAAGATGGGGTTCCAGGGCAACCTGCGGGGTGCACAGGTTGAGGGAGAGAGGGGGTGGAAAAGGTCAGTGAAGGCACGATGTTGCCTTGGCCCTGAGTCTTGCCTGTGCATAGTGATTGTGGGCACTTTGCCAGTCTCCCCCTCTCCCTACCAGCCTCCCATCCTCTGGCCCATCCTGAGGGGGTCACAAGGGCAAACTGAAGGCAGGAGTGAGACATGCCCAGCAGATCCATTAGCTGTTCTCAGAAAATCCCGAAACCCAGATCAAAACAGTGTGGGTAGACTTCCCGCCTGGGGAGGAACTGTGTGTCCTGACAGGGCCCAGCAGCTTCCCGGAGTCAAGGCTCAGGGTCCAGGGCCATCACCAGATCCATGGTGCAAGGGAGGCCTGCCGATGTCCCCAGAAGCACACACTGTCTGCGCCTGCCCGGCTCCTGGCAGCCTCCTGTCTGCCCGGCCACCTCAACTCACCCTGCCGCCTCCCTCACCGGCCTCTCAGGCGCTGTCTTCCTCTCCTCCCCGCTCTTCCTAGGAAGCCATCCAGAGACTTTTTTGGCTCATTCTATTCTGCACCCGGCTCACAAACAACTTGCAAAAAGCAGAGGAGAAGATTCTGTCAGATTTTCTTTTTTAAATACTCCCCTGCATGGTGACTAATCCAGCAGGCTTTAGGCATTTATGAGGGTGTTTTTTTCCTTTGCTGTTTTGTTTTCTTTTTTTTTTTTACTTTGTTGCCATGAGGCCTGGGCTGATGTCTTTGTCAGAAAGTGGCTGGTACCCCTGAAGCACAGCTGCTGAGGAGTTTTTAAAAGCGTCTAAATTTAATAAGAGACCCACCCAAACACCATTGGCAGTGGAGAACATCTCTGCAATCCCGGCAGTGGAGAGCATCTCTGCAATCCCGGAGCAGGACTGGCTGCACCCGGGGCTGGGCTGCGTGACTGCTCCCGAGCATCCCACAGGTTTAGGACAAATCCTAGAAGAAAAAAAAAACCAAAAAAAAAAAAACACTTCATCCCAGCCAGTGTTAAGCATCAGCCAAATGAGGTGGAAGCGGGGTGTGAAAGAGCTCCACCCCTTCCCCCCAGGCGTGTATTCTGGATCCTGTTCAGAATTCCCCACTTGGCTGATTAATGCTTTCACTTGGGAGTCTTGCTCTTTCCATAATGGGAGGCAAGCCTGCGCTGCTGGCCAGCGGGGGCAGCACCTGCCTCCCACTTGGACCTGTGCTCCTGGCACAGCTGCTCCTGGCATCAAGTTGGTATACACACTGGGTGCTGGGCCATGTGGGATTCGGCTCTGGTAGGGTTGGGGCAGGGACCTGCCCTTAGTGGCCATCTACAGGGACCTGGGCCTCTCATTGCAGACCTACAGCCAGCTGGCCCACCCGATCCAACAGGCCAAGGCCATGGGCCTCCAGTTCCACTCCCACATCCTGGACATCGACAATGTGGACGTGAGTGCCTCTGGGTGACCCTGGGGTGGGACCAGCACACTGGTCACCCAGTGCTCCTCCAGCAGCATCTTCTATTCTTTTTTTTGGTTGATCATGGGGCTAACTCAGCCTGGGCACTGTTTCTGAGCTTTTTTTCATTCAGGACTAATGCTCTACCACTTAGAGCACAACACCACTTCTGGTTTTCTGGTGGTTAATTGGAAAAGAGTCTATGGAATTTCCTGCCCATACTGGCTTCGAGCTGCAGTCCTCAGATTTTAACTTCCTGAGTAGCTAACCTCCTGAGTAGCTAGGATTATAGGGGTGAGCCACCAGCGCCTGGCTCAGCCGCAATATTTTCTTGCTTGCAGAGCTGATATAGCCCTGTGGTTGTTATTTGGGCCATCCCCAGGTTAATAATTATTTGACTTGAGATATATACACACATTCACACACATATATAAACATATATATGTGTGTGAATGTGTGTGTGTGTGTATATATATATATATATATATATATATATATAACTTAATATTGACACAAATGTAACACATTTGGGTTGAGTTTTGATTCAAAATTTTATGTAATAAACTGGGCATGGTGGTACAACCTGTAATCCCAGCACTGGAAAGGCTGGGGAAGGGTGGGGAGGTAGAAGCCAGCCTGGGCTACAGAGTGAAATGCTATCTTAAATTTGTGTTAGGTAATCTTGCCTAACTTTACGCCAGTGAACATGTTCTGGACACATCTGGGTTGGGGTTATTGAACACATTGTAGAGACACTTTCAATGGTTTTATCAGATACAGCTCCATCCTAGGCCCAGGAACACACAGTCTTGGTCAGGAGGTGAGCATCGTGCAAACCTCAGGCTGCTGTGGACGCCATGGGTGGGGATATCCTTGTATCCAAAAGGCAAGGGCCTTGTCATGACCTGTGGACACCTAACAGGTAGCTGTGCCTTGAGCCCCTTCAGTCTTCCTGTGGAGAGCTATAGGCAGGCCACAGCTGGCCCCTTTCACTCCATGATCTTTATACAGATCAGTCTTCAGTCCAGGTTCAGAGAAAGAAGTCCACTGAGTTCTCACAACTGAGCACCTGGGTCTGTGGAGGAGCTCCTCACCCCCTACCCCCCAGCCTCTGGAAGTAGGCTTACCCTCGTGTAAGATGCAGCGCTTAGGGGGAAGGGCACAGGTGGCCTCAGCAGGACCAAGTGCCCAGGCCGCCCAGCAAGGGGGAAGGCACTGAGGTTTCACCTCTAGGGGTATGCTGGGGGGTGCTGGCACCCGTCAGAGGCTTACAGGCCCTCTTCCCTTCCCCTCCTGCAGCTGGCAATGGGCAAGATGATGGAGCAGGGCCCAGTGTTGATCATCACCTTCCAGGCCCAGCTAGTGATGGTGATCAAGAACCCCAAAGGCGAGGTGGTCGAGGGGGACCCGGTGAGTGGAAAAGCTGGGGGTTGGAGTAGGGACAACCTCTCTCACCGAAGACCCTGCCTGTGGCCTGAGGAGGTCAGAGGCCCCTCCAGCCTGTGACCAGGAAACCTTCCTGGTCCCCCGGGCCTCCTTCAGTAACCCTTCCTCTTGGGCCCTGGCCGCTCACCCTGCCTGATTTCACAGGACAAGGTGCTGCGCATGCTCTATGTGTGGGCACTCTGCCGGGACCAAGATGAGCTCAACCCCTATGCTGCCTGGCGCCTCCTGGACATCTCAGCCTCCAGCACAGAGCAGATCCTCTGAGTGCACGTGAGACTGGATCATCGGATGGTGGAGCACCACACAGCTATAGACCTTTGGGGATGGACGAGACTGTGGGCTCTGCCAAGGCAGCTGCAAAACCAGCTGGACAACGAAGGGGCAGCCAGGCTGCTGAGGATGCCTGGGGGGAGACACTCTCCACCTTGCCACACGGCTGCTAGTGGCTGCTGCTGGTCACCAGGGCCACACTAGCCATAGTGCCAAGAGACCTTCAGCCAGCCCGGGACTCCAGGTGGTGAAGCTCCATCAGCTGCTCCAAGTGGCCACTGGCCACGCCAGCCAGGCCATTTTAGGTCCATTTTTTTTTTTATCAATGCTTTTACTTCCTGTACATAAGCCTGAGATTTGGAAGTAATAAAACACCAAAGTGCAGAAGAGCTGCCTGTGTGGTCTGAAGTGTGTGTCTCTGGACAGTGGGGCTGGGACAGAGCTTTGGCTCCCAGCGGCCAGCTAGCCTTTGGAGGCCGTCAAGGTCAGTGAAGGAGCTGCAGTCCGCAGGGGTCCCTGGCCAGGGCCTCTGGTTTCGGGGTGACGTTATAAACTAGGGAGAATTAACACACACTCGGAATCTGACTGGGGTCTTCGCTGGGTTGGGGGCCCCAAGGTTCTGAAGGTCGGTTAAAACACCCATGAGTGATACGGGGGCCATTAGGACTCCCTACGCGGAGTCTAAGGCAAGACCAGGGGTGTCCGAGGCGCCTTTGGGTGGGGCTGGAAGCTGCCCACGCCCCGAGAGGGACCCTGGGTGCTCGTGGAGCTCCTGGACCCAGGGGTGTCTTCGCGGGCTGAGGGCCCCAGCAGCCGCAGCCCCAAGCCCCCTGTGGACCGGGCGGGGTCTCAGGCCCAAGCGCAGCTCCCCGCACGGCCTCCGCCCCCTAGTCCCGCCCCCGTGGCGGCCCCGCCCCTGTCTCCATGGGAACAGCCGCGGCGGCCCGGCTGGCGCGCGACTCGCCTGCTCCTCTCGTCTCCGCCGCTCCAGGGGCGGGCGGGTGGGGTGGGCTGAGCTGGGGCTGCCGCTGCCACCGCTACGGGAGAGAGAGACCGAGAGAAGAACCGGCGCGGGTCCCGGGAGAGAGTGCTGCCGCCGGGCCGCTCGTCCCCGTCCGGGTGGAGGCCACGGTGAGGGGCGCGCCGAGGCGGGGGCAGGGGCGGCGGTGGGGGAGGGGGTCCCCGGGCTGCCTGGAACAAAGGGAGCGAGCGGGACGGAGGGAGCGGGGCCTCGTCCCCGCCGCGCCGTCCGGGTCTCCGGCTGCGCGCTCGCACCTGTTGTGCGTGAGCCGGGGCGATCGGGCGGTCAGGCTCCCCATCTGCGCTCGGCGCCCACCTGCGCGCGCGGCCGGAGTTGGGTCCCCGCGTGGCGGAGGTGGTGAAGTCCCGGGGCTGGGCTTGGGCGTAGCCCTGGGACGGCGGCCCGGCCAGGCAGGCGGGCTGGCGTGGAGGGTGGGGAAGGGAGGATGTGATAGTACACAAAGGGGTGGAGGGGGCGACACTAAGGTGCAGGAGGGCGCAGCCTCATCCCCGCGCCCCGGGCGGGCCGCCGCTCATCAGGTCAGGGCACGCGGCGATGTGAGCCATGAGCGCGACGTGGACGCTGTCCCCGGAGCCGCTGCCGCCGTCGACGGGGCCCCCGGTGGGCGCGGGCCTGGACGCGGAGCAGCGCACAGTGTTCGCCTTCGTGCTGTGCCTGCTCGTGGTGCTGGTGCTGCTGATGGTGCGCTGCGTGCGCATCCTGCTCGACCCCTACAGCCGCATGCCCGCCTCGTCCTGGACTGACCACAAGGAGGCGCTCGAGCGTGGGCAGTTCGACTACGCGTTGGTGTGAGGGTCGCCACGGCCCGGGCCGGCCCCCCACCCCTAGCCCCTCCCCGGAGACCCTGAGGAGGGCCGGCCCGGCGGGGACGCCACCAGCCTGGAGTGTGCTCAGGATCCCGCTCAGAGCCCCTAGCCCCGGAATGGGAGAGGGGTCGTTTGGACAGGTCTAGCCCCTCCCCGTAAGGCCCCTCCCATCTCCCCCTCCTGGCCGGGGCCAGTGCCCCCACCTGGTGCCTTTTATCTGCCCTCTCCCTTCCTCCCAACGTCTTGACCCAACCAGTGGGTCCCTTGAGTCCCGCCAGAAATGTCCTCACATGGGAGTGAGGACCCTCTTATCCCCTCACCCCATCCCGCTCCTGCCCCTACCTTCATCAAGATTGAGTGTTGAGGGTCCTCCTTGAGCTCCGGCCCAGGGGACAGGCTCTCTCCAACCTTGCCGGGTGAACACCGCATACCCGTAATGCCCAGCACATCCCCACGCCCCGAAGACAGACCTGTAGGCCGGAGTCCTGGATGCATGGCACTTTCCATAGAGGAACCGCGAGCGTGGGTCAGACTCACTCCCACCCCCAACCCCAACCCAGGCCCCTGCACAGGTCAGCGCCCGACTCTCCTGCCCACCTCCACACACCCCCATCTGCCCTTTTGCCACCTCTCCCCGCCCTTAGTGCCACACCCCACATGCCCCTTCCCTTGTGTTTTCACCCCTCCCTGCCTCTGAGCGACGAAGATAATAAAAGCTGTTATTGAGCGCTTACTGCATGGCAAGCAGTGTGCTGAGTTAGCGCCTCCTGTTTTAGCCTGTTTGCTCCTCAGGATGGTGAGAACCAGCCAGATGGGTGTCAGTACCCCCACTCTACACACTAGGGAAGTGTCCCGCAGCTGCAGCCACTTGGCCTTAGCCAGGAGTAGGGTTCAGTTCAGCCAGAAATGGAACTCAGGTCTGGCTTTTGCAGAAGACTCTCAATCTGCACACATGTTTGATGAACTTCGGTGTATAACCAGGTAACCCATTCCCCACAGAGCAGACACCCCCACCACACACACACACACACACACACACACACACTTCCTGTTGATCTGAGGAGGTGGGGGGGGGGTGACCGGAGGGGTTGCCCTTAGACTGCCCTGCAGGTTGCCTCCAAGAACAATTCCTGCAGCCCCCAATTCCTGAGCCCCATCCCTCCCGCCTCTAGCAAGGAGCCCCTTGGAACCCAGCCTGGCGGGGCTGTGACCGCCGAGTGAGCTGGCTCTGTTCCATAGCCTGCCTGGGAGGGGTGTTGTGCGCCCCAGGGGAGCCGTGTGCAATGTGTGTGGGGAGAAACTAGCGTTTCCATAAAAAGCCATGAGGAGGCACAGCTCCGTGAGCAGAAATTTTACCCACTCAGACAGCTAGTTAGGCTTGGGGGAGGGCTCCTAGTTCCTCAAGACCCTGAATCACACACACACCCCACTCCATGCACTACCAGGAGCTACCCCTCCCTCCCCACCCCTGCAGGAGGGGGTCAGCCAGAATTCCAGCTCCTTTCCACCCAGCTCTACTTCCAGTGCAGTTTTTTGTGTGTTGGTCTTGGAAGCTTGAATTCCCATTCTGGGTGCTCTCCCTGGGTTTTTTGTTTTGTTTGCTGAAGGCTGGTGGTCTACCATTTAAACCACACCTCCATCTCCATTTCTGGCTCTTTGCTGGTTCATTGGGGATAAGACTCGCATGGACTTTCTGTCTCAGCTAGCTTTAAACTGTGATCCTCACATCTCAGCCTCCTGAGTAGCTGGGATTACAGGTGTGAACCATCCATTAACACCCGATGCAATGCCCTGGACCCCTCCAGCTCTCCTTCCTCCTCCACCCTCTACTTCTAGGGGGTGTTGAGACACCAAGGCCACCTCACAGGGACAGAGCCCCCTCCCCCCTTCCTCTAGCCTCCTGCTGCTTGGAACAGCACACCCCTCTCATCCTCCTTAGAGCCTGGGCCTTGCTTCTTCCATCTGGTGGCTGTCTGCTAGTTTCTACCTTCCATCTGTATGACTTTGCCTGGTTCTACAAACCCGTTCCTGACACCTGTCCCCTGAGCCCTGCCTGGCTTCCCTCTTCCCATCCACACTTGTCAAAAAGCTACCTCCACATGGTCAGACCAAGGTCACTCCGGGCCAGGACTGCCCCTCCTCCCGAGCATTTCTGCCTAATCCTGTGAGTTCCCAGGCTGTGGTATTCCTGGGTCACCACTCCCATGTATTTTCTTTTTTTTTTCTTTTGGTGCCTGGATTGGGGTTTGAACTCAGGGCCTGGGTGATATCCCTTAGCTTTCTCACTCAAGGCTACCACTCAAGCCACATCTCCACTTCTGGCTTTTTGCTGGTTCATTGGGGATAAGAGTCTCATGGACTTTCGTACCCTGGCTGGCTTCAAACCCAGATCCATAGATCTCAGCCTCCTGAGAAGCTGGAAATACAGGTGTGAGTCATTGGTGCCCAGTTCCCCACTCCCACCTTTTAAGTAACAAAAAAGAGAGAGCCAGGCAGGTGGACAACAGCTTTATTCAAGGTCACAGGACACAGCAGGAAGAGTGGGGAGCCAGTAGTGGGGTCTGTGAAATAGTAGTAGTTGGCTAAGTCCTGGGAATGGAAAGCTTAGACAAAGGAGGGCATGTCGGGGACTATGGTGTGGGTACCAGTTATGCCCCCTCCAGACACAGAGAATGAAGCCAACTGCATCATCTGTCCAAAATTCAGTGTATGTGTGTGTGTTTCTGCAACTTTGTGCAAGAAACCCAGCTTCCTGGCTACCCCCGGGGAACCCCTGTACAATCAGGTTGTGTTTGAGTTCCCCAATGGATGGAGAATGTGAAGGCTTGGCTCAGGGCCCAGCCCCATCTCAGCCGCCTTCCACACCATCCTCATGATCACCCAGTGCCAGCCACCGGGAGGTCAGGGCTACCTGCCATCTTCCATGTCCCTCACCTTGCAGGGGTGGTGGCCACCTGGCCCAGGAGCTCCAGGGGCACCAAGAATGGGTTCAGGGGGCAGATCCCGGCAGCTTGCCAAGCTGATTTCAGTTCTTTGGGTTCAGGAACTTGTGAGGTGACTTGGTCAGGCCTGCTGAGGCCAGTCTCACCATCATGAACCCCAGGCCCAGTCATACCATCACTAGGATTGGGCTGGGAGGCTGGGGCTGTCAGCCGAGCATATGTTTCCTCCATGTGCTGCATCAGGGCTGTGCAGGGCAGGCGGGACAGCTCCTCGGGAAGTGATAAGAGAAGGTCAAGGACTACAGCTGACTCTGTGATGGAGGAAAAAGGATCCCCGTAAAAGGAGGGCAAGGGCTGAGTCTGGGACCATTACTCTCCACCCTCCCCCACCCCTCCCCACACCCTCCCCACCCTTTCCCACTCTTCTCACCAGCTGCTGACAGCTCAAGGCTTCGGCCACTTCGGCAGGAGAAGGAGAGGTACTTGTAGATCTTTTCAAAGTCCACAGTGAAGTCTCCCTCAGTGGAAGCCACAGGATCTGGGCCAGAGGCCTCAGCAGAGGGACTAGGGGTTCCAGGAGCTCCAGGGGTGGGACCAGAGGCCTCAGGGGTGGGGTCAGGAACCCTAGGTTTAAGGTCATCCTGCCCTCTGGTGGAGTTCAGGAGCAGCAGCTTTCCACGGGCCTTTGTAGGCTTTGGGGGTTTGGAGTGCAAGAGGCTGAGGGGTTCTGTAGCTGCGATAGTCAGCACCTAGAAGCAGAATCATCCAGAAAGGACGTGGATAAGTCTTTCATCTTCCATAGCTTGGTGCCTAAGCTGAGCCCCTCTGTCTCCATCGGCTCACCTAGTCCTTCCTGCTACGCTGAAAGGGGCACAGACAAGAGATGGCCTCAGAGCTGGGACTCTGAGACAACAAGTGTCTAGTACCACGATGGGATTATTAAACTGGAAAGAGAAAGGGTCCAAGACCCAGACTAGGATGGCGTACGGGGCCTTGGGCATGTTAGGCAAGTGCTCGTCTCTGAACTATCCCCTGCCTGAGGTAGCTGTACCTGAGAGAAAGCAGCTGTCAGGGCTTCTTCCAGCGGGCCTGTGATCTTCTCAGCGAGATCCATCCATACCTGAGTGAAGCCAGTACCCACGTGGTCAGCCCAGGGATCAGGTCCCAGGAGTGCCCTGCTTGGGAATCCCGTTTGGAGTCCCCACATCCCCGAGGGGCCAGCTCTGGAAACTTGCCTCACCTCTATGGGAGCTGGGGGCTGTGCCTCTCGGCGCCTCGGCCCCTGTGGACACTCCCTGCGGATGGTCTCCCGAATCACTCTGCCTTTAAGGTGCTGGAGGAAGTCCCGGATCTGGGGAAGGAGGGAGGAGAGGAATTCGAATGGGGCCTTCTTTGAGCCCCAGGATACAGGAGACATGCCAATGTTCATTACTTTGCTTGTTCCCTTAACCTGTCTGTATTAGTCTGGTGTCCAAGTCTCCGAGACAGTGCCGGGACTCGGGCCAGGGCCTCAGAGTGTGACCAGCTACCTAATGAAGAAGTGATGTCCCCCGTTTCACCTCTTCCCTGCCGCCAGGGCCCGTCTCTGTGCTCGGAACTCTCGTATTCTGTTCCACTCCACCCCACTTCCCGACTCTCACTTCATCCTCATTCCCCGCCCCGTCCCAAATCGCCTTTCGCCAAGGCCCTAGCTCACTCCGCCCCGCCCCTACTTTCTCCCGACCACACCCCCCAGCCTTCCGCACTCCTAAGCCTTACAGAAAAGATCGCTCCGCCCACGTCCCACGCAATGCCCGCCCACAGCTCCCCGCCCACCAGGATCACCCAATCACGTTCTGCTCCTGGGATGGCCCCGCCTCTAGGCGCAGGCACTCACGTCCGCTTCACGCTCCGGTAGGTCACACTCGATGGACCTGCCTCTTCCCGTAGCGCCCCCCAGCGGCCCCGTCCCTGAGCTCCGCCCGCACCCCACCTTCCTCTCCCGTGGAGCGTCGCTCTCGGGCTCACTGCACCCCGGGGTCAGCGCCTCACCTCAGCCTCGGTCCGGCTGGGCAGCTCCCGGGCTAGCTCGGCAGCGTCGGGCTCCGGCTGGGCCCGTCGGGCCTGCAGTAGTCGCAGCAGCTGCCGCTTCTCGCGAGGGTTCCAGGGCGTAGGGCCGGTGACCTCTCCCCGATAGCGCGCGGGGGCCGCCCGCCGCCGCTGCGGCGGCTTCATGCTGCTCCGACGGGAGCCGGCGGTCTCCGGCCGTCTTTAAGCGCCCCACGTCAAAGGCGGAGCTACGGGGACCGCGGAGGCCAGAAAGCTTCGCGCGGAGACGGAGGCGGGCGGGGGCGGGGCTCGCGTTCGCGGACCGGAGGGCTCCGCCTCTGTTCTGACTGGGCGCGCGGGTGCAAGCACCGGGCGGGACCCGGGAATACGGGCGCTCGACCCGTCTTTTATAGCCCTCACTCGCAAACCTGGAGCCTGTTTTCGCGTGCCTTCCCTCTGCTCGGAACTCCCGAGACTGTGTTGCATCTTGCAGAAGCGTGGCCAAGATTGTGCTTGTCGGGCCTGATGGTGCACACCTGTAACCTAGCACTTGGGAAGCCAAGGCAGAAGGATCGCGACTTCCTCGCCAGTCTGGGCTTTGTAGCAATATCCTAGCTCGATTTTGTTTTTGTTTTTTTGTTTGTTTGTTTGGTCCGTCGTGAGCTCTTTAGTTTACGGCAAGCGATCTACCGCTGGAGTCACAGCGCCACTTCCCGGCTGGCTTCGAACCAAGATCCTCAGATCTCAACCTACAGAGTAGCTAGGATTACAGGCCTGAACCACAGTCGCCTGGCTTTGTTTTTGTTCTTAAGAGGCGATAAGAGGCTGGTCTATGGGTTCAGACAGGCTTGGGGACTTTGTGCAAGTGATTTAAGCTCGGTGAACCTCAGTTTCCTCATTTGCAAATTTGGACTACTAGTAGCACTCTTGTTTATGTGAAGAGGGGGGAGGAGCTTGGGTAGCAGGGGTTTAAGGAATTCCTCACTAAATGAATACTTTTTAATTATTTTTTTGGTCAGTTGTAGGGCTTGAACTCAGGGCCTGGGTTCTGCTTTGTCCCTGAGCTCTTTTGCTCAAGGCTAGTGTTCTACCACATTGAGCCACAGCTCCATTTCTGGTTTTCTGGGGGTTAGAAACAGTCTTACGAACTTCTCTGCCTGGGCTGGCTTTGAACCACAATCCTCAGATCTCAACCTCCTGATAAAGTAGGACTGTAGGCTTGAACCACCAGCATCCAGCCCAAATAAATGTTCTTAAGAAGAGTCCAGAAGAGGGAGACTACAGTGGTCACAGGGTGGGAGCTGGGACTTACTTTAAACTTAAACTGGAGCCAGTAGCCGATGACTCATGCCTGTAATCCTAGCTACTCAGGAGGCTAAGATCTGAGGATCAAGGTTCAAAGCCAGCCCCGGCAGGGAAGTCTACAGACTTATCTCCAATAAACCACTCAGAAAAATGGGAGTGGAGTTGTGGCTCAAGTGGTAGAGTACTGGCTTTGAGCTGAAGAGCTGAAGGACAGCGCCCAGGCCCAGAGTTCCAGCCCCACAACCAGCAAACAAAAAACTAGAAGGATTTAGATATCTCTTTGGAACAAAACACCCTTGAGTCTCCCATGGCACATGTGGGCATAGAAGCCCTGCCCTGTATATAGAGAAGCCCTCTAAAACACAGCCCAGTGTTGGGGGGGGAGGGCACTCAATTCTGATCCCAGAAATGACCTGCCCTAGCCTCGCCTTTCTGCTCCTGGCTCTTTGCCCACAGTTTGACTCCACTAGAAGTAAGCAAGTCAGAACAGGAGTTTATTTTGAGGTGGGAGAAGAAGAGTGGAGGAAGATGTTGGGGGTAGTGGTCCTCGAGGGTCATGTCCAGGGCCATGGGTCTGACTCTTTAAGATCTAGAGTCCTAAAGCCACAGTTGGCTGCATTTCTGGTCTTCTGCTGGGTCAGGCCATCCCTGGGGAGGGGTGGCAGAGTTAATGAGGTGGGAACATAACCGAGGCCAACCCCTCCCCAGCAGACATTGGCTTCTTCCGTCCCATTAGTTGGTATGTCGGGTGACAAGCAATTTGTCTCCTACTGCCCAGTGTTTGAGGACTCCCCCCCACTTTGTGCTGGTACTCTCGCTTGCCTTTTTTTTGGGGGGGAGGGGGTCAGGGCTTGAACTCTGGGCTTGGGTGCTTGTCCCTCAGCTCTTCAGCTCAAGGTGAGCACTCTACTGCTTGAGCCACAGCGCCACTTCCGGTTTTCGAGTGGTTTATTGGAGATAAGAGTCTCAAGGACTTTCCTTCCTGCCCGAGCTGGCTTTGAACCCTGATTCTCAGATCTCATCCTCTCAAATAGCTAGGATTACAGGTGTAAGCCAATGGTGCCCAGCTTGGGGGGACTTTTCTATCTAGAATCTGCACTGTGCCACGGGTGATCCTCTCCCCCCTCTCTCCGCCCGCCACAATTCCTGAATTCGAATCCTACCCCAAATTAAGATTTTTGGCAAATCACTTAACCTCAGAGCATGTCTCATTTTGCTTGTCTCTAATGTGGATTATAAAGTATCTATGTAGTTGTTAGGAGAATTAATGTGGGCAAAACATTTTGGAAGCGTGCCTAGCAAGAATAAGTCCCTCCCCCCTCCGCCCCCTCCCTTCTCCAGCTCTTAGCTCCAGATCTCCTTTACCTGCCTCACTGGGGCCTGGCGGGCTGGGGGCGGCAGGTCGAGACTGTGGCTGGCTGGCTGGGGGGCGGGGGCGCTGGAAGGAGAGGCTGGCTGTGCTGGGGGAGGGGGCCGCCCACCTTGCCAGGGTCAGCGCGCCCCCTGGGGGCTGCGGCCTGCGTGGCAACCGCAGATCTAAGTGGCGTCAGAGCCCGCGGGCGAGGATTCCGGCCACCTTTGGGGGTCTGCGCGCGTGGGAACGGGTGGGGGGCGCGGATAGACTAGGGACGCGGGGGAGGCAGGCTGGGCAGAAGGCGATACCTGAGTGCGAGCAGACAAGGCCAAGGCCGGCGGCCAGCGCGGCGCCCAGCACAAAGGCTGCCACCACCAGCGCCACCACCGGCGCGGGCTCCAGGGCCACCGGGGCGGGAGCGGGTGGCTCGGGGCGCACGGTCCGGCTGGGGAGGATCTTGGGCGGCCCTGTAAGGAGGGCACCATTGAGAATGGGCTCCGGAGGCACTTGTGCTCTTCCCTCTCTGGGGGAGGGGGACCCCCGCGAGCTTACTGGGGGGCAGCCGCGGCACCGTGACCATGATGGGCTGCGTGAGCGTGTGCAGATGCAGATTATCCGCGCTGAGGTTCCCGCCGCCTGCGCACGCCCCGTCGCGAGGCAGACACTGCGGATAGACGGAGGGAAGAGACGCCGGCCTCAGACCTAAGGCCAGCCAGCCAGCCAGGAGCACTAGGGAATCTAGCGTCCACTTTCTGTCCACTAGGGAAGCTTGGCACAGAGCCGCAGGGGCCTCTGTGGGGGGGGGGGGTCTTGGTGTCCAAGGAGGGACCCTGTATGAACCGTCAGCCTCCGGGGATCTCTCCATCGCAAAGCCCTTCGGAGCCGCCGGTGGCCGGCCGGTGGGGCGTCCCTGCGCCCCGGCGCCCCGCTAGAGCGCGCACCCGCGATGGCGCTGGCGGCGGTGGTGGCGGGGTGCGCGGCGCGGGCATCCGGCGGGCATCCCGGAGGCGGCGGCAGCGGCTCAGCTGGCAGTGCAGGAACTGGATGGAAGCGTTGAAGACCGGATGCAGGCGGAAGCTGAAGCGTGCCGGGGGCCGGGAGGCGTCGGGGGACGGCGGTGACGGGAAAGCGACTGAGGGGTCGGCCGCGCAGCCCCCACGCAGTAGCGGCAGGGCGGGCTCCCGGGCTGGGTGCGAGGACGGAGTCATGGAGCAGCGGTGCAGGGCCAGGCCCCATCGCAGCGAAGGCCGAGCCAGGGCTGCCTGGGGGAGACGGTGGCACCATCAGAGTCAACTTGTCCCCACTGGCCCCAGCCCCCCCCCCTCTCCTCTCCAATTCCCCCGCCCCCCCCCCCCCGTGCCCCGCACCTGCACGAACACACGGCTGCCGGCCGGGACCTCGAGCGGCCCTGCGCGTCTTGGGAAGGTGTCCTCTGAGTCAGACAGCTCCAGACTGAACAGGGGGCCACGCATCCAAGGCTGGGTAACCCCCGGGAACGGGGGCGCTAGCAGGGGAGGTGGCACCGTGGAGGGAGGGCCTGCAGCAGAGCCCCGACCCCACCCCCTTGACCTGGGCTGTGGGAGTGACGGCCCTGCGCCCCAGGCAACCCGGGGCCTTAGCAGCGGAGGCCAGGCGTGGTGGAGAGGACCCTTCCTCCCCTCCCCATGGCGGCGAATGGAGAAGGGAGACGGAAGCTTGACCCAGCCTTAGAAGGGCCTCTGCAGCCTCCTTTCTGAAGGGAGGCTGGACTGTCATTCGCAAACTCAGGGCAGGAGGGTGTCTGCCCCCGCAGCAGGGGGCCGGGTCTCCCATTCCAAGGGCCCCAGCCTTTAAACGCACTGCGATGAGCTAACTTGTCACATACGATCTCAAGTCTGCTGGCCCCAACCCCACAGCTCTTGTCCTCACCTGGGGGAGCTGGTATGGGGGCTGCGGTAACCGCCCCGCCCTCCAGCCTGATGGGAAAGTGGGGAAGGGAGGCAGCAGCAGCCCAGGGATCTCCAGCCTCTACATACCAAGTGGCCCACTGGGGAGGGAGATGGCTGCTGGGAGCAGGGCCAGCAACAGGAGCATGCTGCCAAGCATGCTGGACTGGTGGAGGCAACCCTCTGGGCTGCACACACACCTCTGGCTGAAGGTGGGCAGGAGCCCTGGCCTTGGCAGGGCGGAAGCCCCGGGAAGCGGGGGTGGAGGACGGAGGGGCTGACATCTGAGCTGGAGCCCAAGGCCTGCAGGGATTAAGGGCTCCTCTCCTGCTCTGCCTGGGATGACTGGGGACTAGGGGTCCCTCACACAAGCTGCCAGGTGTCAGGCAAGCCACTCTGCACACCCCTTACCTACCCAGCCCTGCCCATTCCCCTCAAAGCTGAATTCTCATTCATCAGAATGGTGGCCCAGAGGGCCCCCCCCCCAACTCTCACTCTGCGCACCAGGTGGTGGTGGGCTAGGGACACAGCACAGACTCAGAAGAAAAGGGAGGGGCTTTATTCTCAAGCATCTAAGGGCTTACAAACAAGGGCATTTTATTTTAAAAAGGGACAGGGCAACACTAGTGGCCTGAGGAGTCCGTGGGCCAGCAGGCTGGACCAAGACCAGGCCATCCAGGCCCTGACCGACCCTGTCCACCCCTCTGCCAGGTCCAGAGGGTGGGCTGGTGACGGAGGGGCCATCTTGGGAGAGGAGGGGGCGGTAGGAGACTCCCCTAGGGCTCCTGTGTAACACTGAAGGGAGGGGCGGGGTAGACACACGCTCACAAAACAGAAAATAAAGTTAAATAAAAATTTAAAAATAAAACAAAACACAGGCAGCGTAGTCTCACACCTGTGCTGGCCCTAGGTCCAGCCAAGCGACCTTCCAAGCTGCCTACACTGGGGCTGGCCTCAGTGAGAGGGTATGGGGTCCAGGTCTGTTAGCCCCCCCTCCACCCCCCCACAAAGGGGGCAAGGGACACAAGAAGGTGGCTGTCCCCCCTGGGGGGAGGGAGGAGGCATCTATTCTGGTTTAAGCATGCGGCATTCCGTGGTGTGAATATAAATTAATAGAGAGGCACGGGCCGCCATGCTGGCTGAGCTGGCTCCACCTCACTAGCCAGCCAGCTCGCTCACCTTTGGCGTTGCATTTTGTGGAGATATATATATGTGTGTGTGTGTATATATATGTATATATGTGTATATACATATATATACACACACACACATATATATGTATATATATAATTTTTTATTTTTTTTTGTTCTCTTGTTCACTGTGATTTGCATGCATCACCAACAAAAAGGAAAACACTCCCCATCCTGCCCTTGGCCACCGTGGTGGGCGCCGGGGTCCCGGGTGGATGCCAGGCTTTTCCCCATCCCAGGCCTCAAGGTGGGCTGGGGCTGGCCAGCTCCGGGCGAGCTGAGGGCTGCTCAGGGGCGTGGTGGGGTAGTCACCCCACTCTCCCTTCCCCACGGCCTCCCTCTGCACTCAAGCCTGCCCCCCCAATCCCTCTCATACATCCTCCAGCCTTCACACCCACTCTCTTCACCCTCAGTCCCTGATTCCCTCCAGGGGCCCCCTGCTCTTGGGGGGCCCCCCTACCCACTCCTGTCACCAGCTTTCTGACTGCACCCCTCGTCAGCTTCCCTGAAGGCCATCCTGTCGTGGCCGTGGCCTCTGTGCTCCCCTGGTGCCACCTGAGCTCTTTCAACTCACCTTTTGGCTGTGGCCAGTGTCCAGCCTCTGGGGAGGAGCCCCCAGCCCTTCAGCTCGCCCCACCCCCGCCCCAAGACCCCAGCAGCCAAGGGCAGGCAGTCAGGGGGCCTCACAGCAAGCAGCTAAACATGACTTTGGTAAAAGTTTCTGAAGGTACCGACACCCCTTGAGGACAAGCTCGCCTCCCCCTCCCCCCAACACCCCACCAAGTACAATAAAATACAATAAACTCCAAAAAGGACCCCCTGAGATCAAAAGAGAGAGAGAGAGAAAGAGAGATATGAAGGGGGGGAAGGAAGAGAGGGAGAGGGGCGGGGGAAAGGGAGAGGACCACACCAGCCAATCCCAGTCCATATACAGTCACAATGCCCCCACGGCCCTCTGGGGGCAAGGACTGCAGGAGGCCTTGGTGGACTGGGCCACGGGTGTCAGTGCCCAGGTGTGGGCAACCAGGGAGCTAGGGAACACCAGACAGAGACAGAGAGGCAGTGAGGGAGAGGACAGAAGGAGATGGAGAGCAAGCGTGTGCATGGACAGATGCCAGGAGCGCGGGGTGGGCAAGGGGGCTCTCTCCCGGCCCCTGGGGGCCGCCCCAGCCCAGAGGTTACAAATGAATAAATAGTGAGTCTGCTCTCGGCCTGCCGCCTTCCGTTCACAGTGTCTGTAGGGGGGACGCACAAGGCCGGCTGACCCCGGGCTGGTGGGCAGGGAGTCAGGGGTAGATGGGCGCCCCCTACTTTCTGTCCTCAGCCCTCGGCAGCTGTCCAGGTCCCAGGTCTCCCCTGGTGGGCAGCTGGGTGGCCAGGTGGGAAGGGGGCTGGTGGCCATGCCCCTGGGCCCTCGCAGGGCTGGCCGCCACCACATGGCTACCTGAATAAGGGCAGGTGGTGCTGGCTCAGGACGCCACTAGTCCGCGGCGACTCAGTCTTCGCCATGGCGTCCTTGAACCAGGACGCCACGTCTACCTCGAGCATCTCATAGCGCTTGATGAAGCTGTGTTCCTGTGGGCCGAAAAGGGGCTCAGGAACGAGGGGTCTTCCCTCCTGGCCTGGTGCTCAGGCCCAGAGGCTTCGAGGGGGGCTGGGGAGAGGGGCGAGTACTCACAAGTAGCTTATTATACTTTGGTCTCTTCCTGTGATCTTTAGTAAGGCTGAGGGAGAGGAGGGAGAGCAGAGAGGGCGGCAGTGAGAGCGGGGCTCCCAGTGTCTTCCCCGTGATTGGGAGGCAGCTGTCGATGTCCTCAGCCCCCTGCATGCTGCTGGGCCCTGCCAAGTTGTGTGTCCCAAGGATGCCTGGCCCAGGGTGGTGTGGAGAGGGCCTGGGGAGCTGGAACTGGGGTAAGTGGGGCTCCCTCAAAGATGTGAGTGCATGTACGTGTCCTACACCCCCTTCCCACAGGGGGGCCAGATACCCACAGGGCCAGCTGCTCCCGGGCCTGTTCCAAACCAGGCCACAGCTCCCAGAACACCAACTCCAGCAATCACTCCTGGCCATGAGCCTGACCACAGCCACCCCCACTTGGTCCCAGGGCAGCGCCCTCCCTCTCGTGCCCAGAACCCCCACAAGCCCGCAGGGCCTTCCACAGTGGAAGGTCAGTGCTCACCAGTCTTTGACGAAGGACTGGAAGTCCCCCGAAAAGCCCATGTGGCCAGGCAGGAGCGGGGGCTCTTCCTGGAGGACTTTGGTGAGGACCTCAAAGTCCGTCTTGCAGTTCTTATAGGGGAACTGTCCTGTGGCAAGCTCCACCTGGGGAAAAGGGGGAGGGGGACAGGCAGGGCTGCAGTGGCAGGGGAGGAGCCCCGCCCTGCCTCCTCATTCCCTCTCTGCACCCCTAGAAGGCCATGGAAAGAGGCAGGACCCCAACTCACCAACGAGATGCCCAGGCTCCACACGTCGGCTCGGATGTCATAGTCAGGCTTGGTGGGGTCTGGGGGGTCGATGCGCTCAGGCTACAGGGCAGGAGAAGAGACGGATGTACCCCGAGGGAAGGGCCAGCCCCCCAGCCAGCCCTGCTGGGCCCTACTCACTGCCATGTAGGCAGCGCAGCCGGCGCTCCTCGTCTTGGCCTTGGAGTCAACGAGGCGGCCGCTGATGCCGAAGTCACACAGCTTGATCTGGCCCCGCTCGTCCAGCAGGATGTTGGAGGGCTTCACATCACGGTGGATGACGCCATGCTTCTCCTTCAGATAGTACAGCGCCTTCACAATCTGCGGGGCACACACAAGGGGGGGGGGTGCCTGTGACCTGGGCCAGGCCCTAGGGCTGCCCACCTGGCCGCAGGACCCCAGACCCGCCGCTCACCGCCACGGTCATCTTGCCCAGGATTCGCTCGGGGATGGGGCCCTGCATTCGCTTCTTCAGCTTCTCTGCACACGTGCCCATGAGCTCCATGGCAATGAAGACGTCCGTCTGCAGAAGAGGGGGCATGTGTGGGGCTGGGGCAGCTGTGCCAGGCGCCCACCCTTGTCCTGCTGAGTCTCTGGGGCACGGGCGGCTTACATTGGTGATGAAAGTGCCAAAGCACTGCACGATGTAGGGGCAGTCATGGCTCTTGAGCACCACATCCAGGTCCATGAGGATGCGCTTGTTTTCCTCCTTGTTCCCCGAGCGACGCATTTGCTGCAAGGAGAGACAGCCAGGAGGGCCTCAGTGCTGGGCCACACGGGTGGGGGCTGGCCTGGAAGGAGGGGGGGCCCGCAGGGCTCACCTTGACAGCAATGATGTGGCCTGTCTTCCGGAAGCGCATCTTCCACACCTGGCCGCAGGTGCCGCTGCCCATCTCACCCAGGTTCTCCAAGTCATTGATTTCTGCCTGGTAGCGCTGGGGTGGACAGTAGGATGTGAGGGTGGGAACATCCTCAGGGATCCCCCCCCCCGCCAGAGCTCCCACAACCCAACTGTTTCCAGCCCTTGCCCAGCAAGGTGAAGGGGGATACCTGGCCCCCGATGGTCAAGTAGCCAGTCTGCTTCATGATCTCCTGTAGCTTCTGGTCAATCTCGATGCTGGGAGACAGAGCAGGGGCTGGCGGAGGGGATTCTGGCCAACATGAGGGATCCCCAACCCCACACACACCAGGGGCCCCTAGATGCGACCATTCTCCCTCCCTTCAGGCACTGGATCCCCTCCACAGCTCACCTCTCCATGCTTCGGGGTGTGAACAAGGCTGATGGGAGCCCCAGCATGTGGCGGGGCCGGGCGGGGGGCGTGGGGTGCTGAGGGGAGCTCTCTGAGGACGGCGAGCGGCTGCCCCCATCATTGGCGAGCGGGAGCTGCAGGGCTGGGGGGTTGAGAACCAGGGGCAGGGAAAGCGTTAGCACCCAGCCGCGCTCAGCTCTAGGCCTGGCATTCCTGGTCAGGGCCCTCAGCTTCCTTGCCCAGACGTCCCTCAGCTGGGCAGGCATGGCCCCTCTCCAGCTGGCTCAGGCCGCCCTCCCATCCTGGGCTATCCTCAGGGTGCCTTCTCTTGACCCTCTGACTGAAAGGACACGAGGGGCCTCACTGGACAGGGCTGTCCCCAGCCTATGCCTGCAGGGACACAAGATGGGTGGCTTCTCTGGCAAGTCCCTTTTTATTTCCACCTCTGTCAGGAAGCAGGCCCAGGGCCACAGTGCCCACATTGGGCCATTTAGGCTTAGAATGCTCACCAGGGTCAGCCTGGCCCTCATATTGCCACTAGCACCAAACCTTATATCCAAGCAAGAGCTGGTGGGTACTGGACTCTAGCTTCTGGCAGCCATGCCACCCCCGCCCCCCAGATTCTGCTCCAGAATCAGGGAGGGCCAACCTCTGGCCAGCCGACTGATCTGTGCCTTCTAGCCACACCTGTGGAGCTGGAGCCAGGGGTGGGAGAGGGACCCTAGGCTGGGCCTGCATCCTCAAGGTGCAGGGATTGGAGGGGTATAGCTCTTCCAGGGGCTGGTGGGCCTGGGCAGGGGGTAGGCACTGGCCCAGGCGGGGGGGGGGGTCAAGGGGGGTAGTACTTCCCAGCAGCCTGCATGCGGACAGCTCGGGCATGCTACAGGCAGGCAGGTGGGTAGGCAGGCGGGCAGGCAGCGGGTACCCCAGGACAGGTAGGCAGTGTTAGAAGGGAGCAGAAGACAGACAGATAGAAGCCAAAACTTGGGGGCCAGCTGCCTGGAAGAAGCACTACAGACAGGTCAAAGAGAAGATGGAGAGGACAAAATAGGTGCCCCAAGGAGCTAGGGGGTCTCCTGGTTTGGCTGCAAAGGGGTGCAGGAGCCAGGCTCAGGAGTCTAGTGTGGTGGTTCCTGTCCTCCGGGAGGCTCTCATACCTGGGACTCTGCCTATTGGAGAAGTGGTGAAAAGCCCCCTCCAAGGACCTTCCCAGGGGGCTTGAGGCTGGTCCCACTCCCACAGCCCGAGTGAGGCCCTGCCCTCTTCACACATCCTGCTCTTCCCCTGCCAACTCCTATGACTTGGGCCTAGTGAACCAAGTTGCTGGCAGCTGCTGGGACCCTGACCTCAAAACGGGAGGGGAGGAGCAAAGGGCCTGACCTGCAGTCTGAGTCGAGGGGTTGGAGAGGTGGAGTCTGGCAGGGGCTCAAGGCCCAGTGCTCAGCAGCAGAACTGGGAGGCTTCATCCCCCATGTCCTCTCCTGCTGCTCCTAGACAAGTTGTATCTCTGCTCTAGCCACTCAACTGGTTTCTGAGGGCCCCTGTGTCATTCCTGCCCCCCCCCTTACCCTATACCTAGTCTGTCTCTAGGAAATGCTTGGGTCCTGCCCCCAAGAGTACTGGGCTCAGCATTCTGCTCTCAAGGCTGAGGACCACACCTCAGCCTCTTCATCTGGAGGTGCCCTATGAGTCCCCTTCTCTACAGTCTACCAGGCCCTTAGTGGGTAGGAGAGAAGGCTGCTGGTCCCAGACCCAGGAGCACAGCGATTTTAGCGATACTGGATCAGGGGAGGTCCTGAGACAGAGGTAACAGAGGGGGTGAGTCACATGGCAGGTCAGGAGGGTGAGTGAGAGCAGGAGAGAAAGAAGTGACAACGAATGAATGAAAGGGGCAGGGGTGGGCATGGGCCCAGTGACAGGAGCCGTGTATGTATAGGCTGCCAGCCCAACACACATGCACACTCATTTGTGCAAATGCGCATCCACACATATGAACAGAGGCAGCACTACCATCCCTTCACGATTCACCAGTCTCTCTGCATGTGCATGCGCATATGCACATACACACAAAACCAGCACCCCCCCCCCCACTCACACAGGATGGAGACCTACCAAACGCAGCCCTACCTAGCCACACTCACACACAACCATCCACTGGGTCAATGCCAGCTGTGCTGAAACATTCCCTCTATCCTACATGCCTAGGGCAAAGCCTCACGTGGGAACGGCATGGTCTCATTGTCCAACCTGTCTGCTCTCAAACCCTCTCAGCACAGGTGCAGTCCCTTCCCTGACATTCACGTCATTTGACTCAAATCCTAACTCTTCCAGAGACTTCTTGAAGTGAGCCTCTGCAGAGCCCCTCACCCTGCTCGCAAGTTCTCCCTCCCCAGATGGGGATGTGCTGGATGTAGCCAGTCTCACCTCAGCCCCACAGGATGGGGCTCAGGCTGTCCTCATGGAACCCCTGGTGCTGAGAACAGCCATGGAACATGAAGGCGACACTCACTCACCCCATGGCTGAGATGGGTGGCAGGCCCTGCACGCGGGCCCAGTCCTACTTCCTCCCCTCCCCACCTTCCTCTCACACACAGAGCCACACACCTGTGAGACACACACCAGACTCCCACTCACTGGGGGAGCCCATTTCTCCTCTTGAGTAAGCCAAAGAGGAAAGGGGGAGTGAGAGGGCACAGAGGAGGTGGGCCTCTGCTGCTAGCTATGGGGAGGAGTGAAAGGGAGGGAAGACAGCACACACACAGAGCATGGAGTGGGGATGGCATTCTGCGGCCGGCCGGGCAGCGGTTAGGTCAATGGTGCAGATGTCATGTCCAAGCAGGCGATGATAAAAAGGCTGGTACCTGCTCGCTGGGACGGGGCAGGAGCAGGGCTTAGAGTGATCACAATAACTGGATGGGGAAAAGGAAGAAAAAAAAAACAATAGCACGATAAATCACAACAGAAACGACTGATTTGCCCAAAAGAAAAGAAAATCAAATCATAATGAGGAGGAGGGGAAGGGAGACGCAAGGCTCCAAACGACAGAGATGGGTAGGAAACTGGCAGAAATGGAAGGGCGGGAGGATGGGATGGAGCTGACAGACACAGACGCCTGGAGGGGGGCTCCTAGGGACCTGCCTGCCATGGGCCTCACCAGGCCTTGCTTTGCACTGGTGACTGCCACCTCTTCTGACCCCCCAGATCCCACACCCTGAACCATCTATGCAGGACTGGGGAGAGGAGCCCTGCAGAGCTCAGCAGGGACCCTCCAAGTTTTTTTTTTCAGGATTCTATTCCACCCAATATTCAAATGATATCACTTTTACCTCTGGAATCTCTCTAGGACCCCCCACCCCGGCAAAGGTCTCCCCAGAGAGGAACACAAGCAGACTCAGTTCAGACGGAGGTATGGGAGTGAATTAGAAAGCTGTAAAAGTCAGGCTAGGGACATGGGAGATGCCTTCCTCCTCCTGTTCAGATGGCTCCACAGTAAACTATACAAACTCCAAAGATTGTATCACAGGAGACATTGCAAAGTGTTTTTTTTTCTGTAACAAGAAAGGGTATTGGTGGCTTATGCCTGTAATCCTATCTGCCTCAGGAAGCTGAGATCTGAGGATCATAGTTGGAAACCAGCCTGGACAGGAGAGACTCTTATCTCCAGCAAAAAATCCGAAAATGGAGTTATGAGTTGAGCAGTAGAGCAGCACCAGCCTTGAGAACAAAAGCTAAAGGAAAATGCCCAAGCCCTGAGTTCAAGCTCCAGTACTACAGAGAGAAGAGAGAGAGGAAAGAAGAAAGAGGAGAGAGGAGCAAGGAGAGAGGAAGAGAGGGGAAAGGGAACAGGGGAGAGACAGAGAGACACAGAGTGTGTCATGGATAGAATTGATCACAAGGTTCTGGGCTAGGGGTGTGCGTCTGTATGGATGGACAGGGAAACAGACACAAAGATGATAGGATCAGAAAAGAAGGGAATGTTTGCTCACTGGACTCAGATACAGTCACACCAGCCTCAGGGGTCCCCAGGGTGTGAGAGGAGGGGAAATTCACTGGAGTCCAGAAGACAAAGTTACCATGCTGGAGAATACTGGGATGTGTTTCTAGAGATCTAGCCATATGGAAGGGTTGAAGCTTGTCACAGGAGTATAAAGGGCCTGGTATACACAGGGTGTGTGTGTGTGGGGGGGGGAGGCCCGTGTCCTGCTGAGCCTAACGACAAGGTCACCACCGCAGGCTGGGGAAAACGATCTCCAGAAATGATCACAGGAATCAAATGGGAGAATCCTCAGGGAATTTTATATGTGGGTGCAGACTGTATGTGGCCAAGTGACCGTAGGTGTCCCCACCCCCCTCCCCATCCACTAGATGAGAGGAACCCAGGCCAGACCAGGGGGTTTCTTGACCTGGTCTGATCTGAGTGGAATCACTGGATCAAAAGGGATGTGTGACTGTGTTTGCCAGTAAGAGCTGGTGGCGGTCACGGTCGTGCGGGGTCAGAAAGCCCGGTTCAGTGCAGGCGGCGGAGGATCTCTGGATCGCGGCGATGGGGGCGGGTCATCAGGGTGGGGGAGGGGAGGGGTCTCTCCTGCAGCCCAGTCACTAGGCCCCCAGACTCCAGGGCCCAGAAAGCCCGTCCTGGGGGGGGGGTTCACCGGGCCCACACCCCCTGGGTCACCGTGACCCTCTTCCCCACGAACCCACAGCGGGAGAGGGGACAGGAGGGAGGAGTGCGAGCGCCCCGGAAGCGGGGGCGGGGCCTGCGGCGGGGGCGGGGCCTCCCGCGGCCCGCCCCGCCCGCCCCCTCCCCCACGCCGCCGTGCTTACTGGGCCTGGTCCGCTGGGGGCTGATATCCAGGTTGAGGTCAATCCTCCGCCGGGCCTCGCGATTCTCCTGCTTCAGTTTTGCTTCTAGGCGGGACAGCTTTTGCTCCAGGGAAGACGCCGCCATCTTCCCCCCCGGCCGCCGCCGCCGCCGCCGCCGCCGCGCACCGCCGGGCCACCCGTCAGTCGGCAGACAAACACCGCACTGCGCCTGCGCCCGGATGACCCCGCCGAGCCGCCGTCTCGCCCTCCACCACGCATGTCCCTGGCTCCTACCCGCCCCTCCGGCTAGCGAATCTCCGTACGCTTGCGTACTTGATCTCAGGCTGAGAGATGACGCCACCTACCGCTCGTGGCTGGCAATGTGCAACGCCTCCACCCACCACCACGCATACGGTGGTGCGCATGCGCACCAAATCCCTAACGCTTCAGTGTGAGGCGCTGCGTGGAAATCCACCAGTCTTTAGGGAGCGGTGGGCGGGGACAACGGCGCGCAAGCGTGCAGAGGAGAGACACGGCTTCTACTGCGTCTGCGCGCCCTCCACGCCCCGGGCGTGCGCTGCTGACGTTACCTGTGTTGTCTCCACTGCTGGAGTGTTTCGAAGCTTCTTCGTTGGTCCTCCCTGCCTGGTACTCATAAAACTTCCTTTCTTGTCTCTGAGGGTGCCTCATTAGGATCTCTGTTATGTTTAATTGCTGCCTGATTCCCGGTGGCGCCTCCTTGCAATAATTAGGCAACCGTGGGAAGCCCTTTCCATGTTGGCCAGGCTCCAGCAAGCTCTGACTTGGCCGAGGCCTGGCAGGAGGGATTCATCTGCGGTGACCCCAGACTTCGGTGACAGGGTCAGGGTCAAGGTCAGGGCAAGCCTTCGTGGCCAGACCTGTATGTAGGACTCTAGGACACCCCACTTTTCTACCTGTTCTTTGCTGAGAATGTGAGCTCAGCTCTTGGATGTGCAGAATCGGTGTTTGTGTGGGGGTGGGGTGCTGGGCCTAGGTGCTGTCCGTTAGCTTTTGTGCTCAAGGATAGCACTCTACTACTCGTGTCACGGCTCCATATCCAGCTTTTTGATGATTAAGTGGAGATAAGTCTCATAGACTTTTCAGTCCAGACCAGCTTTGAATCATGATGCTCTCAGGTCTCAGCCTCTTGAGTTGCTAGGATTACAGTTGTGAGCTATTGGCGCCTGGCTGAATCAGTGTCTTGAAGATGGCCTCTGGGGTTAATGCTTTTACCTGGTGCCACACAACCGAAACAGCAACTGTTACAGGTTCTTTTAGTCGAAAGAATGCCAGGGGAGATGTCTTCATCTGAACCTGGGTCCCTGAAGAGCAGCTTATCTCTACCCTTAGATGCCAAGAGGCAGAGATTCAACAGGTGATCAAACCCCAAGTGATCAGGGTGTGCCATGTGCTCTGACCATTCTGGGGACCAACATAGGAATACCTTGGGTTTGCCTTTTTTTTTGTCAGTCTTGAGGCTTAAACTTGGCCTCAACACTGTCCCTGAGCTACTCAGCTCAAGGCAAGTGCTCTACCACTTGAGCCACAGCGCCACTTTGGAGATGAGTTTTGTGGACTTACCTGCCCAGGCTGGCTTTAAACCGCGATCCTCAGATCTCAGCCTCCTGAGTAGCTGGAATTACAAGTGTGAGACACTAGCACCCAGCTTTGGGTTTGCCTTTAAAGGCTTATTTGGACTTCTCCAATGACTTGGGTAGAGCTGACACATGTATGGACTTAAAAGGATAGCAAGGCTCATGTCTGTAATCTTGGCTATTTAGGAGGCTGAGATCTGAGGATTGACATTCAAAGCCAGCCTGGGCATGAGTCCATGAGACTTACTTCCAATTAAACAGCAGCAGGGAGCCAGTGGCTCACACCTGTAAATCCTATTCAGGAGGCTGAGATCTGAGGATCATGGTTGGAAGCCAGCCCAGGCAGAAAAGTCCATGAGACTATCTCCAATGAACCCCCAGAAATCTGGAAGTGGCACTGTAGCTCAAAACGATACAGCACTATCTTTGAGGGGGAAAGTGCAGGGACAGCGCCCAGGCCTTGAATTCATATTCAATTTGACATAACTGACAAAAACAAATACATAAATCTAGAGTTCAAGCCCCAGGACCTGTGTGTGTGTGTGTGTGTGTGTGCGCACACACACACACATCAAAAACAATAAAACCATGGGAGGCCAGTTGTCTGGTTCATGCCTGTTATCCCAGATGCTTGGGAGGCTGAGATCTGAGAATTAGTTTGAAGCCAACCCGGGTAGGAAAGTCCTTGTGACTCTCATCTCCAGTTAACCACCAAAAAGCTGGAAGTGAAACTGTGGCTCAAATGGTAGAACGCAAAAAAAAAAAAAAAAAACTGCTTAGAGACAGCACCCAGACTCTGAGTTCAAGCCCCAGGACTGGAGCACACACACACAAAAGAGGAGGAAAAGGGATTCTCTAGTAATAAGGCAGATTTAATGGTATGTCTACCTTGTTGCCCTTTCAAGCTGCCTTCGGTGCCTGTCCTTCCCAGAATCGACTCAGTTTTGATTCTGACAAGCAGGTGTTAAAACTGAGCATGTGAAACAAAAGACTTAAATAATGATAGGAATGCACATAGAATTACAATTCTCATAATTAGTATTTATTAAGTGCACCCTGGTCTATGCTCCCCCCCACAGGAACAGCCCAAAGATAAAGTCCCTGCATGGCCTTAGATAAGTGTAGCCTCCATAGCAGGTGATCTTACCTTGAGGAAATCCATGAGAAAACCTCTGGAGGTTATGTTTGCAGTTTTATGTGTTGCTTTAAGCATTTCCAGAGGAAAGAAGTGCTCAGTGTCTTGAGAGTCTTAAAAGGTCTAGAACTGAAAATGGGCCTCGGAACCCAAACATTCCAAAATCTATCCTCTCCCTTTCCCTCTTTCTCTTTTAGCAGTGCTGAGATTTGAACTCAGGGCCTGCTTGCTAGGCAGGTGCTATAACATTGGAGACACTCTCCCCCCCACCCCCAAGGCCTTTTAAATTTCATACTTTTCAAATAGGTTTTCACTTTTTTGCTCAGGCTCTTCGGAACTGTGATCCACCTGTTCATGCTTTCTGTGTTTCTAGGATGCCAGGTGTACCACTATGCCCAGATTTTTATTTGTTGAGATGGGATCTTGTGAATACTTTTGCCCCAGCTGGCCTTGAACCATGATCCTCCTGATCTCAGCCTCCCAACTAGGTAGGATTACAGGTGTGAGCCACTGTACCAGACTTTGACATCTCTTTCCATCACAGATCAGCATTTCCATTATACAATTCCAGGACTACCTGCATTAGGAGTTACCTGGTATGCTTATTTACGAGCAGCTTCCTGGCCTCCACCCAAAACTCCTGAGTCAGTATTTCAGGGGTGTGGTTTGGGATGTTTTCTTTTATCCTAGCTATTCAGTTGGTTTTGACACATAGCCAAATATGAAATCCATTGTACTTATAAATAAGAAATTGGCATCAAAGTTGGGATAATAATGGGGGGGGAGTTTGTCCTTTGTGTTTGTGTCCCGTCCTTGAGAGAGAACCTCAGATGTAAGCCATGTTGTGTTAAGAGGAGGGAGGATGATTGGAAAATCCCACTGGGATGTGTCTCCACTCCCATCTATGACACTAATTAACTGGAATGTCCAGAGAGAGGGCAGGCCAGCTAGTCAAAGACACACAGGTTGTGGTTTTGAGCTTGAGAATGAGGTTCCACCCCAAATCCACAACTTCCTGCCTCTCCCCAGATGAACTAGTCCTAGGGTCTTGCCTGGGCTCCACATAGCTGACAAGACTGTCCATTGTCTTCTGGGTGGGCCCATCAGCCATTTCTCTTGGAAGACATTGGTAGGGCAGAGGCATCCAATAGGCCTCCACTTGAAGCTACCCCAGCCTAGCTTCATTCCTCCTCCATCCTTTCTCGCACCTCTGGGGGTAGCCCCTCATACAGGGTGTCTTCTACCAGCAACCCCCCTTTCTTGAGTCCTGTGCAGTTGCCAAGTTCTTCAGGCAGTGCCTCCAACCGGTTGCCCTTGAGTTCTAGGCGGCTGAGGGCCCTGAGGGCTGCCACGTGCGGGGAGAGCTGGCTCAGATGGTTGTAACCCAAAAGCAAAATCCGGAGCTTTCGACAGAAGAACAACTCTTCTGGCAAGGCCTCGAGGGCATTGTAGGAGAGAGCTAGGTGTTGCAGATTCTGGAGGAGGCCCACGTCTGGTGGTAAGGAACGCAGACCATTATGGGACACATCCAGTAAACGGAGACTAGAGCACAGGCCGAGCTGGGTGGGCAGTGTCTCAAGTTTATTGTGGCTGAGGTAGAGCTGTTCCAGGCCCCTGAGCTTCCTCACGTGTTCAGGGACGTAAGCGATCTGGTTGTGCCACAGCTTGAGGGTGACCAGTTTCCGACAATGCTGGAAACTCAGAATCTCCTCGATGGATCGCAGGTGGTTGTCCTGGAGGTCAAGTTCCTGCAGGGCACCTAAGCTGAAGATGGCATGGGGAATGCGTTCCAGTCCACAGGCCACCAGTTCGAGCTCCCGTAATACCACCAGCTTCTTGATGCTGTTGAGGGCGAGTAATCGGGCCCCATCATTATGTAAACTCAGTCGTTGTAGGTGTCCGGCTACATCCGTTACACTGGCTGGCACCTTTCCGGCATTGCTCCGGAGGGACAACACCTTGAGCTGCTTTAACTCCCGGAGACTCTCAAGAGTAGCCGCTCGAGCCAGCTCTGGAGCAAAGAGTCCCTCCAGGTGGAGTTCTTCTAAGCCACGCAGGCCAAACACCCAGAGGGGCACCTCACGGAGTTCCTCGCATTTCACGCACATCACTTTCAGGCGATCGCGCAGGAAGATCTGCGAGGAGAAGGGCAGCTTGGCGGGTGAATGGAGCAAACTGAGTTCCTGGAGGTTCACCAGCTGCGAGAGGCCTGGGGGAAAGGAGATATCACAGATGGCTTCTAGCCGGAGGGCCTCTATCTCACTGAGCTCAAACACAGTGTCAGGGAGCCCAGGGAGCATGCACAGAGCCAGCTCCAGGTGACCCCGGGCATTCCGCTGCAGCTTCTGTCGAAGCTTCTCTGGGGTCCACTCATGGTTCAGGTTGAGTTGCTTGAGACGGCTTTCACTGACCTCGGAGAGGAAAACGGCAAAACGCTTGGAATAGAGCGAGTCGTACTCGTCAATGAGGTGCAGCATGAAGGCGAAGTCATTCTTCACATCGGGGATGTCGTTCATTCCTGTGTCCTCCCGCACAGACCGGAAGGAATACTCTTTGAGGGGTCGGTGGAAGAGCCAGTAGAGCGTGTATAGGCAGGTGATGCCGTACACACACACGAAGGAGATGTAGCAGAAGGCCAGCTTGGAGAAGAGGTGAGCCTTGGTATGGTTGCAGCAGAAACTGGCATACCCAGTCACTTCTGAGGTCTCCACCCTACAGGCCACCAGGAAGCTGATCTTTTCCACATACACCAAGTTGTAAACCAGGATGGCAAAGAACTTGAACACTTTGAGTACTGTCTGCCGGATGTACATGGTGTAGAGGATGTCCCCCTCTTCCACGTGGACCCGGAACTTCTTGACTTTCTCAAACAAGGCTTTGGCCTGCTCACCTTCCTTCTTGTCTAACAAGGTGACAGCCGGAGGCTCAGTCACCACCTTCTCTGGTTCTGCCAGCACCTTCTCCTTCTCGCCCTCACCTGTCTTTCCTGGCCCTGGCCCTGCTGCGGCTGCCACAGTGGCCGTGGCCCGTCCAGCAGTGGGACCCTTATTGTTCTCTCCGGAGACTTCAGACAAGGCCCTTGTCGTCCATGGGGAATCAAAACACTTTCCCAGGATGGAGATGAAGTGTTCAATCTTGGAGCTGGTGCCAGGGAACTTGAACCAAAAGCTGGTACAGACCATGAAGATAAGTGTGTGAATGACAACCAGGTAGGGGAAATACTTAGCGTACCAGTGGAGAGCTGTCTCATAGCACAGCTGGTTAATGAAGCTGTACTGCTGAAGGTCCAAGTTGTTCTTGAGGCCGCTCAATTCCCGGAGGTCCCCCATCTGCTCAGAAACCCCCCGTGGCAGCAGCTGTTGGCATGGAGCCTCTGATAAATTCTCCCGAGGTTCATGGCTGGGCAGGCAGATGATCTTGTCCTGTGTTACCTGGGAACGAAAGGAGATAAGATGGGGGAAGAAAGTAAAGCTGAAAGTTAGGAAACCTTCATCTTGGATTACTGCCAGCCAGCTGACTTGAGAGGAGTTGCTAAGAAGTCTTTGAAGAAAAGACTTGGGTTGCTGGATGCAGTGATTCACGCCTATGATCCCAGCTACTTGGGAGGCAGAGGTTGGGAGCATTGCAATTTGAGGCCAGCTTGGGCAAAATGTTGGTGAGTCTCTACCATCTCCACCAGTTGCTGTATATAGTGGCATATACCTATCATCCTAGATAATCAGGACGCATCAGTAGGAAGATCTTAGTCCAGGCTCACCTGAGCAAAACCACAAGATAGTATTTGAAAATTAAAACTATATGTATATAAATACACACAAATATTATATATTATGTATGTTATATTAATATATTTATATTATATATATATATGGAATTAAGAGTTGATGTTGAGTTGTAACCTCACCCCCTAAAGATGTAGACGTCTCAACCCTCAATCCCTATGCATGTATATGATCTCGTTTGGAAATGGGATCTTTCCCATGAGTCCACTAGGGTAGACCTAGGACTGTGCCCTTATAAAAACGGGACATGCAGTCAGGTCCGGTAAGGGGATCAGAATTGGTCTGAAAGTGGGCTCGGGATTCGGCTTTTGAGTGACAGGAAGGCAGGTGGGGGTCCCACCCCTTTATGGCTCTGCCCTTCACTTACAGGTACAGTCCAAACCAATCATGACTATCCACAGGGTGAAGTCTAGCCCATTTGTGGCCCACTTCTCACCTGGAGGGTGTGGCCAAGGAACCAATCATGAGCATGGCCACTGTAAGGATATACCCCCCCCCACACCCCATTCCTTTGTGGCCACCCTCCTCATCTGAAAAGTGCAGCCAAGGAACCAATCATGACCATCCCCACAGTGAGGTCCCGCCCCTTCGTGGCCCGCCCCTTACCTGAAGGGTGCAGCCGAAGACCCCAATCATGAGCATGGCCACCGTAAGGTACTCAGCCAACACGTCCCACCAGGGCTTGAGCACTTTGAATGCTGGCTGCTGTTCTGTGAACTGCTTGAACTCTGCCACAGGGATCATCCTGCCTACAGAAAGCAGAGAAACAAGGAATCATGAGGTGCAGGGGTCCCGTCTGGAAGGACTGCCAGGGTTCCAGACATGGGCCTTGCTCCAGACCCTCTGCAATCCGCCTGTGAGCCGAGGGCCCCCTTTCCTAGAATTCACCTCCTTCTCAGAGCCAGAGAGCTTCTCCACGCTGGGACCTTCTGCCTGATCTTTCACAGTTCAGGAGAGACAGAGTGCGAGTCCCCAGTCTCTCTATGCAGCTTTCTCCTCATGCTAGGCATTGCCTTTCTTATTCTGTAGAAGAGACACCCCCAAAGCACTCTCTATCCACTATGTCCTGAGTCCAGTTCTTACCTGCACCTGACCAGGGTGTCCCAAGGCCCAGGACTTCCGGGGCGTTGGTTCCCCCACCCCCTCCAGGGGCGCTCAGGGCACTACCTCCAACTGGAAAAGCCGGCTGGAGCCTGGCTCTGCTCTGGTTACTGGGCCCCAAGGGTTAGGGAGTGGCCAGGTTGAAGGCCAGTCAGCCCTGGGGGCGTGTGTGTGTGTGTGTGTGTGTGTGTGTGTGTGTGTGTGTGTTCCTGTGTGAGTGATTGACCAGGACACCTGGGTTTCTAAAGGAGCTAGAGGTACAAACAGGAGACCTGGGCTCTGGGAGGGAGGGGGAGTGTTGATAACCTCTGGAAGATGGACACCCTGCCCCAGTGGAGAACTCTCAGGCTGACACCTAAGACTGGCAGGGTGACCGGCACAGGGCTGGGCGGCCAGGCTCCTGGGCTGCTGTCCCACTCTGTCTGTGCCTGGTTTCCTTTTCAACCAAGGTATTATTATGGAAGATAAAGATGGGCCAGGCCCAAGTCACACGTGGGCGTGGGGCACAGGCTGAAACTAGGCTGCCACTTCCTGAGGCTAGAGAGGATTGGAAAGAACAGTGGGGCCCGCCGTGGTCCCCTTTTGCCAGCATCTAAAGTTGTGCCAACATCTTTTGTCTGTGTGTGCGTGCGCACGTGCACATGCACGTGTGTGCGTGCCAGGACCAAGGCTTGATCTCAGGGCCTAGGTACTCTCACCTTTTTTGCTCCTGATTGGCTTTTTTTTTTTTTTTGGGGTCAGTCGTGGGGCTTGAACCCTGGCCCTAGGTGCTGTCCCTCAGCTCTTCGGCTCAAGGCTAGTGCTCTATCACTTGAGCCACACTGCCACTTCCAGCTTTTTCTGCTTCTGTGGTGCTGAGGAATCAAACCCAGGGCCTCATGCATGCAAGGCAAACACTACCACTAAGCCACCTTCCCAGCCCTCCCTCAGCTCTTCAGCTCAAGGCTAGCCTTCTACCACTTGAGCCACAGTACCACTTATGGCTTTTTCTGCTTCTGTGGTGCTGAGGAATCCAACCCAGGGCCTCATGCATGCAAGGCAAGCGCTCTACCACTGAGCCACCTTCCCAGCCCTCCAGGTTGGCTTTCTACCAGTTGAGCCACAGCTCCACTCCATTAGTTAATTAGATAAGAGCATCATAGTCTTTCTTGCCCTGGCTGCCTTGATCTTCAGATCTCAGCCTCCTGAGTTGCTAGGATTACAGGTGTGTGTTGCTAGGGCCCAGCTGACTACTATCTCTCAAACAGGCTCCTAGGAGCATTCCATTCTTCCTCTGATCAATGGTGGTTGGACCAGGAAGGGAATATCCGGGCCACGGGGCAGTGCCAATCTTCAGGGTAAGGAAACCCTGGTCCCCTGTTCTATACCTCAGCTAACAGCTCTGACACGTTCTGTCTCTTTCGGTCTCAACTGTACCCACTTTGGAGGGTCACTCCTGAGTGAGATCAAATTAGAGGTGGAGACTTTAATACAGGAAGCCGGCATCCACTCAGCAGGCAAGAGTCAGGCAGTTCACAACAATCAACTCCTCCCATCCCACCCCCTTTTTTCTGTGCCGGTCCTGGGGCTTGAATTTTGAGCCTGGGTGCTGTCCTTAGACTTTGTTTTTTCACGCAAAATGTATGCTCTACTATGGAGGCACAGCTGTGATTCCCGCCTTTGGCTGGTTAATTGGAGATAAGAGTTTGACAGATTTTTCCTGCCAGAGCTGACTTTGAACTGTGATCCTCACTTCTCAGCTTCTTGAGGAGCTAGAAATACAGGTGGGAGCCATTGGTACCTGGCTTAAATCGGATCCCTTAATCTGAGGCCCCCATCTCCCAGAGGGGAGATCTGTAGGCAACGGGATCAAGCACAAACATTCCTAAAGGTGGGGAGCAGGTCTTGGATTGCTTACTCATTGCACACCGTGGCTTGTCCTCCACTTCACATTTGCCCCTATCCTCTGCAAAAATTAAAAAAAAAAAACTAACTTCCACCATCAGCGTTTAACCTGATACAAATGAACCCATGGAAGCTGGGTGCTGGTGGCTCATCCTGTAATCCCAGCTACTTGGGAGGCTGAGATTTTGAGGATCAAGGTTCAAGGCAAGTGCAGGCAACCAGTTCATGAGATTCCTTCTCACTGGAGAGATATGTATGGTAGTGTCCATCTATCATCCTCCCTAAAATAGGTGGATCGAGGTCCAGGAATGGACACAGGCAGTAAGCAAGATTCTATCTCAGAAATAACCAGTGCAAAGCAAAATGACAACAACAACCAAAAAAACAAAACAGGGCTTGGAGTTAAGGCTCAGCAGTAGAGTGACTGTCTTGAATGTGAGCAGCCCTGATTTCAAATCTCATGCTGTAAGACACATACACACACAGAGAGGCAGGGACTAACTCTGCCCTGGCCACTTTTCAGGACAATGATCTTCCAATGATAGAAGTTCAGTCGCCTGCCTGCCTGCCCTCACTGCTGCACAATCACAGGCTAGAAGACAGAAAAGCTTAAGGATAAGCCTGTAGCTCCCAGGGGACAAGGTGTATACACAAAGATAATCGGAGGTGGGTCCAAGGGATTATCATTATCTGTCTCTATGACTCAAACTTGATCTTTCCGAACCTGCTATTACATTCCTCCAGACCAAGGCTGGCCATCTTCCCCCCTCCCCCAATCCCTTAGTGTCTGAGCAGAGCTGGAGGGATGGCTGAGGAGACAGGACTCATAGAACTGGGAGGGGGGACCACAAGCTAGGCTATCTGATGCTCTCCATGCTGAATCTGTTCTCAACTTTGGAAGCATGAATGTTAGAGCTGTTTTCTAGAATTGGAGTGGCTGATACTATAGAATTTGAGCCACAGCTCCTCTTCCTGCCATCTGGTGGCTAATTAGAGATAAGAGTCTCACTGAGGGCTGGGAAGGTGGCTCAGTGGTAGAGTGCATGAGGCCCTGGGTTGGATTCCTCAGCACCACATAAGCAGAAAAAGCTGGATGTGGTGCTGTGGCTCAAGTGGTAGAACACTAGCCATGAGCTGAAGAGCTGAGGGACAGCGCCCAGGCCCAGAGTTCAGGCCCCATGACTGGCAAAACAAAAGAGTCCCATGGACTTTCTTGCCCAGGCTGGCTTTGAACTATGATCCTCAGATCTCAGTCTCCTGGGTAGCTAAGATTATAGGCATGAGTCACCTGCACCCAGTTGCAAAAAATCTTTTTCTTTTGCCAGTCCTAGGGCTTGGACTCAAGGCCGGGTGATGTCCCTTAGTGAATTTACTCAAGGCTGGTGCTCTACAACTTGAGCCACATCTCTACTTCCAGCTTTTTGCTGGTTAATTGGAGATACAAGTCTACAGACTTTCCCGCCAGGGCTGGCTTCAAATAACAAGCCTCACATTTTAACCTCCAGAGTAGCTAGAGTTACAGGAATAAGCCATTGGCAAAAATAAAATAAAATAAATCTGTTACTCTTTCAAGAATCTTAGAGGTACTGGGTGCTGGTGGTTCACATCTGTAATTTTAGCTACTTAGGAGGCTGCAATATGAGGATTATAGTTATAAGCCAGCTTAGGTAGAAAAAAGTCTGTGAAATTCTTATCTCCAGTTAACTAGGAACAAGGCAGAAGTGGGCTGTGGCTCAAGTGGTGGAGCACTAATCTTGGACAAAAAAGCCAAGTGAGAGCAAGAGGTCCCTAAGTTGAAACCCCAGGATCAGCAGTCACACCTGCATGTGCACCCCCTCCTGCCCCCCCCAATTCCTAGAGGACTAGCCAGACTAGATCTTGTCAGCCAGGAAGAAACACCAAACCTAAAACTTTTTTTTTTTTTTTTGCTTTTTAACTCTTGAAGAGGAGTACAATTCCTACTTTTTCCACAAGGGGGAAACTGAGGTCTGGGGCAAGGGTGGGTCACCCTTTAGTAGCAGATCTTGAGGCCAGACTAGCTTTTCCTGCTGGGGCTTGGGGTAGCCGGTGGGTCTGGGAAATCTTGAAGTTCAAAAACCTCAGGGGGGGGGTGATGCAAGTTGGGGAGGACCCCAAGGAGTAGAGCTCTGAGGGCTTGGGGGGGGAGAGGAGACACCTCCTTTTGAGGTGTCACTGTGTCACCCGAGGAGAAACTATATTATGAAAGTCACGGCTTCCCTAAAGGTTGAGTCCCACCTGTTGATCTTCATTCTTTCACTTGGGGGTTGGAGGGAGGTGGACGGGCTCCCCTTGGGCCGAGGCCTCTGTCTGCGCACCCTTGTTCCACCCCCAGCTCCTAGTGGAGCCCGCCCAGGCCACTGTGCCAGCCTCACCTGAGCGATCCTCCCCAGGATCACCTACGGCCCCAGCCCGACCCTCACCTGGCCATCTGTTCCCCAAGGACCAGAGACCCCCCCCGACACACCCCACCCCACCCCGACCCAACTTACCACTGCGGGATGGGCCCTGGGCCGGCTCTGAGGTCCGTGGAATGAGAGCGGCCGGGACTCCCGCAGAGTTCCCGGACGGGGTGAGGGTGAGTCAGGGCGGGCGGGTGTGCCCTTCCCCTGCCCGCCCCGCCCCTGGGCCCGCCGGGGCCCCGCCCCTCTGCCAGCTCCCTAAGTCGACCCCACGTCCCCAGCGCCACGCGATGGCCGCCTGGAAAGGAATCCTCACCCTGCCCGGTCCCAGGTGGACACTGTGGCCACCCAGAAAGCTGCGAAGAAAGGGCGTCTCAGAAATCAGTCCAGCTGTGGGGGAAACTGGGGACGCTCAGATCCTGGGATCTTCAAGCAAGGCATCTTTGGCAGGTGTCAGGAGCGGGTGGTAAAGCTGCCTCCAACCCCAACACCTGACCATCCAGACCCACCTGGCCCACAGGTGACCCCGGTTCCTGCTGGGAGAAGGAAGGAGGGGCTTCTTGGGCCAGGCCTGGTCTAGCCAGAGGAAGCCAACCCTGCGGGGGGGGGGGGGGGGATGCTAGCTCATCTGTCCCTGCCTTGGGTTCAAGGCTGCCCTAGAGAGGAAGTAGAACAAGGCATGCCAGGGACTTGGGACCCAGAGGGCTCTTTGGGAGCCAGGATGGAATTTCCAGCTGGGGATTCCACTTCTCAGACTCCAAAGGGGCCTCCTTTCTGACACTCTGGCCTCTCTTCCACCCAGAGAGGCCCAGGCTGGGTAACAGGCCAGTCAGCCAAGTATATATAACCCAGTTGAACCTGGGTTTGAACCCACACACATGACAAACTTCTTCACCTGGAAGAGGTAGAGGAGCAAGCAGCTCCTGGGAAAGAGAGGCATGTCCCAATCTCTGCCACTGGAAAGAAAGCGTTATCATTAGGACCAGAACCCTTTAAACCGGGGCTGTCCTGCATAATACATCATTCTTTTCTTTCTGGTGCTGTAGATCAAACTCAGGGCATTCTGCAAGCTATGCACCTGCCCCCCACTGAACTAAGTTCCAGCCCTTAAGGAGCACTTGGTGTTTGCCACCTTCTGAATTTATATTCCTTGGGAGAAAATTCCCCCCCTTTTTTTTTCCGGTAGTGGGGCCTGAACTCTGGGCCTGGGC
>NW_012267387.1:1276708-1277290 GCF_000151885.1 Dipodomys ordii | reverse complement strand
AGAAGAAGAAGAAGAAGAAGAAGAAGAAGAAGAAGAAACAGCAGCAGCAGCAGCAGCAGCATCCAGGTACTGGGGGCTCATACCTGTAATCCTAGCAATTTAGGAGGCTGAGATTGGAGGACTGTGGTTCAAAGCCAGCCCTAGATAAAGTGGTAGAGTGCTAGCCTTGTGCAAAGAGAGCTCAGGAACAGAGCCCATGCCCTGAGTTCAAGCCCCAGGTCTGGCACCATAAATAAATAAATAAAGCCAACTAAAAAACAATGCAAGCAAAAAGGGGTAGAAGTGTGGCTCAAGTGGTAGAGTGCCTAACTAGCAAGCATAAGACCTTGAGTTCAAACCCTGCACCCAAGTAAATAACTATGTTAAAATAACAAATGACATAAAATGTATCATTTTAACTTTTTATGGTTTTTTTTGGTGTGAGGCTTGAACTTGACGTCTGGCATCATTGGGCTTTCTTGCTCACAGCCAGTAAACTACCACTTAAGTCCAGCCTCCAGTCTAGCTCTTTCTTTTTTCTTTTCCTTTCTTTTTCTCTTCTCTCTCCCTTCCTTTCTTTCTTTCTTTTGTAGGTTGTGGGGC
>NW_012267387.1:1231609-1276508 GCF_000151885.1 Dipodomys ordii | reverse complement strand
TTCCTTCCTTCCTTCCTTCCTTCCTTCCTTTCTTTTTTTGTAGGTTGTGGGGCCTGAACTCTGGGCCTGGGCGCTGTTCCTCAGCTCTTCAGCTCAAGCTTAGTGCTCAACCACTTGAGCCACAGCACCACTTCCAGCTTTTTCTGTTTATGTGGTGCTGAGCAATTGAAGGCAGAGCTTCATGCCTGCAAGGCAAGCACTCTACCACTGAGCCACCTTCCCAGCCCCCCTTTCTTTTTTCTTTTTTTGCTGGTTGGTTGAAGATGGAGTCTTGGATTTTTCTGTCTGGACTGGCCTGAATTTAGGTTTTTTGGAACTCAGCCTCCTGAGTATCTCAGATTATAGGTATGAGCCACTGATGCTCAGCTGATCTTAACTACTTTTAAGTATACAGCCCAGTGTTCACCAAAACTATAGTTTTTAGGTCCCAGACCCATGTATCAGGTCTGGTGACTCACCCCTATGGGTCAAATAGAGAGACACAGTGAACTTCAGATAAAGGAGGTTTAGGACATGGCACTGAGAGTCAAGGGGAAGGAGGCAGTTCAGTTCATCTTCGGCCATTTTGGGGATACAAACATGAGCATAGGTTTAAATAGACAGAAAAACTGGGGGGTGGAGGGAGCGGAGTATGTGTAATTAAGGAGTCCCAGCTCCAGGTCTGTTCAGATGGTCAGGGGTGACAGCAGTGGGTCTGTCAGCCCATTGTCTCAGGACTGGTCACATGAGGCCAGGCACTGATGGCTCCCAACTGACATCCTCACTATTCAGGAGGATTAGATTCAAAGCCAGTTTTGGGCAGAAAAAAAAAAATCCATGATAATTTTCTTTCTTTTCTTTTTTCTTTCTTTCTTTTTTTTTTTTTTTTGCTGGTCATGGGGCCTGAACTCTGGGTCTAGGCGCTGTCCCTCAGCTCTTCCCCTCAAGGCTAGCGCTCTACTACTGGAGCCACAGTGCCACTTCCGACTTTTTCTGTTTATGTGGTGCTGAGGAATCAAACCCAGGGCCTCATGCTTGCAAGGCAAGCACTCTACCGCTGAGCTACCTTCCCAGCCCCGATAATTTTATTTCTAACTTCCATAAAGCTGGAAGTAGAGCTGTGGCTTAAGTGGTAGAGCACCAGTCTTGAGTGAAAAAACGTAGAAAGCCTCAGTACTGGCACACACACACACACACACACACACACACACACACACACACACACAGAGTCATTGACACCTGGCCCTGTGTCCTGTCTACTCCTTCCTGCATTCTAAGATGGCTCTGAAGTACCTGCAGGAGAGAATGGTTCAGAAGAAAAGAGAGAGAAATGAAGAGTAAAGGTTGGGTCCTAAAGCTTATCTCCTATCTCTTTCTTTCTTTTATTTCCTTCCTTCCTTTTCTTCCTTCTCTCTCTCTCTCTCTCTATCTCTTTTCATGTGAGCATGTGTGTTTGTGCTTGTGTTAGGGCTTGAACTCAGGGCATGGGTGCTGTCCCTGAGCTTTATTACTTGAGCCACAGTTCCACTTCTGGCTTTTTGGTACTTACTTGGAGATAAGAGTCTCACAGACTTTCCTGCTTGAGATGGTTTCAAACCATGATCCTCAGATATCTCAGCCTCCTAAGTAGCTAGGATTATAGGCATGAGCCGCCCCCTGCCACACGCACACCAGGCTCTTATTTCCTGTTTTTAGTTGGACTTTTTCAGTAAAAAGCAGTTTGAACACCAGTGACATCATTAGGAGCACATACCGTGTTGTGCTACTATCACCATTGTGCATCTCCAGAATGTTTTTTCAATCATTTTTAAAAAATGCTAACTCCCTTTCAAAGCTAACTCCTCATTTTTTTGCCCCATCCCCTAGCACCTACCACTTCTTTCTCTTTCTTTCTTCCTTCCTTCCTTCCTTCCTTCCTTCCTTCCTTTACCTTCCTTCCTTCTGTCTTTTCCTGTGTGTGTGTGTGTGTGTGTGTGTGTGTGTGTGTGTGTGTGTTGGTTCTAGGGCTTGGACTCAGAACCTTGTATTTTCTTTACCTTTCTTGCTCAAGAATAGAATTTTATCACTTTAGTCACATCTCTACTTGAAGCCTTTTTATTTTTTTGGTTAACTGGATATAAGAGTCTTACAGATTTCTTTATCCAGTCTGGCTTCAAATCATGATCCTCAGATCTCAGCCTCTTGAGTAGCTAGGCTTACAGTCACGACCCATTGGTACCTGGCTTCACCTTGTCCTTGGAAATTGTAGGGGATCTGTCTCAGGACTTGGTCCTTTTCATGGCTAGCACCTGCAATGACTCAATCCATTTATTTATTACTTGAAATCTTAAAATACCACAACATGTATTGCAAAGGTGAACCCTGATCCTCGTGATAGGCTGTCCTGTAGGTTTTATTGTAGCCAGCACTGGCACCAGGGCCTCTAAATGTTTTACAGTAACACTTGAACACAATTAGCTACCAACGGGGACTGGTAATTCCAGATAAGGAAGTCTTTGATCTCCTTAGAGATCTATCTCAGCTACAAGCCAGGAGCCTATGGCACATGCCTATAACCCCAACTACTCTGGAGGCTGAGATCTGAGGATTATTTCAAAGCCAGCTTGGGCAGGAAAGTCTGTGAGACTCTTATCTCCAATGAGTCACCAAAAACAAAAACAAACAAAAAACCCCCCCAAAACCCTGCAAGTGGTACTGTGGCTCTAGTGGTAGAGTGCAGCCTTGAGCAAAAAGAAGCTCAGAGTCAGAGCACAGGACCTGAGTTCAAGCTGTCACCCTTCATAGGGTCCCTGATGCCAAGGCTAGCTGATTGCTACTTGCCTAGAAGCAAAACAAACCCCAGTAACTTGTGTGGCATCTTGAGGCTGATAAGATCAGCTTATCTGCAGGAATTCTTGGTGATTGAGGCCTTTGTCCAATTCACGTGGCTGTTGAGGCCTTCTTGCTTTCAAAGACCTGCTCAGACTTGCATGGTGCCCTCCAAAGGAGCAGCTGAGCTGCATCTTGGTGGTTCACACCTGTAATCCTAGGTACTCAGGAGGCTGAGATTTGATGGTTGAAGTTCAGGTTTTAATCCAGCTCAGGAAGTAAAGTCCCTGAGACTCTTATGTCCAATTAAACTGTTAAAAAACAAAAAACTGCAAGTGGAACCACTGCTTAAGTGGTACAGTGCCAGCCTTAAGGGAAAAAGCTAAGGAAAGAGTCCAAGTGCTGAGTTCAAGTTCCTTACTAATACACACACACACACATTCATATATACACAAATCAAATTTTAAAAAGGAAACAGTGGCTGTGAACCTAGAACTGAATTCCTCTCTGTGAAGGGCCCCAATGGGGTGTGGGGAAGGAGGGTCTTGGTGTTAATAGATGTTTTGGTGTAACAACCTCTAAAGGGTAGGGTCCTCTGTAAGGTTCTACCATGAGATTCCTATGTGCTGGCAGACAAAGTCAGAAAAGTGACACACCTCACTTGTTCAAGCTGGGCTGATACCCTAAAATAGGATATTCGAATTGTTTCTTCAAGCATTTGTTTTGACATCCCAAACCCTCATAATCTAATCCCCCACAACCCAGCTACCCCACCAACTCTTTGCTGCCTGGACCTCTTGTAAACTCGATGGATCTTTCTGTTCTGCAGAAGGTTGTGTCCCCTCTCCATGTACTGATTTTTTTCCTTTCCTCCCTTCCCCCTCCAATCTCGAATCAGCCTCTCATTCCCTAAATCCCCAGGTTAGGGGTGCATTTCCCCAGAAGCTCTAGCCCCTATCCCGTTCCAGGTAAGAGATTTCCTTGGGAAATGGGATGTCTGAAAGAGATGGACTCCTCACAACTCAGGTCTCCAAACCAGTGTTGCTGGCCTTCTCGGTGGAGAAGGCCAGGACTGGGATTAGGGGCACGGAGCGTCTGGATTGGTCGGTGGGCCAGAGGCGCGGTGGTCCCGCCCCCTGGTTGCCAGGACACAGCCTATCCGCGTCCAGGCGGGCCTTGGTCTCTGAGTAGTTAGGGTGGGGGGTCGGAGCAGGTGCGCGAGCTTGCGTTTAGGGAGGTGTGAGGGTCCTCGGGGGAGTGTTTCCCCGCCAAGCCCCGTTTCTTGGCTTTTGGGGCGTCGGACACATCTGTGGAAACCCGCCTCCCCCGGATCTCGGCGAGGCCGCCCCTTGCTCCGACGCGCGAGGTCCCCCCACCCATTGGCGCGCTCCCGCCGGCCACACTCCCGGGTCCCCGCCGAGCGCGCGCGCGTCCCGGGCTCCCCCGCCCGCGGCGGAGGGGCGGGGCCCGCCGGGCACCCCCAGCGCCGCCGCCCGCAGCCCACTCCCCTCGCCTTCCCGCCGCCGCGGTGCTCGGCCGAGCTCCACTCCATGCGACCGTGCGTGCGTGGAGCGGCGTCGAGGCCGGAGCCGGAGGTGAGCCGCGCGGGGCCAGCAAGTGGTGGCGGGCCCGGGCTGGGGCTGGGGCCGGGGCCGCGGCCGGGCTGGGGGAGGGGTCGGGCCCGGATCCTGGCTCTTTGTCTCCCGGAGCCCGTTCGCGGGCAGCGGGGCCGACTCTTCCTCCTGGCAGGTGCTGGCATCCCTCCGGGAGGCTGGAGCAGGAACCTGGGCGGGGGTGGCGAAGATACCCCGGCGTGCGCTCCTGTCCCCAGCATCGGAAGCCAGACAGAGGAGGCTGGTCGTCCAAGGTCCCTGAGGGGCGAGGGGGTAGGGGCGTGATGTTGTTCCTGGAAAGGACTGAGGGGAGGGGGACAAACAAGGCATCTCAGCTTTGGGGGATGGTGGTGGGGGTGGGACTTGGGGACAAGGCTGAGCAGCCCGGCTGGTGCGCAGGTGTGGGTGGATGGGGGAGAAAAGCGGATCCAGCCAGCCAAGGCTCAGTTATGGGCATCCATGAGTGGCCGGATGCCTGGAAAAGGACCAGTACAGTACCAGGAGCCAAGATCTCCAGCAGCAGCGGTGTAACGATCCAGAACCTGGGGTGCTGATTCCTCTGTCTGCCCATCAGGTGCGGAATGGACAAGAGGGATAAGGCCAAGGTAGGGCCCGCCTCGAGGACACCAGCTTCTCGTCCCCCTGGCCTTCCCACCCCTAGGCCTCCGGGGTCCCCTCGGCCCCCTCCCCCAGTAACCGCCGCAGCCCTTCGGGTTCTGGGAGCAGCGGGAGTCATGGGGCGAAAGCCCCTGGCAGAGCGATCTGGAGGCGTCGGTGGAGCCCCTGTTCCGGAGGCTGCTGCCCGCGTGGGACCGACTCGAAGCACTGTGGCAGGTCCTCGAAGTCCAGGTACCTGGCGTCTCTTCTGACCCCATGTTCTTCCCCTACCTCCTTCCTTCCTTTTCCGAACCCTTTTTTTCCTCGGACAACATTGACTCTTTTCTCTGAAGCTTCCAGACCCTCAGCTGCTGGGAGAGGAGAGAGGACCCCTGCCAAGACGCCCAGCCAGGGTTCTTCTGTCTCTACCCCAGGACGAGCTAGCGGGACCACCAGGTAACACGCCCCTTCTCAGTCTCTAAAGCAAGCGTTAGTGTCACTATCTGTTTTTTTTCTCTCTTTTTTAATTTTCTTATTATATTTTTGCTGTTGCTAGGATTCGCTTGGGTTGTTGTTCATGGCTACCACTTCAGCCACACCTCCAACCCTCCCTTTTAGTACCACTATCTGAAACCTTTTAATATTTCGCACAAGGGCTGGGCAGCACTTGTGGATCCTGTGTCAAATTGAAAGTCATTGGTTTGCAGAGAAGGGTATATGTCCCATTTCATAGCTGGGAAGGTGTACATTTGGGGAGTTCAAAAAGATCTTGTCCCGCTAGGCGCCAGTGGCTCACACCTGTAATCCTAGCTACTCAGGAGGCTGAGAGCTGAGGATCCTGGTTCAAAGCCAGACCGGGCAGGAAAGTCTGTGAAACTCTTATCTCCAATAAACCACCAGAAAACCGGAAGTGGTGCTGTGACTCAAGTGGTAGAGCGCTAGCCTTGAGCTGAAGAGCTGAGGGACAGCGCCCAGGCCCAGAGTTCAAGCCCCATGACCGACAAGGAAAAAAAAAGATCTGGTTCCTCCTGTCCCCAGACCAGGCCCTGTTGGTCAGAAAGGACCCCGTCCCTCAGCTGAGGAACCTGTGGCCAGAGGAAAAGCCCCAGAGACACCCAAAAGGGCTGCTCTGAACTCCGGGACACGAAAAGGTAGGTAACTTTGGGGTGAGGGGTTTCCTAGGCCCCGGTGGGTCCAGTCTGGAGGTATCCGTGTCCCTTTTGGACCTCTGCTTTGTCTCCAGACTCTTCAGGGCCCACTTCAGGGGCCCCCTCACCGGCCATGGGCCGTCGCTCCCGGACAGCGGTGGCAGAAGCGGGACTCCCTCGACCAGCTGCGAATGCCCGGCCACGACCCTTGACCGAGACGCCCAAGAAATCAGTGACTACTGGAGACCAAAATGCCCCAGAGCCTAGTCCAGCTGCCAGGAGGCGGCCCAGCGCTGGTGGTGGCCTCCAAAAGCCAGCCTCTCGTCCCTCGGGCTCCGGTGCTACCCCTCTGTCATCCCCCGCCCGGTCTGGGGCCTCATCCCGTGGACCATCCCGGGCTCCTGCGCTGATGTCACAGCCCAAGGCCAAAGGGCAGTCGGCTCTGCGCCCCCCGCAGACCACAGTCCCCAGGAAGAACGCAGTTTCGGTGCCAGGCCAGCTTTCAGCTTTGTCTTTGGCCAAGCCCTCTCCACCTAGCGCGGCCGCCCAGCAGACACCACCTCCCCGCCGCTCAAGGGCTCCTCCCCAGACTACCCTCCCTCCCTCTCCGCCAACCACGCCCCCTCCGCCTGCAACCCTGCATCCTCAAGACCCGCCCTCCCCTCAGGCCACGCCCCACTCACAGAACCAAGCCTGTCCATTGGCCACCACATTTCCAGTAGCCCCTTCCACTCCGCTCTGCCTGGAGACCCTCCCCTCTCCACCGGCCACGCCCCCTTCGCAAGCTCCACCCTTTCCGGAGGTAGAAAGAGTCTCTCCCCGGCCCACGACGACGACGGCATTTTCTCCATCAGGTTCATCTCCTGTACAGAATATGCTTCCCACCCAGGCTCCTCTGGGTTTGCCATCACTTCCGACTTCCTTATCCACATCTCAGTCTGCTTCTTTACCTCTAGACGCCGCCTCTCTCTCTCCGCCAGTCTCTCCAAAGAATCTGTCTTCTCCCCTTGTCACGCCCACCCCACCAGCCCTTTTCTCTGTGATCACGTCCCCATCACAGGCCAGTCCTTCCCAGGCTCCGCCCCCACAGGCCACACCCTCTAACCTGATTACATCTCCTTCCCAAGACCCTCCTCTTTTGGCCAACTCCACGCTGCAGGATCCACTAGTTTCTTCCTCTCCTCCAGCCTCGCCCCCTCTTCAGGCTCCTCCCTCTGCCCTGGTCACGCCTACTCCGGGGGCCCCATCTTCTCTGACCTTGCCTCCTTTACAGGCTGATACCTGTCTCCCGACTCTGCCACCCTTACTGGCCTCACTGCCTCTGCAGGCCCCACCTCCTTTGGGCTTACCCCCACTGCAGACCACGCCTTCTTTCTTGCCTACACCTTTGCAAGCCCAGCCTTCTCTGACTTCGCCTCCTTTACAAATCCCTTCTCTCTCAGCTACATATCCTAAGGCCCTTCCTTCTCCACCTGCCTCACCTCCTCTTCAGGCTTTTCTCTCTCCTCCTGCCTCACCTCCTCTGCAGGTACCTCTTTCTCTCTTAGCCTCGCCTATTCGGACCCCGTTGGCTACGTCCCCTCCGCAGGCTCCACTTTCTTTGGCCTCACCCCCTCACTCTCCTCTGACCACGCCCCCTCCAGAGGCCCCGCCTTCTTTGGCCTCACCCCCTCTCTCTCCTCTGGCCACGCCCCATCCAGAGGCCCTACCTTCTCTGGTCTCACTCCCTCACTCTCCCCTGACCATACTCCCTCCAGAAGCCCCATCTTTGGCTTCACTTCCTCATTCTCCCCTGGCCTCGTCCCCTCCAGAGGTCCCATCTTTGATCTCTCACTCTCCTGTGGCCACACCACCTCCAGAGGCCTCATCTTTGATCTCACGGCTTCTCTCTCCCCTGGTCATGCCCCCTCAAGAAGCTCCACCTATTCTGGCCTTGCCCTCTCTGCAGGCTTCTCCTCAGAAGACAACAGTGACCCCAGAGGAGGCCAGGCTTCTGGCTTCGCCCCCTCCACAGGCCCCGCCCTCTTCAGCGACGACGCCCCCTCCGCAGGTCCTGCCTCGCCTGGGCTCGCCCCTTGTTCAGCCTCCTTCCTCTCCCCCTGCGTCGCCCCCACTGCAGGCCCCATGCCGACCCCCGACCCCAGGTCCAGATGCCTCCATCTCGGGTCCACGGCTGACCCTAGCGCTGGCCCCGGCCCCGCCACCACCACCTTCTCGCAGCCCATCCAGTACGCTGAGCGGCCCGGACTTGGCCGGCCACAGCAGCAGCGCCACCAGCACTCCAGAGGAGCTGCGTGGCTACGATAGCGGGCCCGAGGGCGGCGCTGCAACCTCCCCGCCCGCCGACGCGGAGCTCGCCGCCTGCCATCCGGCGGCCTGGAGCCGAGGGCCTGCTCCGCCGCTGGCTGTCTGCGGCGCTCCAGGTGAGAGGGGACTCCGGGCGGGTCTGGGGACCCGGCAGCGATGCATGGGGGCGGGGCTTCGCGGTGGGGTGTGACAGACGGAAAGGGAGGAGTCTCGCGGCAGGGCGGAGCTTACAGGAAGGGCGGGGTCGCGCGGGGAGGGTGGGGCTGGTAAAGAGGGCGTGGTCTCGGGGTTGGGGCAGGTGCAAAGGGCGGGGTCTCGAGGAGGGCGTGGCGGATGGTAAGGGCAGGGTTTCGTGGTGAGGTGCGGCCAATGGAAAGGGCCGTGTCTCGCGGCTTGGTTGGGGCCCGTGAAGGGGGCGTGGTCGCCGCGGGGCAAAGCAAGTGCAAAGGGCGTGGTCTCGCGGAGAGGTGGCGCTTCCCACCCCTTCCGCTCAGCGTCTGTATTTGCAGGTGTTCCTCTGCCTTGGCCTCCTGCCGCCGGCCCGGGCTCAGCAGACGGATTGTGCACCATCTACGAGGCTGAAGGACCCGAGCCGGCGACCCCGACCCCAGGCTCGCTGGATCCGGGACCTGGGTCCTGCGCGGGGGATGGGAAAGCGGCGAGTGGGGCGGGGCTCGGGGCGTCCTCGCGGAGCCCGAAGTCGGCGCGCCTCGGCGAGCTGCCGCTGGGAGCGCTGCAGGCTAGCGTCGTGCAGCACCTGTTGAGCCGGACGCTGCTACTCGCCGCGGCCGAGGGTGCGGCGGGAGCCAGCGGCGGGGGTCCAGTGGGTACGGGGGGTGGTGGCGTCTCCGGGGCCACCCGTACTCCGCTCAGCGACGCCGAACTAGGCCGCTGGGCCGAACTGCTGTCTCCCTTGGATGAGTCGCGTGCCAGCATCACATCGGTCACCAGTTTCTCCCCAGACGATGTGGCCTCTCCACAGGGTGACTGGACTGTGGTGGAGGTGGAGACTTTCCATTGAGCCAGACGCCAGGCCCGCCCACCCTCCATGCCCACCCCTGTTTTAGGATTCTCCCCTCCGTTACGCTTTTGTCTTAGGTCCCCTTTCTCACTTTTAGGGTCCCCCGCCTCCCTTTCCTTGGGTTGATTTTTGATTCCCTAGAGCCCTACCTAGTCTTTGGACCCAAGTTTCACTCCTGCCTTTAGCTGATCCTCCGGACCCTCCAGTCAAGCCCCGCCCCTTAGCCAGGACCACACCTCTGCTCCCGCTGGAATCATTCCCTGCTCCCGCCGGAATCCCAAGTTCAGTACATTGTAAACCCAGCGCTGCCCCGTTTGCAATAAAACCGGGACACTGGAGCCTGCGCATCCTCGCTGTCGCCCTGGGGGTCGGGACCTGGGGGGCGACCAAGGGTTGGAGGACTGGCGAAACCTTGTAGCGTTTCTCCTATGAAAAAGAAAGGGGCAGGTGAGGCGGGTCTGGGTCCAGGACCTACCAGTTCTCAACTTTCTGGTTGAGTGCAAAATCATGTACTTCTTCGGATTCTACTTTCTCCCCCCCCCCCTAGTTTTAGGGGTTGATCTCTGGGCCTGGACGCTGTACTTCTAGGACAGCACTCTATTTTAGCCACAGCTCAACTTCCAGCTTGTTGTGGTTAATTGGAGATAGGAGTCTCATGGACTTTCCTGCCTGGGCTGGCTTCGAACTGCAAAATCCTAAGATCTCAGTCTTCTGGATAGCTAGATTACAGGCGTGAGTCACTGACACCTGGCCAGGTACCACTTCTGATGCAAACTTTAGACTCGGGAGGGGTCTGTGTGGTCGAGGTGGGGAGCTCTGGAAGCTCTTCCCACACTCAAGAGCTAGTGGAATGGTTTGGCCTGACTGGTATGGAGGGTGGATCCCTTTTCACAGACTCCGCCCCCTGCGTGCACCCCCTTTCCTAAGGTGACCTCCTGGTAGATCCACGGAGGGGTCCCCAGCATCATCTGGTTTCGCTGTTTCCTTTGTTCCCAGGACAAGCCAGCAGCCTGTCCCCAGGGGCTCTGTAGAAGTGCCCTCCACAGGTGTGGGGGTAGGGTGGCTTGACCTGCTTGGAGCCTGCAGGGAAGAAGTGGCCTCTCCCAGTTCCAGGACACCCTATCCTTGATGCATCCCGCCTCCATAGGCACTGTCCTACCCCCTACTGCCCTGACATCCCTGACATCCTCCTTACCCTGCCGCCAGCCAAGCCACCTTAACCCTGGAGTCCCTCAAGTCCTAGCTCAGACCTTATTATTCTACTCAGGCCCTATGAAGGAGGTGTTTCCCTAGATCTTTCTTTTCCAAAGAAACTTAAGAATTCCTAACATCAGGAATGAGAGAGGCATCTCCAGATGGGGGAAAGGACAGAAAAGGGACTAGTGTGGGCTTTTCAGTTCTGTTTCTGCCTTTGGAACCATTTCCTTATTTATTTGTTTGTTTGTTTAATTTTTGCCAGCTCTGGGTATTTTCCCTTATGCTTTTTTGGATCAAGGTTAGCATTCTACCACAGCTCCACTTCCAGTGTGTGTGTGTGTGTGTGTGTGTGTGTGTGTGTATGTGTGCGTGTGTGTGTATGTGTGAGTGTGGTTAATTGGAGATGAGTGTCTTGAATTTGTTTGCCTAGGCTGGTTTCACACCCTGATCCTCAGATCTCAGCTAGATTACAGGCATGAGCCACCAGGGCCTGGCCTTACCAGTTTTTTTTTAAATTATTATTACTACTACTATTAATGCTAAGGCTTGAATTTAGGATGTGGTACTTGTTCAGCTGGTACTCTACCACTTGAATCAAGCTTCCAACATTGCTTTTTTGTTTTGCCAGTCATGAAGCCTGAACTCTGGGCCTGGGCACTGTCCCTCAGCTCTTCAGCTCAAGGCTAGCGCTCTACCACTTGAGCCAGAGCTGCACTACTGCTTATGTGGTGATAAGGAATCGAACCCAGGGCCTCATGCATGCCAGGTAAGCTCTCTACCACTGAGCCACCTTCCCAGCCCCAACATTGCCTTATTTTCAAAGTGGAATCTCATGGACTTTTCTCCCTGGGCTGGCCTTGAACCATGGCCTTGAACCCAAGTCTTATCCTCACCAGGAGCTGGTGAGGATTCTTGTTAGCACAGAGCCTCCCTCCACCCCCAGTTGTGTGCATCTCCACCCTGAAACACAGTCACACCCCTCTGAGGTCCAAAGAAAAGTGGGGTTCTGTATCAAAGGGACATCAATTGTGGGAAGCCAGATGGGAGTTAGAGGAGAAGGACAGCATACTTCCTCACTCAAATGAGGATTTGTGGCAAATCACAGAAATTTCCTCTCCAGATGGGCTCAAATGAAGACAAAGCTTCCATGTTCTCAGACTCTAAGCCCAAGGAACGGGGCTGGCACCTGACATGCTAGGCAGCCCCCACAAAGAGGTAGGACAGAAACTCAGTGTAGTGAGCCAGCTGGAATGGGAACAGGAGAGGCACAATGTTGGCTTATCTGGGTATTGGGGGGGCAGTGTGTGGTCCCAGGAGCCATCAAGTTGGTGAGTCACTAAGTGGGACCTGGCTGCTCACCAGCGGACACATTGGTATAGAAGGCAGGGACAGCTTACAATCTACTTGGAGCCAATCAAGTTTCTGCCTCAAAGCAGCCTTCTTGTGCCATCCCCGGCTCTGTTCTCCACTCTAGATTCAGCTTCAGCTCCATGGGGGAACCCTACAAAGGACTCTGCCTCTTTGGGAACTCTTCTTCCATGGGAGCCTTCACTCAACTGTTCCCAGGGCCTGACTCAGTTTACTTTGCTGATTGCCTCCTCACTGACTCCCAGTTACGGTCTATTTGATGGTGTTCTCCTCTAAATCCACCATTGCTTTTTGTTTGCTTGTTTTGGACATTTTACACATTTTACTATGTAGCCCAGGCTGGCTCAAGAACCTCCTATTTTAGTCTCCCGAGTGCTGGGATTACAGGAGTGCATCACCACACCCAGCACAAAGCAGGGAATCTTGATTTTTTTTTTTTTTTTTTGTCATGGGCCTTGTACTCTGGGTCTGGGCACTGTCCCTGAGCTCTTCAGCTCAAGGTGAGTGCTCTACCACTTGAGCCACAGTGCCACCTCTGGTTTTCTGGTGGTTAGTTGGAGATAAGAGTCTCATGGGGGCTGGGAAGGTGGCTCAGTGGTAGAGCACTTGCCTTGCATGCCTGAGGCCCTGGGTTCAATTCCTCAGCACTACATAAGCAAAAAGAAAAAAGCCAGAAGTGGCACTGTGGCTCAAGTGGTAGAGTGCTAGCCTTGAGCTGAAGAGCTGAGGGACAGCACCCAGGCCCAGAGTTCAGCCCCCATGACCGATTAAAAAAAAAAAAGAGTCTCATGGACTTTCCTGCCCAAGCTGGCTTTGAACCGCCATTCCCCTACCTCAGCCGTCTGAGTAGCTAGGATTATAGGCGTGAGCCACCAGCGCCCCACTAGGAACTCTTGATCTGGAGTAGACACATCAGTGTCTGCTTCTCCTTCTTGGGCATCCAGTCATTTCCTGCAGGAACTTGTGACATATCTGCCCTTTTTGCTTTTGCCTTTATAGAAGCCTCACACCATCTCTTCCAGGAAGCCTTTGATTTTTCTCCACAGTTGCCTATTTGCGTAGTGGCAGCTCATCTCCCCTTCCCCAACCCTAATGCTTCTCTCCACTGTATTCTGGGGACTGCTTGGAATAAGGCATGAGGCAGAACACCCCAACAGGCCTTTAGGAGTGGGCGCTGGTCTTATGAAGGTGACAGTCCTGCAGGTAGTCTGGGGGGGGGGTCCGGGGGCAATCATACCCTGCGCACGCCTCTATTCACATGACCTAGTTCACCTCTACTGGGAAATATCCTTTCTCCTCCACTGCCTGGCATTCCACCAGACTCTGGGAAGCTCCCCATCTGTTTGTGATACTCTAAAGCCTCTCCCTGACAATCCCCAAGCCTGCCCAATTAGTGCCCCTCATCCATGACTGTAAATACACTTTATTTTCCATCTTTCCCGCCTGGGCAACATGTGGAGTGTGAACAGGCAGTGTGCAAAAATGGTAGTGGGCAGTGTTGGGGGCACATGGGGGCCCCCTCAGGTGCCCGGCCTGGTCCCCAGGCTTTGTAACACTGAAGAGTGAGTGACCGGGAAGAGGGACGGAGGAGGGGTCCCCACCCCAGGAAGCGCCAGGGAGATTGCTTGTGACGCTACTGCTAGTGGAGGCTCCAGGAGCACCGAGAGGGCCAGCACCCCTCCCCCCAGGGCCGCTGAGGCCCCCCAGGGGGGGAGGGGAAGTAAAGGTCTGAGGGGGGAGGGGTGTCGTTGGACTTTGGCACCGTTCTCAGCTATGACTTGGCAGAGGTCACGGGACCACTACAAGGGGGCCAGAGGAGGCAACTCTGCTGGAAAGTTCCATTCCTGGGGCCTGACCCTGGTCTGAGAGCAGGGCTGGGGACAGAAAGGAAAAGAAGGGAAGTGGATGGAGGCTAAGGATCCCCAAGGAGGGGGCAGCCTTCCATCCTTGACCAAGACAGTGATGGATATCCCAGAGGGAGATGAGGGCCTCTGGGGAGAGGGGTATCTTCTTCACAGCTTCTCTGCCTGCCCTCCTCCCCAAAGCAGGGAGACACTGCCCAGGCCCAAGCTGGTACCCACTGTCCACTCACAACCCCGGGTGGCCCTGCCCACAGGATGGGGGACTTTGGTTTCTGCCGCAGGGGCCATGATGCCTGCACCAGGCAGGGAAGCCCAGGCTGGCCTTCTGTCCCCTGCAGCCAAGGTGAAAGGTCACTGTGTCCCGAGGGCGTTGTGTGGGTGCTAATGTCCAACTCAGGGATGTCCCTCCTTCCTCAGGCCTCTAGCTCCTGGGCCCTTCCCTGCAGGGCCGTCCTTGTCCCAGAGGGAAACCTGCTGGGGAGGAGGAAGCTTCCTGCTCACCTGGGCAGGAATCTCTGCCTCCTGCCCCCAGGTAACTGGCCCAGGTACCCCTTGAACGTTCGAAGGAGGGCCGGGAGGGGTACGGACCAAAATGGGTAAACACTGCTGGGGAGGGAGGGCCCGACCGGAGGCCCTGCCCTCTGCGCTGCTTGGCAGGTTCGGCCCTCTAGGAGGGGCCACAGCGGCGTGGAGTTCGGCAGGTGACACTGCCCAGGCGATCCACGGTGGCGGCGGCCTCGGGGCTCCCAGCGCACGCGCCCCTGCCTCAGTTGTCCAGGCCCTGGCTGTAGGGCGCGGCCAGCTCATCGGCGTCGCTGTCCGAGCTGCCCTCGCTGTCCTTGGCCGGCCGCTCCAGACGGCGGAAGAAGCGCGCGTCGCGCGGGGACAGCGGGTAGAGCGCGTCCTGCAGCGCCGCGCCCACGCCCACGCCCAGCAGCTCTTCGTCCGACGACGGCAGCGAGTCCTCGTCCAGGTGCCGCGCCAGGCTCAGCCCGTCGAAAGCCAGCGGGTCCTCGAAGGGCGGCGGGCCCTTCAGCAGCCGCACCTGGGGCGGGGGGGACCTGGGGCTGGAGGTGGGGCCGACGGGCCCACGCAGGCGTCGTGCCGAGCACCCACTTCCCTCGCCCTTCTGGCCCCGGCCTCCTTACTGCACCCACGTCGGGCCTGTGACCCCTATCCCCCGCGCCGGCCCAGGACGCCCGGCGCTCACCTCCGCCTTCAGCTCTTCGATCTGGTCCTTCAGCTCGCGGATGTACTGCGACGAATCCGAGTGGTTCAGCTGGCCCTGGATACGGCCTTCCTCCCGCTAGGGGGCGGCCAGGCGCACCCGCGGTCAGAGCCGGGCCGGCCCCGCCCCGCCCCTCGCTATAACCCCGCCCACCAGGCCCGGCCTCCTTTGGCCCCACCCCACAGACCAAGCCTCACGCCCTCCCTAGACCTGCCTCCGGCCCGCCCGTCGCCATAACCCCGCCCACTCCGACCCCGCCTTCCCTGGATCTGCCCCGCTCCCACGATCCCTCCCTTAGACTGCCTCTCGCCATGGCCCCGCCTTCCATGGCCCCGCCCTACCACGCCCCGTCCTACCACGCCCCGTCCAGTCCTGACTCTCGCCATGGCCCCGCCCCCACCCGCCCTGGCTCCGCCCCTATAACGACCCCGCCCTCACCTGTATCTCCAGCTCCGCGATGCGCTGCCGCATCTCGGCCACCGCGGCCATGCTGTCCGCCTCTCGGAGCCGTACAGCCATCACCTCCTCCTTGCTCTGGGGGTGCGGGACAGAAGGCGGGTCAAGGGAGGGCCGGAGTCTGGGGCGGGGGTCTCGCGGGGCGGGGGGCTCGGGCAGGGGTGGCACCTTGCACTCGGCCTCCGCCTGCTTGCGGCGGCTTTCGCTGAGCTGCGTCTGCAGCCCCTTGTTCTGCGCCGCCAGGTACTGCAGCTTCTCCTGCAGCGCCGCGCGCTCCGCCTCCACGCGGTTCAGCAGGTTGCGGTGGATGTTGTCCTGGAAAGGAGGTCAGAAGGACGCACAGTGGGGATCGCTGGCCCGGCCGGGGGCTGCCTCCTGGCCCCGCCCTCACGCAGGCGCAGCCCACCTGCGTCTCGAGTTCCACCACGCGCTGCCGAAGCTCGCGGCCCTCGGCCAGGGCCTGCGCCTCGCGCAGACGCACGCTCATCAGCTCGTCCTGCAGCTCGCCCAGGACCAGCTTCCGCGGGGACTCCTTCCAGCGGCCGCCGCGGGACAGATGGGCCTGGAAGGAGAGGGCGGGAGGCCGGCGATCGGTCTCGGGGTCCCTATGCCCCGGGCGTTCTGTCCGCTATGCCCACCTGGCCCTCACCTGCCAGGTGTCTGAGAGCTCCTGCAGCTGCTGCTTCAGCTCTCGCGCTGAGGCTACGGCCTCGCCTTCCCGCACCTTGAGCGCCTTGAGTTCCTCCTGTAGCCGCGCCACGTTGTTCTCGTCGGGCAGCGAGCTGTTCCTCTGTGGGGAAAGACGAGGTCAGGACCCTGGGCAGCCACGCAGTTACACGTCCCCGCTGGCAGGCAGACTGGCCTGATCTTCCCAGCTTCCTTTCTCCAGAAGCCCTGCCTTGGGCAACTCAAGAACAGGGGACGAGGCCCAGGGAAAGGACTTTCCTATATCGCCACCCCAGTTAGGGTGTAAAATGGGGTATATATAGTACCACTACTCACTTAGTGTTGCCTTAAGATATAACACTTTTAAATTGTGGGGGTCTCCATAAAATGTTACTGCTGATAACACTAGCCAGGCATCAGGGACAAGGGCACCTCCCCTCCCCCCCCAGTCCCGGGGAGAGATCCATACCCCTCAGGGTCCATGACCAACCTGGGATCTGCCCCAGCAAGGGCTGAGAATGGGTACAGCCTCTGTGCCCCTTCCCTCCCCCCAAGGCCAGGCCAGGCAGCCCCTCTACCTGGGAACAAACAGGCTGAGGACCAGCTTATGTATGCCCTGTCGCCTGCATCCAAGGTGCCCTGGTGTCTAGGTCGGGTTCTCACTGACCCTGGTTTGGTTCTGGGCAGGGCAGGGCAGCAGGGTTGAAGGGATTGGGGAAATCCAGCTGTTGATGGGGGCTGAGAGGCCTGGAGATCCTCATACAGATGTGGGGGCTATTTCATAAACGGGGCAGGCTGCTTGGGGTGGGCACATCTCCTGTACTGTAAGGTGTCCTGGGGTAGGCAGGAAAAAGTGGGCTTCAGCTCCTGGAGGGTGTCTCTATGGGAGTGGGACAGAGACCCTCATATGGGTCTGGGCCTTCCCTTCCCACTTCTTCCCTCCATCCTGGAACTCAAGGCCTGGGGGAGAGCATCACGGTGTGATAAGGTATCCAGGCTGCTCACTAAGCTGCCACAATGCTGTTGTCAGTCTCTGACTATAAGAAATAAAGGTAGGTATGTGTACCCTCTATGAGGTTATGCTATATTATATGCAGGGGTGTGTGTGTGTGTGTTCATGCAGCTCCAGGCTTGGGAAGGTCTAGGAGTGAGGGGTCCAACTTCCCATCTCCACTTGGGTGTAGACAGACAGCAATGATTGGGGTCAGGGATGCATTCTGGCTTCCAAAAGAGCAGGCAGAGGTGGTCTCCTCTGCAGAAACAGACTAGGGTGGGGAAATTGCCCTAGCTACCCTTCCTCCCCTTCTAAAGATTCCTCAGGACCACCTTCTCCCCAGGAGCCCCCTAACACCTGCCCATCTACCCTCCTATCCCGCCGCACCTTCTCCATGTCCAGAACTTTGTCCTGCATCTCCCGAAGGGCCCCCAGTGTCTCTGTCTCCCGCAGCCTCGATTGCTCCAGCTCCGTCTCCAAGTGAGCCACAAAGTCCTCAGTGAGACGGGGGTTCTCCTGGGGTGCAGAGGGCTGTGTTGGTTCCCTGCAGGGGGTTGGGGGAAGGCAGCCTCCATCCAGTCTAGGATGGGAGCAGGCCTTGCCATTCCTCCCTGGAGCCTCTGAGCTGGGAGAGGAGCTCAGACATGGGGCATCCTGGGCGGGACCCCAATGCTCGGTGCTTAGGCATTCTGGCCCGAGGACAGCAGAACTGGCAGAGCCACTTTCCAGGGAAACTCAAATGAAGGAAAGTCCCTAAAGGGACTTTCCATGTCCGCAGGATGCCCTCCGCGGGGCGCCAATGACTGGGTGGTTTTCCAGGATCATTGGGTGTGGAAATGGCCTGACCACATAGGGGGCGTGGCTAGGGGCGTGGCTCCTGCCCCTCCCGCATTTCAAAGCAGAAAACAATGGGGAGAGTTTGCTTTGGGAAGCTTGGCAGAACCTAGGTCGGATAGAGGAGGCTCGGCCTTTGAGATGGGAACCTCATCTGTCTCTAGGTGCCCTGGGTGAGGAGACAGGACATTTCTCTGAGGGGGGGGCGTTCCCCAAAGGTTTGCAGAGCTTGGGGGCTATCTGGCTGGGACAGCCTGGTTCTCATAGGTCCAGGGAAATAGTCTGCCTAAGTCCCTCCTCCAGTTCCAGGGAGGAAAGAGCCCAGATGAAGGTATCCGAACCGGAAAATTAAAAAAAAAGTGGACGGGGCGTGACGGGGGCGTGGCCTCAAGGGCCCCGCCCACCGGTACCTGCTGCTCCTGCAGCTGCCGAATGGTGCTCTGCGCCTTCTGCAGGTCCTCCGCGGCCGAGCTGCATTGCTGCCGCACCACCGCCAGCTCTCGCTTGATGACGTAGTTCTCCTCCGCCTCCTGCGCCCGTGTCACCTGCCCCTGAGCACAGGGAGGAGGGGAGGGGAGACCGTGACCCTCGGCTTCCATCCCAGGCCCTGCCTTGGGCCACGGCGGGGGGAGGGGGAGGGCCCAAAGAGAGTGGAGGAGGGGGAGATGAGAAGGGGGCACAGCCTCCCGAACTCAGAGCCTGGGATGGGGTGCCTCACCACGGGGGCCTGGAGACAGGCAGGCACAGGACAGCTGGAGGAGCCTGGGAGGCCTGGGCCTCGTGAGGCTCTGCCAGGCTTAGCTGGGGAGTGGTGGAGGGGTCCCAGGCCAGGCTGTGGACAGCTCCTTCCGCTCCCCAGTTCTGGCTCTTAGCTTGCTGCTCCGGATCCTAAGAAACAGATCTTCCTCAGAGGGCCCAGGGGCAGCACAGGCTGGGCCTGCCAAGGGCGGGTGCTGGGGGCAATCAAGGCCTCAGGACTCTGCTGCTAGGAGTTGCCATTGTCACTGGGGTACTGGTCTCCCTCGGGGGCCTTCACTTCCCCTCCCCCATTCTATCATCTTTGCCCCCCTCCCTCCCCGCCCCCTCCCTCCCCACCCCCCCACCCCCATTCCAGGCTCTGAGCCCATCTGGTGGTGTGCAGAAGCTTCCAGATAAAGCCATTCGAGATGAAGCGGCAGCAGGAGCAGGTGAGTGAGGGGAAGGTTGGCAGGCATGGCAGGGAGTTGCAGAGGAGCAGCGTGAGAGTGGCCAGGAGAGTTCTGTGCGTGAACGTGGGTGCCAAGACGTGTGTGTGCAAGCTTTAGCATTAGTGCACACACGAGGCCCCGAAATGGGTACACTGTCCCTGTGTGTGTAAATTCATGCTTGAACACTCTCACACACATGCTCCCCCATCCTCTCCACCTCACATGCCTCCGCCCCCTATGGAAGCCCCTGTCTCCCAGGATGTGGGCCCCCTGTTGCCCCCCATGCATGATGCCAGGCCTTCCCTCTCACCCCCAGAATGGCAGCAGCCAGGGAAGAGGCAGTTACTGGCTGTCATGTGCAGGAATCAAGGAAGGAGACTGGAGAGGGAGAAAAAAGCTACAGTACCTGGATTAGCCTATCAGCCAGAGCAGCACTCTCCTACCCGGCGGGTGGGCGAAGGGGGGTCCCGAGCAACAAGGGGAGGAGGCAGAGCGGAAGGCGCAGGGACAGGAGAGGGGAGAGACAGACAAGAACCACTTGTCACTAACGCGGTGGACTATCTCTAGAAGCAGGGGAGACAGCAGTGAAGACCAGAAAACCAGCAGAGAGAACCCGGAGGAAGATCAAAGCCAGAGCCAGCTCCATCCTGGAGAGGGGTTTGTGTGTGTGTGTGTGTGTGTGTGTGTGTGTGGTGGCCATGTTGACAGAGATGGGACCAGCTGGGAGAACTCAGCACCAGAAAATGTCTCTTCATTGTGATCAGAGAAGATTGGGAACTTTTTTTTTTTTTTTGCGTGGCATTTGAACTCAGGGCCTTGTGGCTTGCTAAGGCAGGCAGTCTACCATTTGGGCCACTTCCCAGCCCTTTTTTTGCTTCCCATGTTTTTCATTTATACTAAGACTGGGAGTCCCCTAATAATGCTTTCTATGTAGCTGAGATGGCTTGGTGGTGCTACCCCTCTCAGCTTTTACTGAGATGGGGGTGGGGCTGGCCTTGAACCTTGATCCTCTTCATCTTCCTCTCTATCAAGTAGCTGGAATTGCAGGTGTGCACCACTATGCCTGGCAGGAATTTGTTTTACTTTTGGAGGGAGAATAAAAATGGAGGCTTTAGCCGGGTGCCAGTGGCTCACACCTGTAATCCTAGCTACTCAGGAGGCTGAGATCTGATCATGGTTCAAAGCCAGCCTGGGCAGGAAAGTCTGTGAGACTCTTATCTCCAATAAACCACCAGAAAACCAGAAGTGGCACTGAGGCTCAAGCGGTAGAGCATTGACCTTGAGCTAAAGAGCACAGGGATAGCGCCCAAGCCCAGAGTTCAAGCCCCACAACCCCCCCCCAAAAAAAAAAATGGAGGCTTTGAGCCGAGTGCCAGTGGCTCCTACTTATAATCCTAGTTACTCAAGAGGCTGAGATCTGAGGATCACAGCTCAAAACTCACCAGGGCAGATAAATCATTGAAACTCTTATCTCCAACAAACCAGCAAAGAGCTGGAGCAGAAGTGTGGCTCAAATGGTAGAGTGCCAGTAAGAGTTGGATGCCTGGAGTCCAAGCTCTAATACTGGCACCAAAAAAAAAAAAAAAAAAAAGAACAGGACTTTGAGACAAGGGCACTAAAGTCTTGCCCATGAGAACGAGTTTGGGGTTGGAGGCATGGCTCAGTTGGTAGAGCGTCATTAGCCAGTAAGTGAAAGTGTCAGGTACTGAGTTCAAGTCCTGGTCTTGGACCAAGAAAAAAAAAAAGAGAACAAGTGACAATAAGTGGAGATCCTGGGCCTGGGGTCATAGTAAACCATCAAAGCCCACCACCATCTTTAACATGTTGCATTCTAACATCAAATGGCAAGGCTGTCCCTCCTCCTCCATCTTCCTTCCTTTCCACAGTGGCTCCCTTCCACCACCCTGGGATCACCATATCCACTGAGGAGATAAAAGTGGAGGAGAGTCTCCCCAGACCCCCCAGGGACAAGCAGCCCAAGTCTCAATGGGGACTCAGAGTGGGTGGGGTTCAGCCAGGCTACTCTACCCAGCTGGCTCAGGATGGGATCTTGGCCTCAGCCACAATGGCAGCTGAGTCCTGTGTGAGGCCTGGAGATGCAGCGCCCCCTGCTGGCCACAACGCCTCTCACCTTCTCCAGGGTCTCAATCCGCTGTTTCAGGAGTCTGTTCTCTGTCCGAAGCCTCTATGGAAGGTGAGGGGAAAGAGAGCACATTAGAGTTTACCCCCACTTCTGAAAACACCTCCTGTTCACCTCCCCATCCCCCACTGGGGGTGGAGGCTGGTCCCTTCAGGAGCCTGAGCACCAATAGGAAGCACTGGGCCAATCTCATGTCCTGTGAAGTAGTGATTTTTGAAGATAGGGCCCATTCCTGCTCAGAAAAAAAAAAAAATTTTTTTTTACCTGTTTGTGGTAGCCCCGGGGTTTGAACTGAGGGTGGTTTTGTGATTATGTTCTGCTCTGCCACTTGAGCCATATAACTCAGCCTCTGCCTGGCTTACTGGTTGAGACGGGGGTTTGCTAACTTCTCCTCTCCCCTCCCCCCCAGGGCCAGCCTCAAACCAGGGTCTTGCCTCTCAACTACGTGGAATTATTGACATGTGCCACTGGGCTTGGTTTACAAAACATTATTTAAAAAAACTCAAACCTTCAGGAAAAATAATGTACTTTCCTTAGTGTGTGGGAATGCATAATTAGCCTAATGCTAACTCAGAAGTCTGGTTTTACCTTGTACTTGGGTCTTTTTTGTTTTTTTCTTTGCTGGTCCTGGGCTCAGTCTCTGGGCTTGGGCACTGTCCCTGAACTCCTTTTTAGCTCAAGGCTGGCGCTCTACCACTTGAGCCACAGGGCCACTTCTGGCTTTTTCTGCGATTAATTGGTGATAAGAGTCTCCTGGACTTTCCTGCCTGAGCTGGCTTCAAACTGCACTCCTCAGTTCTTAGCCTCCTGAGTAGCTAGGAGTACAGGCTTGAGCCACGAGTGCCCAGAGCTTGGGTCTTTTTGTTTTGTTTTGTTTTTAAAGGAAGAGGCCTTTAGGTTTTGGGGAAGTTGCTCTCAGACAGTGCTGTCCCTCCATGCTTTGTTCCCAGCTTCCAAATTTTCTAGAATAAGCTCCTCTCAGAATTCAGGTCCTACATGCTGAAAAGGTAAGCTCATGACTACATTTCTGGAACATTTTGGGGGAAATATCTTCTTTGTTTTTGCCTTTTTTTTTCTTTTTTTGAGATAGGTTTTCACTATGTAGTCCAGACTGGACTTAATTCAGGATTCTTCTGCCTCAGCCTCCCAAATGCTGGGATTTCAGGCATGCGTCACCATGCTGGCTCTTGCCTTTTGCTGTGTGCTGATGGATTGTGGGTAAGGCATCTGTTACATGTATGCTGTGTCTAGACACCCCTGCATCCTGGTTATGAAGAAATAGTTTAGATCAGAAGATGAATGTGGGTCACACCAACATTTCCCAGGTTGCTTCTGGGGGAGAAATGTTGATGAGAATACCTAGGACATTTCCAATATGCAACTGCAGTCAGCAAATAATGGACTTCATGGTCATTGGTGGATGTCAAAGTGGGAGAAACTGAGTCAGAATGGGACAAAGACTTGCTGGAGTATAGCCAGGTCAGAGTTAGATCTAGGTACAAAGTAAGGCTATTTATCTTCTGGATTGTTCTGCCTTTTCTGGCCTCAACTGGTCGTTTGCACCAAAGAGAGCTATTCTTGGATGAGATGGACAGGTTTGACCAACAAATCCATTTCCTGCTTATTCCAAAGGGAAAACAAGAGTAAGAATGCACAAGGAGTAAGTATATGAAGTTACATACTAATCCTGGATTTTTTTTCTGTATATTATGATGCTTTGACACCTCCCTGCTGTGGAACTAGTTAATTCCTAGACAGCAAACTATGGCTTGGGGGGCGGTCAGTTGTGGGTGATGTCATTTTGCTCAAGACTAGTGCTCTATGAGCAAAAGGAGGCTCTATGAGCCAAAGTGCCAGTTTTGGTTTTCTGGTGGTTCATTGGAGATAAGAGTCTCCTGGATTTTTCTGCCTGGGATGGCTTTGAGCCATGAGCCTCAGATCTCAGCCTTCTGAATAGCTAGGATTATAGGTGTGAGCCACCAGCGCCCAGGTCAGGCTATGTTTTTGACGTACAACACAACCAGTACAGAGCCCAACTACCCTTCTTTATGTAATATTCACACACAACGCCAATATGTCTCTTGCCTAAACTGCTCCAGTGCCACTATTGGGAACTAGAGGATCAGCTAGAGTTGTGGGAATTTTAAATGTCTAGTACAGAGCCCGCCCAAACTTGCCTATACTGCCTCAGTAGTTCCTGTGGAAAACACACTAAAGGTTTTGGCCCACACTTTCTGTCTGTCCTCATGGGGACTGTAATAAAATCTTCTTTCAAAGACAGTGGTCACTCTGTCTTCTTTTCTTCTTCTTTTGGCCTGGGCTCTGTTCCTGAGCCTCCTTATGCTCAAGGCTAGGACTCTACCACTTCAGCCACAGTACCACTTCCAGCTTTTTCTGAGTAGTTTATTGGAGATAAAAGTCTCACGAACTTTCCTGCCCAGGCTGGCTTGGACCCATGATCCTCTGTTCTCAGCCTCCTAAGTAGGTAGGGTGACAGGTGTGAGTCACCTGTGCCTTGTTTTCTGTCTATCTTCGAGTTGCTTTACCTGACTTAAAATCCCTGGTACATTTTGAAACAGGCTACTGGTGAATGATCCATAGGCAGGACTCAATGAGAACAGCACTGGAGAAATGGGGTATGTCTCAAGTTCAAATGGTAGGGGACTTCAAGCTCTTGAGTTCAAACCCTAGTACTGGGGTGAGGGGGAAGCTTTGGAGCTCTCCAGGCCTTTTCAGGGGAAATTTCCAGATTGGCCTAATGGCATGCTTGCCTATGGCTGGGTTACCAGAATAGGCTCTTAGCAAGAGCACAGTTTGAACAGGTGCATCAGTTAAGCTGCCATTCCTGAGAAAGGGAGATACCCCAAAACCCAGCACAGGGAAATTTCTGGAAACCCAACAAACAGGGTGAGGACAAGGACACTTTCAGTCCTCTTCAGAAGACCTGGATTCTGACTGGGAATGCGGCTTAGTGGTAGAGTGCTTGCCTCACATGCAGGAAGCCCTGGGTTCCATTTCTCAGTACCATATACACGGAAAAAGCCAGAAGTGGTGCTGTGGTTCAAGTGATAGAGCGCTAGCCTTGAGCAAAAGAAGCTCAGGGACAGTGTCCAGGCCCTGAGTTCAAGCCCCTGGACTGGGAAAGAAAAAAAAAAAAAGAAGACCTGGATTCTAATCTAACTTGGATTCTGATCCTGTCACAGGGTGGGGGTGGGGAGGATGATGACAACATTGACAATAGTAACAACAACAATGACTTGAACCACAGGGCCACTGAGGCTCATAGCAGTGCATTCTTAGGCAAGGGTCACTCAGCTGGTCCCGGACAGAGCTGAGATTTGAACCTTGATCTTTTGCATTTCAGTTTCAGCCACTGTGTAACTCTGTCTCTGATGAGGACACAAGTCAATGTGGGGTGTCCCCTCCTGTCTGTCTGTCCCTTATACTGGTCCAGAGACCCAATGAATGCTTGAGCACAGAAGGCACACTCAGGAAACCCCATGGCTCTGGTGGTACTTCTGGTCCAGACACTGAGGGAGTCAGAGCGCGTGCCCATCCTTTGGCCTATATACCTGGTGCCTGACTCCTTGGCTTTCCTGCCCACGAGGCATGTATGTTGTGGCCCAGGCCATTTGCACTGGGCTCCTGGGCCTGGAACATCTTCCCAGGCTTGCCTGGCCCTCCCTTGCACACTTGTATCCAGAGCACTCTGCAGAAGCCATGCTATTTTAGTGATTTATTGACGGTCTCCTGGCAACACAGAGTGGGGGGCACGAGGGTAGAGACCTTGGCTGTCTTGTTTACTGTTGTGTCGCCAGTGCTGAGAATGTGCTGGCTAGGGCAGGCGCTTCTACACCGGCCTGGCAGGTGAAGGAAGGGGCAAGTGGGCAGAAGATCATGGGAGACAGGTGGGCTGCCAAGGATGGCCAAGCCCACCATACAGTGGGCAGGGCTGCCCTCTAGTGGCCAGTTCTGGAGTTGGAAGTGGAGCCCTTAAGGGTACCTATGTCTGTCCCCTTCCCTCAGCAACCCCCCCAGGCCCTCGGCTCACTTTGATCTCAATCTGCTCCTCCATCTCCTTGCTCTTCATGGCTGCATACTCCTTCTCCAGCCTGCAGAGGGGGCGGGAGAGTTGTGAGGTTGCTGCTTGGCCTCCAGAGCCTTTCCCCCTCCCTGGCACCTCCATGCTGGGCATTTACCTCTTCATCTTCTTGGGGTTGTACTTGACCTGGTAGGCCTTGAGGACCAGCTTATCAGGGCAGCTGTCAAACTGGTGGGGGATCACTCTCTGAAAGTACTGTGGGGACCCGGGTGATCAGAGCCATGCAGGCCTCTGAGCCTCGGTAGTGTCTCCCCCCCCCCCCCCCCCACACACACAAGGGCCTACCTGGCCAATTGTGACCATTCAGTCTGTGTGTATGGAATGAATGAATGACTGAGGGTGAGAAGCAAGGGTTGGGAAGAAGGAAGGGCCGGCCTTCCTAGGGTGCCTGTGGCCAAGGGCTTCCATGTCTGGAGAAAATCAGGCCTTGGGAGCTTCTGAGGGTGAAGGCTGGGGGGTGTGGGGGCTGAACACAGGGACCCGTCATGCAGGTGCAGCTGAGAGGTAATCTGGAACCCCTGGGATTTCTGCAAAGGGTTAAGGTAACCCTCAGTGGACACTGCTCCTGCCCCCCAGCCCAGCTGGCCCCCCACTGGCAATTGTAGACAATGGACGTCCGTGTTTGGGGAACACAACCGTGGCCTTTGTGTATTCTTCTCTGAGAGTGCCAGCTGGAGGAGGCTGGGAGGGGGCAGGGCCCTGGGTGCCGGGGAAATGGTGGTGAGAAGCAGTCTGGTCTCGGGCAAGCCCAGGCCGGTCAGGGAGGCTACCCCAGACAACTTGCTCGCGCTCCCTTCCTGTGCCCTCTCCTGGCCAGGGAGTGGGGTGACAGCCCATCCAAAGTGTGTGGGTTCAGCCAGAGTTACTCTTGCCAGTAGGCTTTGGGGCCCTGGATCAGTGTAGGGACCTCCCAGGGGCCAGCTGAGCCTGGGCCTTTCTCTGTCTCCCCCCCCCCCCCAGTGCCAGGCTGCTGGGCTTTTGACTAGGGAGGGCAGATCTTGGAGGCCCTCAGGGAAAGCTTTGGGGGGACAGAGCCGAAAGGATCTGAGATGCTCAAGAGGGCTTTCTTCTAGGAATCCAGGCCTTCTGGTCACGTGGGAGGAAGTCCTGCGCCTGGTTGGGGTGGTCCTGCCCCCTCTGCCTTCCTGGCCTACCTGGGACATGCCTTCCATGTCCAGCTGCATCAGCTCGGTCTGGTTCACCTGCAGCAGGGCCAGGCCCACCCGGAACACGATCTCCAGCCCCTGCAAAGGTGGAGGTGGTGGGGCTGTGAGGTTCCCGTCCCGCCTCCATCTCAGGCAGCTCAGATCCCTCCCCAGGCCCCCCCGACCCCAGTCAGTGGGTGGGTGGGTCAGGATCTGTGGTGGGGGCGCCCCACAGAGTCCTCACCTCATACATGAAGATGTCGAAGACACGGGTGGCAACAGGCAGGGGGAAGGTGGTGAGGAAGAGCGTGAGGAACCAGGATGAGGCGTACATGGATGTGTGGAAGCTCTGGGAGCGGAAGTGGGTATTCAGGTCCGGAAGTTGCTCCTGTGAGGAGGGAAGTTCAGCAGGGACAGTGAAGGGGAGCTGGCCATACATACCCTAGGGTGTTAGGCCTCAGTGTCCCTGGCTCTAGGGAGCCTTCCCTGATCTGCCCTGGGAAGCTCATGGAGCTCTCTTAGCAGCTACTAAGCCTGGGGGGAGTAGCAATGGGTGTTGACACAGGCAGACATAGTGTGATGGTGCTCCATGGGCAGGTACTGGCCTGACTGCTCCAGTTGCAGCCACTCATAGGGCTTCTTTTTTTTTTTTCTTTCTTTCCTTTTTTGTTAGTTCTGGGGCTTGAACTCAGGGCCTAGGTGCTATCCCTAGTTCTTCCACTCAAGACTAGCGCTTTACCACTTTAAGCCTCAGAGCCATTTCTGGTTTTCTGGTAGTGAATTGGAGATGAGTCTTATGGCCGGGTGCTGGTAGCTCACAGGTGTAATCCTAGCTACTCAGGAGGCTGAGATCTGAGGATCGCGGTTCAAAGCCAGCCCGGGCAGGAGAGACCGTGAGACTCCTATCTCCAATAAACCACTAGAAAACTGGAAGTGGCGCTGTAGCTCAAGTGGTAGAGCGCTCGCCTTGAGCTGAAGAGCTGAGGGACAGCGCCCAGGCCCAGAGTTCAAGCCCCATGGCTGACAAAAAAAAAAAAAAAAAAGAGTCTTATGGTCTTTTCTGCCTAGGCTGGCTTTGAACTACTATCCTTAGACCTCAGCCTCCTGAGTATCTAGGATTACAGGCATGAGCCACTGGTGCCCAGCTCATGGGACTTTCTGGGTTTTTTGTTTTGTTCATGTAGGGCTTGAACTCAGGGCCTAGGTGCTCTCCTTGAGCCTCTTTGTGCTCAAGGCTAGAGCTCTACCATTTGAGCCACAGCACCACTTCCAGTTTTGAGTGGTTAATTAGAGATAAAAGTCTCACAGAGCCTTCTCTGTCCAGGCTGGCTTTGAACTGTGATCCTCAGATCTCAGCCTCCTGAGTAGCTAGGATTACAAGCGTGAGCCACTGGACCCTGCTCATGGAGCGTTGTTGTTGTTGTTCTTCTTCCTTCCTTCCTCCTTCCTTTCTTCTTCTTCTTCTTCTTCCTTCTTCTTCTTTCTTCTTGTCGGTTGTAGGGCCTGAACACTGAGCTTGGGCTTTGTCCCTGAGCTCTTTAGCTCAAGGCTAGCACTCTACCACTTGACCTATGGTGCCACTTCTGGTTTTTTCTGTGTATGTGGTGCTGAGGAATTGAACCCAGGGCCTCGTGCATGCTAGGCAAGCACTCTACCACTGAGCCACCTTCCCAGCCCTCATGGAGCTTTCTTGATCACCCCAAAGAGAAGCTTCTGGAGTTTGCAGTGGTGGTGGGGCATTAGGTTACCCACAAGACCACCACCAAGAATCAAGAGGCAGAGCCTACTGGCTTGTGGTCAGAGTCTGTCACAGTTCACTCTGTGATGGGTGACTTGTCAACTGCTGGGCCCTACTACATTTCCCAGTATAAAGCTCTGTGCCCAGCAGTGCTGGGGTTGGGGGGTACGGTGGGGAAGGGCAGAATCCTGTTGGATGGGCTTCAACTTCAGACTGCTGGAAACAGGCACTGCTGGAGGAACTGAGGCTGGAGGTACTAGATACCTTGAACTTCTTCCTAGAGTCTGGAACTCTCTATGTCCTGGGTTCACATATCAACCTGGGCCTTGGCACCTCCCCCTCCCCGCCCCCCCTCCTCTGGCCACATAGAAACACTGTCCTTTTGGGGTCCAAAAGAGGGGTGCTCATTGATCCACGGCTCCTGTGTGTGTGTGTGTGTGTGTGTGTGTGTGTGTGTGTGTGTAGAACAGGAACACCATAGCTGTCTGCCAGCCTGGCGGGGGCTGCTATTTATAAACAGAGCCCGTCTGAGGCTCCCTCGTAATCAGCGGTGGCAGGCAGACAACACTCTCCCTCCCTCCACGACACCCAGAACACACAGGAAGGGGTAGGAGGGGGTGTCTGATGGCGCCAGCCTGCCCCCTCCTTCTCCATCTTGGTGGCCCAGAACCCCCCCCAATCCCCCCCCCATGGGAATGGGGCAGGAGTCCCCTTTCTGGGTGGTGACTTCCAGGTGTGATTTCTCAGGCCTGGGCTTTTCATTCCAAGAGATTCCTGGGGACACTAGGGTAGTTCCCCCCCAATCCCCACCCTCCCCCCTCACCTGCAGCATGTATTCAAACTGGTAGATACAGAGCCCCAGCTCAGCCATGCTGGGCTTAAAGAGCTCCCGCAGCCGGTACTCCTGCATCAGCCGTACGAACACACAGAAGGCTTCCTCCTCGGGCATCTGGGGGTGGGGGTGGGGGGACAGGCGGGCAGAAGCTCTGAGTATGGCAGGGGGAATTGAGGGGACAGCTGTGATAGTGGCTTTTGGAAGGGTCTCGGTGCGCATGCCCCATTTTTGCTCTGCTTGTATTGATTGGACCCAGACTGTAGCTGACCACCTGGACAAGCCACCAGTCATGCTGATGGAATTTCACCTGAGGTGAAATTCACCTGCTGAGGGTCACCAGAAGGAAATAATGGAGCTGGGGCCTGAATCCAGCTCTGCCACCACACCTCCTGCTGCCTCTCTTTCTCCTCATTCTAGCAGGACATCCGTGGCTCAGGCCTGTAATCTAGCTACTCAGGAGGCTGAGATCTGTAGGGCCATGGTTTGAAGCCATCATGGGAAGAACAATCTGTGAGACTTTATCTCCCAAATAACCAGCAAAAAACTGGGCTGCAGGCATGGCTGAAGTGGTAGAACGCCAGCTGTGCAAGCAACCCAAAGAAATATGGGGCCTTGAGTTCAAACTTTGGGACCAACCCAAACAAAACCACCACAACAACAAAAACCCCCCAAACACTGGTGGCTCATGCTTGTATTGTTAGTTACTCAGGAGGCTGGGCTCTGAGGATCATGGTTTGAAGCCAGCCTGGGCAGAAAACTCTCCATGAGACTCTTATCTCCAAGTGACTACCAGAAAGAAACTAGAAGTGGAGCTGTGGCTCAAAGTGGTAAAACACTAGCCTTGAGCAAAAGAGCTCCGGGACAGCGCCTAGTCCCTGAGTTCAAGCCCCGTGACTGACCAAAAAACCCAAACCAAACCAAAAGTGTGTGTGTGTGTGTGTCCTAAACCTTTTTTTTTTCTGGAGTAAACTCCCAGGCCCCCAGAATGCTGAGGTCTCCCAGGTCCCTGGATGGCATGGTAGAAAGAAGCATGGCCTGTGAACTGTCAGAGGACACTGGATGGAGGAGGAGGGGCACTCTGTTAGTGTCTACTTCCGGGGGAGGGGGGGCAGGGGGCGGAGCCTGGGCCACTTACCTGCATGAGGAGCAGGCCCACAATGAAGGCACTACCCTGGCAGTAGCCCACCTCTCGGTCTACCAGGGAATATGCCTGCAAGGAAACCATGGGCATGGGGCCGTGAGTGCAGATTCCCATTGGCCCGCGTGGAAGGTCAGGAGAGCTCCCAGGGCGCTAGGGGGGCGGGCCTTACCTTCATGACATTGAAGAGTACTTCCTGGCCCAGGCTGTCCTGGCCCTTGAAGAACTCGTGCTCGGGGTAGGTGCGGGCGATGTCCCTGCGGATGAGCTTCTCGCACGGCGAGGACATCTTGAGCAGCTCTGAGTACTGGTTCTTGACTGGCATGTCTGTGGCACTACACAGAAGCTGCCACACAATGGCCCGGAAGTGGTGCGGTATGCCCTTGCGGATGAGCTCCTGCGGCCGGGGGGTGGGTAGACACAGGAGGCGGGAGTCGGGCTGTGCCCCGAGGACAGCACCCGCCCCCTGATCCCCATTGAGACCCTCAGGTGTGGCACGGAAGTCATTGGGGAAGGTGTGTGTGTGGGGGGGGACCCATGGCTCTGCTCATAGCCCAGTGACCACCTTGACCTCCTGTGCCACCGCCCTCCCGGCCTCGCTTGCCCGGCTTGCTGGTTACTCCCCTTGCCACCTTGAGCAGCTTCTCCTTCCGGCGCCGCCATTCCTCCCACTCGTTGGCGATGCGGCCCCACAGGATCCACGTGTCCTCCTCCAGGTGGCTCAGGTTGGAAGAGGCTGAGGAGCTGGACACTAGTGAGGAGCCGCTGTTCCTCCGAGAGCCGTTCATGGAGCGCATGGACTTCGAATCGGCTTCCAGGAGCCTGGGGAGGGAAGGCAGGGGTGGAGGGGGGAGGTGGAGGGGGGGCTCTGGAGGACTCCCTGGGGACAAGGGGGCTATCTATGGGGGAACCTAGCCAGTCCTCCTGCAAGGTCGGGGGGTGGGTGTCAGGACATTGGGGTCGGGGTCCATGTTCTTATAGCTGAGCAACCTTGGCCAGTGGCCCAACCTCTCTGAGCATTGTCTCCCTCCACGAGCCCTTGTGTGTCCTTGTTGGCGCTAAACACTTGAGTAGCTGAATCCTTTCATTCTCAACCCCAAAGACATCTTTGCAGATGAGTTAGAATTTTGCGGGGTGGGGACAAGGATGGGATGTAGGGAGAGAGCCCAGAGAGCAAGTCCTGGCTAAAGACACCCAGCTAGAAAGGGGTTCTATTAACTTGTACTAACTTTCCTCCCTCCCTCCCTTCCCCTCGTTCCTTCCTTCTCTTTCCTTTTCCCCACCCTCTTTTCTTCTTTTTCCTCCCTCCTTCTCTCTATTCTCTCCCTCCCTCCCTCCCTCCCTCCCTCCCTCCCCCTCCCTCCCTTCCTTCCTCCCTTCCTTCCTTCCTTCCTTCCTTCCTTCCTTCCTTCCTTCCTTCCTTCCTTCCTTCCTTCCTTCCTTCCTTCCTTCCTTCCTTCCTCCCTTCCTTGCTTCCTTCCTTCCTCCTCTCCCTTCCTTGCTCTCATTCTCAGCAGTAACTGGTCCTCGAACTCAGGACTTCGTGATTATGGGACAGGCCCCCTAGCACTTGGCCTGGCACTCATGATCTTCATAATCTCCTGAGTGCTGGGATTACAGGCATGAACCACCAGGACTGGCTAACTACCCGGTTGTGATGCTTTGACAGCTGGGCTCTGTGGATCTTGTCAGGAAAGATGGTCAGACCCTATAAGGGCTAGCTCCTAGAGACAGTAAAGGACATTCCTACCTAGCAGTGTACTTTGTACTTTTTTGGGGGGAGGGTCAGTTGTGGGGCTTGAACTCAGGGCTTGGGTGCTGTCCCTGAACTTTTTTTTTAACTCAAGTCTAATACTCTACCACTTTGAGCTTCAGGTTTTCTGGTGGTTCATTGGAGATAAGAGTCTCAAGGACTTTCCTGCCCAGGCTGGCTTTGAACTGGGCTCTTCAGATCTCAACTCCAGAGTAGCTAGGATTACAGGTATGAGCCACCAGTGCCAGGCAAGGAGTACACTTTTCATATGCAAATCAACAAATTCAAAGCCCACATCTCAACTAATTCAAAGCCCACATCTTAGCCGCTTTAGACTTTCATACTTGGTTCACCGTCCACCTGCCCATACCTGTCCCCCCCCCAGGGCCGGGCACCAGACAAGGTACAGTTCTTAAACTTGGAGTCGGCTGGAATGAGTCAAACTAGTGAATCATAAGCTGACCTACCCTGCCTTGCCCATTCCTTCCCATGGAAACCACCGTAAAAATAGCCCACATTTTCCCTTGTTCCCTCTGCCTCCTGACCAGCCCGGGAGCTTCCTGGCATGGCCCTGGGTGGTGACATATGTCTCCTCCCTTTGGGAACTGTGATTAGAAAGTGTCTTTTCCTGATCTATAAGTTTGGCATGCCTGTAATTGTAGCTACTCAGGAAGCTGAGATCTGGAGAAATGAAGTTCCAGGTCCTCCTGGGCCGAAAAATCTGAGAAGCTGAGTGTCAGTGGCTCACGTTTGCAATCTTGAAATCTGAGGATTGTGGTTCAAGGCCAGCCTGGGCAGGAAAGTCCACAAGATTCTTTTCTCCAGCTAGCCATCAAAAAGCTATAAGTAAGCTGGGTGCCAGTGGCTCATGCCTGTAATCCTAGCTACTCAGGAGGCTGAGATCTGAGTTCAAAGCCTGTCCAAGCAGGAAAATCTGTGAGACTCTTATCTCCAATGAACACCAGAAAACTGGAAGTGGTGCCGTGGGCTCAAGTGGTAGAGTGCTAGCCTTAAGCTGAAGAGCTCAGGGACCCCTAGGGCCCAGGCCCAGAGTTCAAGCCCCACGACTGACAAAAAAAAAAAAAAAGCTGTAAGTAGAGTTGTGGCTCTTTAGTAGTACTCAAGAAGGCCAGCCTTGGGGCTGGGTAGGTGGCTCAGTGGTAGTATGCTTGCCTTGCACTTATGAGGCCCTGGGTTCCATTCCTCAGCACCACATAAGCAGAAAAAGCCAGAAGTGGTGCTGTGGCTCAAGTGGTAGAGCACTAGCTTGAGCTGAAGAGTTGAGGGACAGCGCCCAGGCCCAGAGTTCAGGCCCCATGACTGACAAAAAGAAAAAAAAAACAAAGAATGCCAGCTTGGCTGAGTGCTGGTGCTCACACCTGTCATCCTAGCTACTCAGGATGCTGATATCTGAGGATCATCGTTCAAAACCAATTTGGGCAGGAAAGTCTATGAGATTCTTATCTATAATGAACCCGCAGAAAAGGCGCTGTGGCTCAAAATGGTGAGCAAAAGAGCTCAGGGACAGTGCCCAGGTTCTAAGTTTAAGCCCCATGACTGATTCCCTCTCTCTACCCCCCAAAAATGCTAGCCTTGAGGGAAATAATTAAGGGACAGCACCTAGTCTCTGAGTTCAAGTATTAGTACCAGCATACACACGAATCTGAGAGACTTTATTGCTAATTAGCCAGCAAAAAGCTGGACTGGAGGCATGGCTCAAGTGATAGGGCACCAGAGAAACAAGAAAACAGTCTGAGTCTGAGGCCCTGAGTTCAAGTTCTGGGCTGGGGGTGTGGCTCAGTAGTAGAAGGCTTGCGTAGTATGTTCAAGTCCCTGGTTTCCATCCCTAGCACTATACCCAAAGCAAAACCATCTCTTACCCCCACACATACCCCCAAATTTAAATTCTACCATGAAGGCAAACCAGAAAGGGGCATTAACCTCTAACATCCTGGATCTCCTCATCTTCAGCCCCAGGGTTGGGAAGATAAAAGGGCATACCTTTCATCAAGTGTTGGTGGTAGCTCGGGCCTAGTTCTAAGGGTGACTGGGCCCTGAGAATTTCTTCCAGGAGCCCAGGCTGTATCCTGAGGTCCTACCCTGGCCCCTCCACTTTTCCACACTCACCGGTTCTGCTCTTCAAGCTTGGCCAGCAGCTCCAGCTCATCAGGGCTGAGGTTCTCGGAATCGGAGGTCGGGGAGCAGGTCGGGGCCGACAGGGCCTCCTGAGATGAGGAGTCGGGGCTCAGAGTGGGGCTCGCCATGGTGGGGGGGGAAGGGGGGGCAGGAATCACAGGTCTGTCTGGAGATGAGAGACACACATGGTCAACATCAGGCCAGCTAGGCCAACCCCCCCTTTGGGACACTCCTCAATCCTAAACTTCCTACTTCTGGTTCCCCACATGCTCTGGGGGCCAGCTGATAGCCAATCAGGATTCTCCTAGCTCAGACTCTGGCTCTGAGGATCTGTGCCAGATGCCCGGATGAGGACAGAAGGATCTGGCTGTCCCCGAGTGTGAGGGCTAAGGCTCCACTCCACACACAAGTCCTTAACACAGGGTCTGGGGCACACAGAAGCCCCCTGCGTGGACAGCCTTAACTGCCAGTGTGGTCCCTGTCCCCTTGCTGTGGCCTGGCCCCGGGGGGGGGCAGTTCATGTGGACATCTCTAACCTTTCCCATCTCATCTAGCAGAGTGAGCTGCTGGCACCGGCAGAGCAATTATTCTCCACTGTTAATTGACTGGCACTGGCGAAGGCTGGAATTGTTGCCGCCCCTTGGGCTCAGAAGCCAGAGCTGGACGTGTCACAGTTCCGGGAACCTGTCCTGATCTCAGCCTGCCATGTGCCAGACACATCTCTCCTATTCTTCTTGGGGTGGTCTGCCTGACTCTTTGAGGGGCTTCAAGATATGGCTTCTTACTTTCTGCCAGTCTAGTGGGAGGCAAATGAGCCCCATGTTACCCTCCCCCCCCGCAGTACCCCCCGAAGTCCAGATGAATCTGGATCCTTATGGACAGGCTGTGTGACCTTGGGCCTGTCACTTGGCTTCTCTGGTCCTCCAGAGACTGAATTTTTTTTTTTTTTGGTCAGTCATGGGGCTTGAACTCTGGGCCTGGGCGCTGTCCCTCAGCTCTACACTTGAGCTACAGCACCACTTCTGGCTTTCTGATGGTTTATTGGAGTCTCATGGACCTTCCTGCCCAGGCTGGCTGTGAACCGTAATCCTCATATCTCAGCCTCCTGAGTAGCTAGGATGACAGGTGTGAGTCACCGGTGCCTGGCGAGACTGAAATCTTACAAGCTCTACCTAGAAGATGGCTGTGAAAACGAAGCATACTGTGGTGTATAACATGTTAAAGAGGGCCTGATAGTGTTCAGCCATCAGTGTCAGCCATAGCTACTCAGTCAGGATCTTCTTGGGCTCTGTGATTGGCCAGGACCTGGGTGGGAAATAAGGACACTGACCACTCCCTAGCAGAGGGTTCCTGGGGTCACAAATGGCTCTGAGATGAGTGGGGGAAGAGGCTTGGGGATGGTATATTCCTTTTGCCCAGTCACGAGTTGTCAGGATCTGAGAAGATGGGAGAGATCTGGGGTTCATGGAAGCAGGAAGAAATCTCTACATCACGTGGCATCTTCTACCCACCCCCTTCTGTGTGTCCTGGATCCCACGTGACCTAGCTCTCTGATGGCCTCGCTGGGCCCTAGGACAGGAGACATCGGATTCCCTGAACAGCAGTGACAAGATGAGAACAGATTGCGTTACCTCTGCCTGGCCAGCTTCAAGTCCCGGAGCACCTTTCCACAGCTCCCACCCACCCCTAGGCAGCACTGGCGGGCTCACGGATCGGGCTGGATTTCACCCTGGCCGGGCCTTCCATTCCAGTCCTCCTTCCTGTCCAGTATGTAGGGCATGCTAAATCCCCTTTCCTTCTTTGCTCACCTGGGGCCAGTGGTTCTATCTCTGCCCCCCCCTAAAGGTTCCCCAGGCTGTTGGCTCTGGTTTGTTTGTTTGTTTGTTTTCTTGGTTAGCTGGGGGTCACCAGTGCTAAGGGCCTAACTAGGAGTTAATTATTCACGAGAGACCCAGTGGGGGGCCAGCTCCAGGGCCTCATAGAGTCAAAGTCTGCAGCCTGCCAGGCCCAGATGGACGGGACTCAGGTAAGGAAATGCTGACCACGAGGTGCTATCTAAGCAGGTAGAGACTGGGAAGGTGGCTTCAGATCTGGGGGGGATGGGGAAGAGGTAGCAGAGGTAAGGAGACCCGAGGCTTCAGCACGCCCACTAGCTTAGAGGAGCTGAGTGAGAGCTCAGAGAAAGGGGAGAGAGTTAGGGGTGGTGGACTGGGCCCCCTCTGTTTCTGTTGAGCAGAGGGACCAGCATCTGAGTGTGTGGGACCCATTCCTCTTCCCCCCAAAGCTGGAGTTTTTGATTTAAAAAACCAAACCAAAACCCAAAGCTCAGGAACCACCCCCCAGTAGAGTTTATGTAGCCATCCATCACACACATTAATGTGTAGTTCATGCAAAATAAACTGTGGTCAATACATGGAGCAGGAACCCTCTGAACCCTCTAGAACTTTCTCTTGACTTATTCCTAGACTCTTAAACAGAGCCTAGCATCAGAAACAATCTTCCTGAAGGCTGCACATGTACACATGCATGCGTGTGTGTGCATATGCACACACAGAGACACTCATATACATACCAAACACACATAGTCATTTTCACTCATACATACTATTACATCCACACACACACATTCACCTCTGCACATGTGAGCACACTTACTCTTTCACATTCCCTCCCTCCCTCCCTCCCTCCTTCCTCCCTCCTTTCCTACCTTTTTTCCCTTCCCTCCTCACCTCTTTTCTTCCAGAGTCACTACATAACCCAGCCTTGAACTCACTATGTAGTTCAGACTGGACTCATACTGCCTCATCTTCTTCCTCCCTCCCTCCTTCTCTCCCTCTCTCCCTCCCTTCCCCCTCTCTTTCTCAGTATGTGTGTGGGGCAGTCCTGGGGCTTCAACTCAGGGCCTAGGCTCTGTCCCTGAGCTGCTTTTTTTTTTTTGGTTAGTCATGGGGCCTGAACTCTTGGCCTGGGTGCTGTCCCTCAGCTCTTCAGCTCAAGGCTAGCGCTCTACCACTTGAGCCACAGCGCCACTTCCGGCTGTTTTCTTTTTGCTTATGGGGTGCTGAGGAATCAAACCCAGGGCCTCAAGCATGCAAGGCAAGCGCTCTACCACTGAGCCACCTTCCCAGCCCAGCTTGTTTTTGCTTGAGGTTACTGTTATACCACTTGAGCCACAGCCCCTCCAATTCTAGCTTTTTTTGGTGCTTAACTAGAGATAAGAGTCTCAAGGACTTTCCTGCCTAGGCTGGCTTCCAACTGAGATCCTTAGATCTCATCTGCCTGAGTGGCTAGGATTATAGTCATGAGCCACTGGCACTTGGCTACCTTGGCTTCCTGAGTGCTAGGATTAAAGGTATGCATAACCACACTTGGCAATCACACTAATGTGTGATTTTTTTTGTCTTGTCGGTCATGGGGCCTGAACTCTGGGCCTGGGCGCTGTCCCTCAGCTCTTTAGCTAGCACTCTACTCCTTGAGCCACAGGGCCACTTCCAGCTTTTTCTGCTTATGTGGTGCTGAGGAATCAAACCCAGGGTTTCATGCATGTCAGGCAAGCGCTGTACCACTGAGCCACCTTCCCAGCCCATTAACACTTTCTTATTCTTGCATACTCAGCACTTTGTCACACTACTCCACTTACAGGACTGCGCATGCACAAGCAATCACACATGCACACAAGCACACACTTCCTGCACTGGCCAGATCTTGCCACCTTGGCTAGGTCTGGGGTTCAGACTTGGTTTGCCTCTGCCCGGGCTCTCTTCACAACATGGACTTAATTACTTGTCCCCAGCACTTGCTGGGGGTGGCCTGCGGGCAGGACACTGCTCACACATGGGCATGGTGTGCAGAAGGTGGGCAAGGCCAAGGCCTGGGAGGTACTGCCATTCGTCCTGGCAGATGGACACTGAGTTGCACAGACAAGGCCCTGGCCTCTGAGTGTGGGGGCACTCCCAGCCCCTTGACACCCTCAAAATCCCAACACTTCACTTCTGTTCCATTTCATCTGCCCCCAAAGGGGTCCCAACTGCAGAGCAGTTGGTGGGTTACCTACCCTGACCCTGCCATACCACCACAGCATGGCCACACCTCCGGAAGCTGAGCCAGGCCAGCAAGGTGGGAAGCCATGGGTGTGGCTTCATTGAAGGTCGTGTAGGGACAGAAAAGCCCCGCTGGCAGGTCCCTCCACCTCCTTTCCCTCTTCCTCTCGGAGCATTCGCTTCTTCCTTCCTCAAGTCCCCTAGACCTTTGCCATTTAGCCTCTGGGGCTATATCAGCTTAACTGAGCAAATATCTGTGGGTGATTGTGAAACCGTTACTGCTAGCTTTTCCTCCTACCAAGTGCTGGGCCAAGATGGCCCGTTACCCCTAATAGTTCCATCAGTCCCTGTGTCCTCCTTGCTCTGTTCCCCCCCCCCACACACACACCAGGGCGGGAATCACCCTGCCCTTCTGGTAAATCTGGGGAAAGACCAGGAAGCAATCACCCAAACTTTCTATCACAGACAGAGGTAAATCCTTGCACTAAAAACCACAGCAAGACGGAAAAGACAATCCCTCACAAATGTAAACATGAGAGCTACCGTTTGGTGATCTAGTAGCAAGTTCCTTCCTAGAGATCTATCCAAGAACGGAAAAAACAACAACCAGATAAGCCAGGCACTAGTGGCTCATGCCTGTAATCCTAGCTACTCAGGAGGCTGAGATCTGGGGATCAAAGTTTGAAGCCAGGCTGGGCACAAAAGTCCATGAGATTCTTTTTTTTTTTTTGCCAGTCGTGGACCTGAACTATGGGCCTAGGCGCTGTCCCTCAGCTCTTCAGCTCAAGGCTAGCGCTCTACCACTTGAGCCACAGCACCACTTCCGGCTTTTTCTGTTTATGTGGTGCTGAGGAATGGAACCCAGGGCCTCATGCATGCAAGGCAAGCACTCTACCACTGAGCCACCTTCCCAGCCCAAAAGTCCATGAGATTCTTATCTCCAATAAACTACTCAGAAAAGGCAAGAAGTAGCACTGTGGTTCAAGTGGTAGAACAATAATCGAGCCAAAGAAGCTCAGGAACAGTGGCCAGGCCCTGAGTTCAAGCCCCAGGACTAGTACAAAAATAAACAAAAACCCAACCAGACATGTCTGTATGTGAATGCACATAACAGCATGTTCACAAGACCTTAATGTGGAAACAAACATCCATCAGGGGGATGAACACATCATCAAAACGTGCGTTAGTCACCTGGTGGAATATTACTTAGCCATGAAAAGGAACAAAGCACTCATGGACACACACTACAACATGGATGGACAGGTGCTTGGTGAGAGAAGCCAGATGTAAATGTCACACACTTATATGAAATACCCAGAATGGGTAAATCTGTAGAGCTAGAACACTGATTAGTGTTTTCTAAGGAGCGGAAGAGAAGGGAATGGACAATGATTGCCTGACGGGCACAGGGGCTCCCTTTGGGCTGATAGGGAAATTCTAGATATAGGTAAGTGAGAGTTATACAATGCTGTGTCTGGGCTAAGTATCACTAAACTGCACACATTAGAGCGGTTACATTTCCTGGTATATGGATTGTACCTCAATTAAGAAGTTGACAGATGAGGTGGGTTGCAGAGCAATCACGGGGCCGGGAGGGATGACACTCTAGAAGAAGCAGGAAAAAATTTCAGGGTCCCAGAATCCTCCCCTGTGGGCTGGGGCTGGGCCAGGATTTTTGCATCTCTCCACCCCCCACCCAGATAAACTCAACACTTGGGAAGAGGGAAAATCCACCCTTCCTTCAATAGCAGGGGTGTCTACCTGGGCCATGCCACCACATTCTGCCCACCCATCATGGAAGGCCCAGGTGATTCCTTTCTGCCCCAGGGCAAGACAGAACTCAGGCCCGTCACTCCCTGCTGGCCTCTCCTCTCCAGTCCTGAGGCCACCTGTGTGAACCCTGAAAACACGCTCCTTGAGGGACCTCTATCTCTTCTGTTGCCGTCCAAGAGGCCTCCGAAACCACGGAGAAAAGCAGCTTACCCGTGTCACTCACTCACCCCAAACTCTGCTGTGGCTTTTATTTTTGTCGGTCGTGGGGCTTGAACTCTGGGCCTGGGCGCTGTTCCTGAGCTCTTCAGCTCAAGGTGAGCGCTCCACCCCTTGAGCCACAGCGCCACTTCCGGTTTTCTGGTGGTTAATAAGAGTCTCTTGGACTTTTCCTGCCTGAGCTGGTTTTGAACTGCGCTCCTCAGATCTCAGCCTTCTGAGCAGCTGGGATTATAGGCGTGAGCCACGGGCGCTTGGTTGCACCCTTGTGGCTCTTAATGGCAGAGTGGAATCCAGGCATCTTTCTAAGATGCAGAACACCTTAGCCCCACCCCTCCTGCATCTTAACCCCGCCCATCTGACATCCCAGATCCGCCCCCTTATGCATCCCAGTCCCACCCCCTCCTGCATCTTAGACACGCCCCCTTATGCATCCCAGTCCCACCCCCTCCTGCATCTTAGACACGCCCCCTTATGCATCCCAGTCCCACCTCCTCCTGCATCTTCACTCCGCCCAACCGGCATCCCAGATGCACCCCCTTATGCATCCCAGTCCCTGCCCCTTCTCACACCCCAACTCTGCCTCCTCCTGCATCTTAGCCCTGCTCCCTCCAGCATCCAAGCCACGCCCCATAGCCTCATCAAACATTCCAGCCCCACCTCCTCCTACACCCTTGTCGCCTCCCCCTCCTGCATCCCAGCCTCACTCCCTGTCCTCGTCCCCCCCCCCCAGCCATGCTCTGCTTCCCCTCTGTTCCCTCAGACTGGAAAGGGAGACCCTGGGACCTTTGTAAAACATTCTTACTCTGCAATCATTCTGTCAACCCTCCTCCCTGTACCTGTGCTCATTTTCTTGTCTCTTTTCTTGAAAACACTCCCCCCCACCCCAACCCAACACCTGTTCCATAGCAATGACTTCAGTTCCTGCCGGTCTGCCTTGTAATTCACAAACCTATTATGAATGAATGAATTATATGGAGTCTTGCCATATAGCCCCGGCTGGCCTCCAGCTCCAGATCCTCCTGCCTCAGCCTCCTGAGTGCTGGGATCATAATTATGCACTAATATGCCCAGCACGGTGCCTGTTTGGAAGGAAAGGCCCACATTAATTTTCTGCCCCTAGCTCCTGATGCACTACTTAGCATTCAGTAGGTGCTTAATAAACATCTGTTGAATTAAAGAAGACAAAAAATTTCCATGCCATCCAGCTAGGTGATCAAGGTCAGTCATGAGGATGTCATGTGCCCACTTCTGTGGTCTTTCTCCTTTAAAACCTGCACCCTGCCTGCTCTAACCATGAAAACACCAGAAAGATCCAGATCAGGGCACGGTACAGAGCAGTGGCCAGTCCTTCAATCTGTCAAGGACATCAAAGTCAAGGACACTCTGAGACACTCCCTATCCCAGCCCTGGGGAGCCTAGGAGGGCATATGGGGAAAATTAGGAAACCACTGATGAATAGTAATGTATCAATATTGGTTCACTAATTATGACAAATGTATCATATTCACGTTACATTCATTATAGGACATTGATAATAGGAGAAACTCAGTACAGGAATACATAGCTTTTTATCTTTATTTTCATTTTTTGTGCTGGTACTGGGGGCTGGAAGTCAGGGCCTCATTATTGTTCAGCTTCCTTGATCATGTCTAGGGCTCTACCACTTGAACCATACCTCCAGTCTAGTTTTTTTTTGGGTCTGGTCATGGGGCCTGAACTCTGGGCCTGGGTGCTGTCCCTCAGCTCTTCAGCTCAAGGCTAGCGCTCTACCACTTGAGCCACAGTACCACTTCTGGCTTTTTTTCTTTTTGCATATGTGGTGCTGAAGAATCGAACCCAGGGCCTCATGCATGCAAGGCAAGCGCTCTACCACTGAGCCACCTTCCCAGCCCCAGTCTAGCTTTTTGTTAGTTACTTTGGACTTTTCTACCAAGGCTGGTTTTAAACTATGATCCTCCAGGCTCTGCCTTCTCAGTAGCTAAAATTACAGGTATGAGCCACTGGCATCTGGCTTACTTTATTTTTATTTTTTAATTTTGTGAAAACATTTTGTTTTTCCTTAAAATGTCTCACTATGTAACTCAGACTGGCCTGAAATTACTATGTAGCACTGGCTGGGCTTGAACTTTCGATTCTTTTTTTGCTTCCCGAGGAATTACAGGTGGGCACCACCAGGCTCAGCTTAACTATCACCATTTTTAGAGGCCAATCTGTAGCTCTGTGGTACAGTTCCTGCTTAGCATGTGGAAGATTCAATGTCAGTACTACAAAAAGAACAAAATAAAGATTCTGCACTAGAGTGAACAAGAAAACAATAGCTAAAACATGTGAGAGGTCCCACAGTGAGCAGAGGGCTGCTCTCTGGTGCTCAAGCAGCCACAGAGGGACTTGGACATGGCATTTCTACTTCAGAGCCTTTGCCCTCAGCCCACCACCATGCTGCTACTCTTTCAATGTTCTTTGAATTTAGAAATTATATATAAGGCCGGGCGCCAGTGGCTCATGCCTGTAATCCTAGCTACTCAGGAGGCTAAGATCTGAGGATCGAGGTTCAAAGCCAGCCCGGGCAGGAGAGACCGTGAGACTCCTATCTCCAATAAACCACTAGAAAACCGGAAGTGGTGCTGTAGCTCAAGTGGTAGAGCACTCGCCTTGAGCTGAAGAGCTGAGGGACAAGCGCCCAGGCCCAGAGTTCAAGCCCCACAACCGCAAAAAAAAAAAAAAGAAATTATATATAATACATAAATATATAAATATTAAATATAAACATACAAATATAATGTATTTATTCATAAGATATATAAGATACAATGTATTTAAATATAAATGGACTATATAAATATTAAACATAGGGGCTGGGAAGGTGGCTCAGTGGTAGAGTGCTTGCCTTGCATGCATGAGGCCCTGGGTTCAATTCCTCAGCACCATATAAGCAGAAAAAAAGCCGGAAGTGGCGCTGTGGCTCAAGTGGTAGAGCATTAGCCTTGAGCTGAAGAGCTAAGAGACAGCACCCAGGCCCAGAGTTCAGGACATGACTGACCAAAAAAAAATTAAATATAGTATATATTAATAATAATATATTAATATATAAAATAAACTATATAACAATGTATTTATATATTATATATTATAGAATTAATATATAATGTAATATATAATAATTAAATATAATACAATTATATAACATTCTATTACATACTATATATTTATAAATCTGTATTTGTATAGTACATTTTATATATAATACATAGTAATTATATAATTATATAATATGTAAATGTATCAAATATATAACTACATAAAATGTAATATATAAACATTGAATATATATAAATATAAACACATTACATGTAGTATATATTTATACAATATATAACACATAAAATATAAAATGTCATATATGAATATAAAGTATAAATATAGTACATTTATATAAATATGTTTATATTTATATACCATATATAACATATAAACTATATAAATAAAATAAATAAATACACACACACACAGACACACACACAAGAGTGGGTGGGGCACATCACATATCATGACCAGAGTTTTGCAATGGGGTGAGTGAGCCAGTGCATGCAAGCCATCTTTCAGGAAGCAAGTGGCATCTTCAGGGACAGGAATCCAGACCTCAAATTCCTTTTCAGTCCTGGCTCTCTCCTTCTCACCCTGGCCTCCCTGAGCCTCCTCCGTTGATGATTACCAGGAACACAGGCCCCACTCTGGATCTGAAGCTTAGTGACCCCCCAATTTGCCCAGCTTGGTCACTAGACCACCATTGGTGCCAGTTGTCCCCAACTTCTGGGGGCAATGGCCCTGCCTACTGTGCCAGGCCTGAGACTCCTTGGCAAGGGGTGGGCAACAGGAGATGAGCAGTCTCTGGGAAAATGGATGGCAGCTGGAGTTCAATTATTCCTTCAATTATTCCTCCCAGGTGTGTGTGTGTGTGTGTGTGCGCGCACACATGCGTGTGTGAGTGTGTGTGTGTGTGTTTACTGGGGCTCCAACTCATATGTTGGTCCTGGGGCTTGAACTGAGGGCCTAGGTACTGTCCCTGATCTCTTTTGCTTAAGGCAGTGTTCTACTACTCTGAGCCACAGCTCCACTTATGGTTTTGAGTGGTTAATTAGAGATAAGAATCTCATGGATTTTACTGCCTGGCTGGCTTCCAACCGTTATCCTCAGATCTCAGCCTCCTGAGTGGCTAGGATTATAGGTATGAGTCACCAGAGCCTGGCTCCCTTAAGTATTTTCTCAAGGCTGGCACTCTACCACTTGAACCACAGCTCCAATGCTGGCTTTTTGCTAGCTATTTGGAGGTAAGTCTCGTACAGATTTTCCTGCCTGGACTGGCTTTGAAACATAATCCTCAGATCTCATCCTCCTGAGTAGCTAGGATTATAGGTATGAGCCACCAGCCCAAGGTTGAGATAATGTTTTGGTATGTAACCCAGATTGGCTTCAAACTTGAAATCCTTCTGCCTTTCCAAACCCTAGGATTACAGGCATGCCCTGCCACATGTGCCTGGCTCTCCTCCCCAGTTCTAGGTGGATATTATCTCATTTAATCCTTTTTTGCTGTCCTGAAAGTTTTTTTTTTTTTTTT
>NW_012267387.1:1219759-1226099 GCF_000151885.1 Dipodomys ordii | reverse complement strand
TCAGCCGCCCCCAGGGACCGCGGCCGCCGCCGGCTCCGCCGCTGCCATTTCACCCGCTGACAGGAGCCGCTGCCCCGCCCCCGAATCCCAGTCAGCCAATTCGCCGCCCCCAGGCACTATGGCTCCGCCCACTGGCCAAGAGTGACGGAGCGGATGACCAATCCGTGGTCATTCCGTGAGGAGGGCCCTGGCTACGGTCAGAAGGTTGCTGCCTCTGAGGAGAGAAGCGAATTGAAATGGAGGAAGCGATGGCAGATGGATGCTTTTGCCTATTGAAATGAGAAATCTTGTTGATTAACAGCTGGGATGGCCAATAGCGAGCTAGAAGGGGGTGTGTCTCTGAAGGAAGGCTGCGGCCCTGAGGATCCCTAGGCAGAGGCAGCCAAGCGTTGGGCACTAAGCCCCGCCCAGAGTCGGGCTTTCTGACCAATAACGAGGCATCCGGGGATGTCCATTATTATCTGTCTCTCACACCCGGTCCCTGGCAACTGTTGGGGTGGGAGGGGAGGCGGGTGTTATGATGAAGATTGACACCTAGGCTGCCAATGATACTGAAGGAGGGTGGCCAAACTGATACTTCCTGACCAATAGAGTCATGAGATTGGTGTGAGGCTCACATCCTGGGCGGTGGAGCGTGAAGCCTGGGTTGAATGAAATGGGGGCGTGGCTAATGGAAAGGCGTGGCTAGATCCAAGAGAAGGCGGGATCAGATAAGGGACAGGTTCCGGGGCTGGTTCAGAGAAGGGGCGTTATCAGAAAGCGCATCCTCTGAGCCAGGCTGGGTGCGGTGCGCTGGGCGGGATTGGGTTGGGAAGGATCCCCAAAAGAGGCCGGTCCCCTGGTTGGGGTGGATCCCTAAAAGAGGCTGGTCGCCTGCCTAGCCTAATCCAGGCCGAGTTAAGTATCTTTTCTCTTTCTTCTTTCTGCTTACTCTGTGCAGCAAATGCCTGCATTCAGCCTCTGATCGTTCTGTGATCTCTGCCTTCTAACCAGCCCCATACCCCATCCGCCCAGACTTAGCTCTCCCTTCTCCTCCGGGTCCCCAGCATTGCTTCTGAGGGACCATGCATCTAGGAACTGCTTAAAAAAAAAAACAAACCACGGGATGTATGAATGAATAAACGGTTCTTTTAACAAGGAAAGGGAGGGATTGTGTAAGAACACTCTAGGAGAGCGGACAAGACACCAAGATGGACACACTTCCTCCCTGATGCAGGAATTACCCTCCCCCATCCCCATATCAGGACCGTGTGGGGCAGGGAAGGGCTGTGTCATAGAAGAAAAGGTGACATCATAAGTTGAGTATGGGAGTTGGAAGTGGAGACACAAATGGGGAACAAAGCCAGGCGCTGGTGCCGCACACGGGTAATATTAGCGACTCAGGAGGCTGAGATGTGAGAATCACGGTTCGAAGCCAGCCTGGGCAGGAAAGTCTGTGCGACTTTTTTTTTTTTTTTGTCGGTCGTGGGCCTGAACTCTCGGCCTGGGCCCTGTCCCTCAGCTCTTCAGCTCAAGGCTAGCGCTCTACCACTTGAGCCACAGTGACACTTCCAGCTTTTTCTGCTTATGTGGTGCTGAGGAATCAAACCCAGGGCTTCATGCATGCAAGGCAAGTACTCTACCACTGAGCCATCTTCCCAGCCCTGTGAGACTCTTATCTCCACTAAACTACCAAAAAAAGCCAGAAGCAGAGCTGTGGCTCAAGTGGTAGAGCACCAGCCTTGAATGCAAAAGCTCAAGGACAGTGCCCAGGAATGGAATTCAAGCCCCATGACCAGCAAAAAATTAAAAAAAAATAAGTTAAAGGCACTGATCCATTGATAAAGGTTTGCCTTCCTGATCTAATTACCTTCCACAAGGCTCAACCTCTTAACTTCCTTCCTTTCCCTTCATTCCTTCCTTCCTTCCCTCCCTCCCTCCCTCCATCCCTCCCACCCTCCCTTCTGCTTTCTTTCCTTCCTTTCTTCTTTCTTTTTTTCTTTCCTTCTTTCTCTTTCTTTCTTTCTTTCTTTCTTTCTCCTTTTCTCTTTCTTTTTTTCTTTTCTTGTGCTGGTCCAGGGGCTTGAAGTTAGGTCTGGGTGCTGTAGCTTAGGGTTTTTTTTTTTTTGTTGTTTTTTTTGGTCGGTCATGGGGCTTGAACTCTGGGTCTGGGCGCTGTCCCTCAGCTCTTCAGCTCAAGGCTAGCTCTCTACCACTTGAGGCACAGTACCACTTCTGGTTTTCTGGTGGTTTATTAGAAATAAGAGTCTCACAGACTTTCCTGCCCGGGCTGAATAGCTAGGATTACAGGTATGAGCCACTAGCGCCCAGCTGTAGCTTAGTTTTTAAGGTTTTTTTTTTCCTTTTTCTTTTTTTGTCAGTCATGGGGCTTGAACTCAGAGCCTGAGCTATTTTGAACTGTCCCTGTGCTCCCTTGCTCAAGACTAGCCATCAACCACTTTAAGCCACAACTCCACTTTCAGTTTTTGAGTGGTTAGTTGGAGATGAGTCTCATGAGGACTTTTCTGCCCAGGCTGGATTTAACTTTGACCCTTAGGTCTTGAGTAGGTAGGATTACAGGCATGAGCCACTGAGTTTCAGCTTCCTTGAGTTTTTTTTTTTTTTTCTCAAGGCTGGTGTTCTACCACTTGAGTCATAGCTCTACTTCTACTATTTTGGTGGTTAACTGGAGATAAGAATCTCATGGAGGGCTGGGAAGGTGGCTCAGTGGTAGAGCGCTTGCCTTGCATGCATGAGGCCCTGGGTTCGATTCCTCAGCACCACATAAGCAAAAAGAAAAAAGCTGGAAGTGGCACTGTGGCTCAAGTGTTAGAGTGCTAGCCTTGAGCTGAAGAGCTGAGGGACAGCGCCCAGGCCCGAGTTCAGGCCCCACGACCGGAACCAAAAAAAAGAGAATTTCATGGACTTTCCTTCCTGGGCTGGCTTTGAACCTTAATCTTCAGCTCTCAGCCTTCTGAATATCTAGTTTTACAGGTGTGAGCCACCAGCACCTAGATGCACCTGATTTTCATGATTTTGTATCTGGCAAATCTGCCAAATTTTATTGATAGCACTATTAACTTTGTCATAGATAATTGAGGTTTTTCCATATGGAAGACCATAGCATTTGTCTGTAAATATAGTTTGTCATTTTCCTTTCTTTTTAGGGTGACATTTACTCCTTTTTTAATTGTCTAATTGCTCTAGTTGAGTACTTACAGTACAATATTGGGTAGCAGTGGAAAAAACAGAAGAAAGGGGTCTTTAGAGGGAGGCAGCAGACTCTCTTCCTGGAGAGATGGGAGACAAGGCAGTGAGTTAAGATGACAAAAAATTACTCTCGGAGAAGGTCCTAGGGAGCAGGGAAGGAAGGCAGGAGGGAGGCCAGGCTGGTTATCTGAGTCCAAAGAAACGCAGCGACCCCTAGCGGCAGGAGGGAGAATCTCACCTGAGATGGGAAGCCTCCCTTCCCAAACCCTAGTCAGGAGGTGAAGGTCAGCCACTCTTTATTAGCAGGAAGTGACTGGAGCCTGCCAGGCAGTGGGAATAGCTGACTGCAGGGCAGATACCAGGCAGAACCGACCCTTCTTCTTGGGGACTGCACTGTCAGGAGGGACCAGCGCTGGAGGGGGAGCAGGGAGGGGGGCGGGGAGGAGAGATGGGCAGATCTGGAGACACCAGTGTGGTCTCCAACTCCTGGGATTTGGGGCTTGTTGGGGTGATGGAGGAGGGGAGGCAGAGCAGGAGGAGGCCCAACCTACGCAGAGGTAAGAAGGCAGTAGTGTGGGTTCTGTGCTGTCAGCCTGTGGCAGAGGCTGCCTGGAGGGGCTGGTGGTGCTGTATAGATGGTTGAGAAACCCAGGGGGCCCCAAGCTCAGAGGGCTGTGTGCCTCCTGCCCAATGCCCAGTGGGTTCCTTGTCTGAGAGCAAGAGAATAAAGCAAGCTCCAGACTCCAGATCTGTGAGAGCAAGCTTTTGAGGTGTGTGTGTGTGTGTGTGTGTGTGTGTGTGTGTGTACACATGCGCGCAATGCTGGGGCTCTCACTCAGGGTCTGGGGTCTGTCCCTTAGTTTTTTGCTCAAGGCTAGTACTCTACCACTTGAGTTACAACTCCACTTTTGGCTTTTTCTGCTTACAAGGTGCTGAAGAATCGAACTCAGGGCCTCATGCATGCAAGGCAAGCACTCTAACACTGAGCCACCTTCCCAGCCCTGACTTTTTTTTTTAAACTCACTGAGTTTGTGATAACTTGTCACAGTATCATAGGAAAGTGATATAACTCTGTGTCATGATCTAAAACATATAAAGGAAGAAAACCGTAACACTTTAATGAAGGACACTGAATAATAATTGGTTCATGAATGAATGAATAAATGAATGAATGAATGGAGAGATGTGTGCGTATTCCAAACCTAAATTAAAACCTGACTCAAAAATGCATCTAGGAAACACACAGTAGTAGACCACAGACATTGAAAGATGACAAGATTCTATTACCATTGAACCTGTTCCAAAGCTACACTAATTAAAACAGCCCCAGGAAATAACAATAGATTGAATGGAACACATCACACCATATGGGAATTCATTTATTTCTTTGTGGTGCCAGGCAGGTGCTGTGCCACTGAGCTTGGGGTGCCCAGTGTGACATGGTTGAGGGGAGGCCCTGGGATGGAAAGAGGGGCCGGGACCTTCGTAGAGGAGGAGGGAGGCGCAGTGGCTCAGGGAGGGGCAGCCATGGGGAAGTTGATGCAAAGATCTTGGTGCAGGAGACATAGGGATTGAGATGGAGCTGGAGAAGAGCAGGCCCTGCACCCCAAGTCCATGAGCTCTGCAGACATGGGTAGCAGAGACCCTCAAAGGCCAGGGCAGAGGACTGAGGGCTGTTCACAGACCCAGAAGTTTTGTGCAGTGCACCTGCTGTCCACCCAACTCTCCTCATAGAGTTCCGCACGGTCCTCATCTCCAAGATTGTGGGGTTCCCCCTTTCCAGAAAGTAGGAAACCCACAGAGAGAGTGAGCCCCCAGATCACCCAGGCCCCACATCCATATCCATCTTGTCTTTGGTATGGGTTATCACCGAGTTTCGATGGGGAAAGTTGAGAGCTAGCCAGCCAGACGCCAGGCATTCAGGGCAGGATTTTGCAAAATGTGGGTTCCATGCCTATTCCCCTATAATAATCAGCTGCAACTCCGGTGACAAGAATCCTGCCCCCAGGAACTCTGAACTCCCCATTAAAGAAGTTCCTGCATTGCATTGTGACATGGCCAACTCACTCCCAGGTCATCAGACTTAGTTATACATCCCAGGGAGTTGGGATGACAAGTGCCCACCACCACACCCAGCTTTTTATTGTTGGAGGTGGGGGTCTTGCAAACTATTTCCCTGTCAGCTGGCCTTGAACAAACTATCTTGCAGGCAGCTAAGATTATAGGTGTGAGCTACAGTCCTGGCACTCTCTTTTCTCTCTGTCTCTGTCTCTTTCTCTGAAGGTTTGATTGCAATGTATTTGTTGTAGCTGTCTCTGAGTTTATCCTACCTGGTATCTTCTGAGCTTTTGGATGTATGGACTCATATTTCCTCCACAGTTATAAAGTTTTCATCCATGAGTTCTTCAAATGAATATTCCTTTTTTGTTGTTGTTGTTGTTGCAAGTTCTGGGGTTGTAACTCAGGGCCTGGGCACTGTCCCTGAGCTTCTTTTGCTCAAGGCTAGCACTCTACCACTTGAGCCACAGCGCCACTTCTGGCTTTTTCTGTTTATATGGTACTGAGGGATTGAACCCAGGGATTCATGCATGCTAGGCAAGCACTCTACCACTGAGCCACATTCCAAGTTCTCAAATAAATATTCTATCCTTCTTTCTACTCTTCTTTGGACACTTCTATTGTGCGTAATTTGGTGTTTCTGGTGGGGGAGTCTCACCAGTTTGTGAGGCTACATTGGTTTTTCCTCTGTATGTGTGTGTGTGTGTGTGTGTGCACTTGTGTGTGCACTTGTGTGTACACACATGTGTGTGCATGTGCTGGTCAGGCGGGGAGTAGTGGTTGAACTTAGGGGCTTGGGCATTGTCCCCTGGCTTTTTCACTCAAGGCTGGTGCTCTACCACTTGAGCCACACCTCCAGCTTTTTTGGTTGTTAATTGGTGATCAGAGTCTCACAGATTCTTCTGCCCAAGATGGCTTCAAACTATGATCTTCAGTTCTCAGCCTCCTGATTATCTGGGATTACAGGCATGAGGGAGCCACCAGCACCCAGTGAGATGATGAGATTTTTTTTTGGGTCCGGTCGTGGGATCTGAACTCTGGGCCTGGGCGCTGTCCCTCAGCTCTTCAGCTCAAGGCTAGTGCTCTACCACTT
>NW_012267387.1:1113735-1218404 GCF_000151885.1 Dipodomys ordii | reverse complement strand
GCACTGTGGCTCAAGTGGTAGAGCGCTAGCCTTGAGCTGAAGAGCTGAGGGACAGCGCCCAGGCCCAGAGTTCAGGCCCCACAACCGGACCCCCCTCAAAAAAGAAATGTACTCTTTACCTGACTTAGGTAACTGTAACTCTTCTGTACATCACCTTTATAATAACAACAACATTAAAAAAAAAAGATAGAAAAGGGTGTGAGTGCAGAAGGAGGCATCCAATTTAGTAGTGCTGGGAGTAGAGGTTCGGGTGGTGATGGTAGAGAAATCCAGAATGGTTTCCTGGAGGGGTACATTCCGTAGGATGAATTATCAAAGTAAAGAAAAGGGAGGGCATTAGGCAAAAATGGGGGTTTCCCTTTACAGGGCTGAGCATAGACAGATTGGGAAGTGAACGAGAACTTGACATTTTAGAGGAACCAAAAGCTAATCCTGGAGACCCACGGTAGGGGCGCAGAAGGGAAAAATCGCAAGGCTAGTCCTGAATCTGTTGACCTCGCCAGGAGGAAGGGCTATTAATTGATGTGGGGGAGGCAATACCCTACCCAAAAGAAGGCATCCTGTGGTATTTCCCTAGGGAGGAAAGTGATGCTCTGGTTTGCTGATATGACTCTAGCCATGGGCAAGGGCAAAGCCCCAGCTAAGCACAAAGAGAATGGAAAGGCAGGCAGGCCCAGCCCTGGACCCCAGCTCTGCCTCCTATGGGGTTGCCGTGAGCAGGTCACCTCACCTCTCTGAGCCTAAGCTTTGTCTCAATGGGGACTGATAAAGTTTAGATCTTGAATGCTGCTTCTCTTATGTTGCAGGCTTGGTCCCTAGTATATGGTGCAAATCGAAGAAGGTGAGGCCCAGCGGGAGGAAGTTAGGTCATTGGGGGCGTGGCCTTGAAGGGGCTATTGGGACCCCAGCCCTTGCTTGCTTACTCTCTCTCTCTCTGTCCTCTCCTCCTCTTCCTCCTCCTCCTCCTCCTTCTTCTTCCCCTCTCAACCTCTCTTCCTCCCTACCTGTCCCCCCTCTCACTCACCACCTTTTCTCAGACATGGGGCTTAAACTTGGGGCCTAGACACTGTCCCTGAGCTCTTTTGCTCAAGGCTGGCACTCTACCACTTTGAGCCACAACCCCACTTCCATTTTTCTGGTTTTTCATTGGAGATAAGAGCCTTACCCACTTTCTTGCCTGGGCTGGCTTTGAACCTCTCTCACTTACTTTCTTCCCTTTATTTCTCTCTCTTTTCTCTGCCAGTACCAGAGTTTGAACTCAAGAATTTTTGCTCACTCCATTTGCTTGCTTGACTGGTGTTTTGCCCCCCTGACCCATGTCTCCAGCCCATTTTTTTAAATTGGTTGTAGGGCTTGAACTCTGGGCCTGGGTGCTATCCCTCAGCTCTTCAGCTCAAGGTGGGCACTCTACACCAGCACCCAGCTTCAGGGGTAACTTTTTCACAGTGACCTAGAGCTGACTAATATAGGGATACAGAATTACCTCAGAGGCTAATCTTAAGAAAAACACTACATAGGACTCTTGGCATTGAATAGATAATCCATAAAAATAATTTCTCTTTTGCTAGGCACTGGTGACTCACATCTGTAATCCTAGCTACTCAGGAGGCTGAGATTTGAGGATTATGATTCAAAGCCATTCTGAGCAAGAAAGTCTGTGAGACTAATTTTTTTTGTCAGTCATGGGACTTGAACTCAGGGCCTGGGTGCTGACCGTGAGGTTTTATGCTCAAAGCTAGCACTCTATCCCTTTGAACCACAGCTCTGCTTCCATTTTTTTTTCTGGCTATTCATTGGAGATAAGAGTCTCAGGGCCTTTCCTGCTTGGGCTGGATTTGAACCACAGTCCTTAGATCTCAGCCTCCTAGAGGAATAGCTAAGATTACAGACATGAGCCATGAGTACCTGGCTGTAAGACTTATTTCCAATTAATCATCAAAAAAAAAAAAAAACAGAAGTGGAGGGATGGTTAAGTGGTAGAGCACTAGCCTTGAGCAAAAAAAAAAAAAGCTAAGGAACAGTGCCTAGGCCCTGAGTTTAAGCCCCACTACTGACGTGTGCACATGTACACACACACACACACACACACACACACACACACACACATTCTGGGACTTGAACTCAGAGCCTGGGCTCTGTCCTTGAGCTTTGTTACTCAAGGCTAGCACTTTACTATTTGAGCCACAGCTCCACTTCTGGCTTTTTGGTGGTTAATTGGAGATATAAAATTCTCACTGCCTTTCCTGTCCAGGCTAGCTTTGAACTTCAATCTTCAGATCTCAGCCTCCTGAGTAGCTCGAATTACAGGCATGAGCCACCAGTACTGGGCCTTCCTCCACCCTTTGGTCAGGATTTTCAGTTTAGTTTAGTTTTGATGTACTAAGGCTTGAAGTCAGGGACTGACAATTGATCTATAGGATCAAAGTTTGAGGCCAGCTAAATCAATTAGGGAAGACTGCAAGACTAATCTCCAATTAACCAGCAAAAAGCAGGACTGAGATGTGAAGATCACAGTTCAAAGCCAGCCCAGGCAGGAATGTCTATGAGACTCTTATTTCCAATTAACTAGCAAAAAGCTGAAGTGGAACCTGTGGCTCAAGTGGTAGAATGTCAGCCTTAAGCAAAATAAAAACTCAGTGTCCAGACCGTAAGTTCAAACCCCAGTCCTGGCACACATACACAACAAAAGGGTATAGTGGGAGAGCTATATCATAGAGAATCATTGAGATCATCTTCAAAAAGTACAAAAATAAATGATCATTGAAAGCTGGTAGGATTTCTGGTTAGAATGCAGGATCCAAAAGACCCTTGTTTCCATGGTAACAACTAGAAAGACTCAGGGCATGCATTATACTTTTCTCTAAATTACTATTTTTTCTTTTTGAGACTAAGTCTTTAAAAAAAACCCAGCCTGGGCTGACTTTGTATTTGTGATTTTCCTACTTTTGCCTCCCCCATGCTAAGATTACAGGTGTATACTACCACACACATCCCTATGCTGTACTTTTCAATACAGCTGGTTAAGAGATAGAAGTAGCCAAAGTGAAGCAAGTGCTGGCTGCTCACACCTGATTTAGGAGGCTGAGATCTGAGGATTGCACTTTGAAGCCAGTCTGGGAAGGAAAGGCTGTGAGACTCTTAAAGCTCCAATGAACCACCCAAAAGCCAGAGGTAGAGCTGTGACTCAAGGGTCTAGAGTGCTAACCTTGAGAGAAAAAGCTCAGAGACAGCACACAGAGTTCAAGCTCTAAGACTGGTATCCACAAATGAAACCCTGATACATGCACAAAGTAGAATATAATTCATCTGCAAAGAATGAGAACTTTGGGTGTGGTTCAGTGGTAGAGCACTTGCCTAGCATGTGTGAGTCTCTGGGTTTGATCTTCATCAGGAAAAGAAAAGACTAGAATCCTGTTGTTGGCACTGGAACTGGAGACTATCACTTTATGTGAAATAGGCATAGTGAGACAGATACCACCTAGGCAATTCATTTGTGGAAATGGAAAAAAATAAATCTTTGGCAACAAGAAAGGTTGGGGAGGGCACTGATGGCTTACACTTGTAATCTTAGCTACTCAGGAGGCTGAAATGTGAGGATCAGTATTCAAAGCCAGCCTGGGATGGAAAGTCCGTGAGACTCTTCTCTCTAATTAACCACCAGAAAACCAGAAGTGGTGCTATGGCTCAAGTGGTAGAGTGCTAGCCTTGAGTGAAAAGGCTCAGGGACAGCACCCAGTCCCTGAGTTCAAGCCCCACAACTGACAAAAAAAACTAAAATAAGATAAAAAGAATCAGAAGTATGTAAAAGTGGGGCTGGGAAGGTGGCTTAGTGGTAGAGTGCTTGCCTAACATGCATGAAGCCCTGGATTCCATTCCTCAGCACCACATAAGCAGAAAAAGCTGGAAGTGGCTCTGTGACTCAAGTGGTAGAGTGATAGCCTTGAAAAAAAAAAGCAGCTCAGACCCGGGCACCGGTGGCTCACACCTGTCATCCTAGCTACTCAGGAAGCTGAGTTCTGAGGATAGCAGTTCAAAGCCAGCCTGGGCAAGGAAAGTCCGTGAGACTCTTATCTCCAATAAACCACTAGAAAACTGGAAGTGGCGCTGTGGCCCTCTCCCCCCATCCCAGGCCCAGCATTAGAAAGAAAAGGGTCCATTTCTGACAGCCTGGATGTGGGTTTGAGGTGAGGATGCTTAAGGTTCTGAACTCCGTGTGAGAGTACAAAATGTACTCTGGAATTGGAGAGACCAGTGTTAAGGTGGAAGAAGAGCCTGGACTGATATACCTGGTCAAGGAGGAACCACATCATTGGGGCTGGCCAGGGACTTGGTGATGAAGATGTTTGTTTGGTGCATGTTAGGATTTCACAGGACACCCAAGGAATTATATATTTTTAAGGAATTATATATCTTAAGGTAATTACAACTGAAGTACAGGCCTGTTCTAGATTGCAAGAAAAGATGATAGGTCCACTGCATCTTGTGAAGGGGCGCTGGACTGAGGAGAGTACCTGTTGGGAGATGGGTGTGACAATGTAAAAATGCCAGATGTATGAGTTATGTGCCTGGGGCTCCGCTTGAGTCTGGGCCATGAGTTGTACAGTTCCCAGAACACCAAGAACAAGGAAAAACATTATGCAGAATAGAAGAAGGTAAGAGAGGGAAAAAGAAAGTGGGGAAAGGTTGGCCGGGCGCTGGTGGCTCACGCCTGTAATCCTAGCTACTCAGGAGGCTGAGATCTGAGGATCATGGTTCAAAGCCAGTCCGGGCAGGAGAGACCGTGAGACTCCTATCTCCAATAAACCACCAGAAAACCGGAAGTGGTGCTGTAGCTCAAGTGGTAGAGTGCTCGCCTTGAGCTGAAGAGCTGAGGGACAGTGAGCGCCCAGAGTTCAAGCCCCACGGCTGACAAAAAAAAAAAAAGAAGAAAAAAGAAAGTGGGAAAAGGTATATATCTCTTTTGGGGTAAAGTTGGATAACATGTCTTGCAAGTATAAATTAGAAACTCAATCTAGGACAAAAGGAAGGGTAGGAGGCCCTGGGGTAGAAACAGAGTTTGGTCCACAATATATGGAGAAATGGATAGTAGTGGGATTGGGAGAAATGGGGGGTTACTCATCCATGGAGACCATGTACTCAGGATGTTTTGATGTTGTTGAGACAGAGGTCCTGTGGTGTAGGAGGGTGGCATGGGCTGATGGAGCTTTACATTACAGTTGTGATTCCAATGTGGGTGGCCCTGGACCTTCGAGGTCCAGGTGGAAAGCATAATAGGGTAGAGACCAACCCATTTAGTAGGTAGAGAAGGGGGGAACAGGAGGTACAGAGGGAGGGCTTAGAAGTGGCAGAGAAAGAAAAAGCTTGTATGTAGGGAATCTCTTTCCATTTTTCCAAGTGCTTACAGAAGTTGTAAAAGTACCACAAAATTCTGAGATCCAGGGTGCCCTTAAGTGGCCACTTTGAGTTGTGGTTGAATGTATGGAGGGGGAAATTTGGTTCTACAACTGAACAGGCCGGGTAAGAAGACCTCCCAAGTTGGGGGTCAGAGGGGATGTGTGAGAAGGACTCTCCCATGATGGGGAGGGAATGGTACTAGTTATGAGGGACAGTGGGCATCCTCAAAACTTGCTCGACTGGTAAAAGTATGGAGGAGATGTGTAGTGGGTGGAGGGAGTCCCAGAGCTTGGTACTAAGACTTTGGGAAATCAGTAACGGAACTCATTCACCAAGGAAGATCAGTGGATGTAGATGGCCGCTGCCCGCTGGTGGATGGAAAGTGAGAACATGAGGAGATGGGAGAGAATACCTTGGGTGATTTTCTGGGTAGACCAGAGGGGTCGGGGTTCCTGAAGCAGCTCAGATCCCCCAAGAGTGGGAAGAACAAGATCAACGGAGGGGCCCTGATCCGAGTCATGGCACCAGTGAAAGGCTTTCCAAGAAAAATCGCTCAGGTACTTGGCCACATACAACGGAAAAGGAGTTTTAATGTCAGTAACATGACAGGCTACCTCGCAGGCAGAGAATAGCAGCTGAGCAGGGCTGTAAGTACAGTTTTTCTTCTTTTTTTTTCTTTTTTTTTGGGTCCAGTCGTGGGCCTGAACTCTGGGTCTGGGTGCTGTCCCTCAGCTCTTCAGCTCAAGGCTAGCGCTTTACCGCTTGAGTCACAGTGCCACTTCTGGCTTTTTTCTTTTTGCTTATGTGGTGCTGAGGAATCGAACCCAGGGCCTTAAGCATGCAAGGCAAGTGCTCTACCACTGCTCTACCACTGAGCCACCTTCCCAGCCCTGTAAGTACAGTTTTATAAGGTTGGGTTCATGTGGAATATGAGAAAGAGACACTGAGTTGTGGAAAGGGTTAACATTTACAGATATAGCTTCACAAACAAGGGAGAGGGAAAATTGTATTAGGGGGAGGGGTTGCCATTTGAGATTGCAGCCACCTGCAGTCACCTGTTTTCAGGTAAAAGTGTCACCTGATTTCAGGGAAAAGCAGTTTTTGGTAAAAGTCTAAGGTGGCAGACTGGGTAAGAAGATGGAGGAGGAAAGGCTAACATCAGGGATCTCCTTTTTTTTTTAAGTCATTTTTGAGATATAGTCTATTGATTTTGCCTGAACTCAGCATCAATGAGCCTTCTCCCCCTTTCCTTTCGCAAAGATTCGGAGGCCCAGTGCTGGTGTGGAGATGCAGGCGTGGGACTGGTGATGTCCTTCTGTGGGAGATTTTCTCACATTGAGAAGAATGTTCTCATACAAAAGGCCCACAAAGGTGGTGCTGGTGGCTCAAGCCTGTGATGCTAGCTACTCAGGAGGCTGAGATCTGAGGACTTCCTGGGCAGAAAAGTCCATGACCCTCTTCTCTCCAATGAACCACCAAAGAGCTGGAAGTGGAGCTGTAACCCAAGTGGTAGAGTGCTAGCCTTGAGGAAAAGGAGCTCAGGGACTGTGTCCAGGCCCTGAATTCAAGCCCCAGGAACCACACACACACACACACACACACACACACACACACACACACATGCACACACAAACACACACACACAGAAGACAAAGGAAGGCTCATGTGGGAGTGAGCTGGCCATGTCACATGTTTCATGTAGAGCAACGTCTGTATGTCTATAATCTCAGCCATTTTCCCTGCTGAGGACCCACAGTTGACACTCATGTGAGTTCAGAACCTGAAACTTGGCCATGACAGCGGAGCCAGGGAGCCAGCCCACTGCACAGCTGAGGGAAACTGAGGCTCCAGCAGGTGGGGGCTGAGAATCGGTCATGCCTGGGGGAGCAATAGGGCAGGTGACCCCATAATTCACTGTCCAAACCGCCCTCCCTCCCCCCAGCACCCTCTCTTCTGGCTACATCAGGCATTGAGTTTCAGCCACCAACTTTCTGGGGCAGGGCGGGGATGTTCTCATCCTGTTCCTTGTTCTTCTTCCTCACTCAGAGAAATGGGCCTCAGCGGGGACTGTGGAGGTCAATATAGGGGTCAAATAAACCCCATGCCAGAGAGGAGACAGACAGAGGGCAGGAGAGAGGGGAGGAAGATGGCCAGAGAGCAGAAGGACCGGCAGCCAGTCAACCCAGGTGAGCTGGGGCCACTCTGGATGCTGCTGGAAAAGATGGGGTGCAGGTTCAGGGGTGGGGTGTGGGTCCAGTCTCAGGCTCAGGACTGGGAGTGCATGACCGAGTCTGCAGGCCTGCACATCTGAGCTCAGCCCTGTGCTCTGCCCCTTGCAGAGGTGGTCACTCCAAGAGGCTGGGCGGTCTCCAGGACAGCCCTGAGCTCAGGGCTCTCAGCTCCAAGGACCGGCCAGGTACTCGCCAGGGTGCTGGGGAAAGTAGGGGATCAGGGGTCCCCTCCAGGACAGGGGCAGAGGAGGGCAGGATCGGCCCCTGAGAGCCCAGCTCTGCCCCCATCTGCCGGTCCTGCAGAGCATCTGCCCCGCACCCCCTGGCTTCCCTTGCTGACCCTGCTGTGTCTGGGCCTCTGTGTGGTGCTCGGGGTGACCACAGTGGTTCAGGGTGAGTGAGGCTGGGGCTGGCCTGCTGGGCGGGGGCTTGGAGTTGGGGGGCTCACTGTCCTCTGGGGGTGACACTTGGTGGGTCCCTAGGCCCAGTGGGACTGGGATGTCCTGGCTGCCCCGCCCCCTGGGTAGCATGGCAGTGTACTGTCCCCCACACCCCCAAGCCCGACTCTCCATCCATGGAGACAGGAGGCCTTGGCCCCGGATTGTGTACACAGTGGGTGCTCATGAAGCCTGGGCTCTTCTCTCTGCAGTCTTCCGGATCCACTGCTCCCACCAAGAGAGGCACAGGCCCTGGAGAGCATGCAAGCTGGGGTGAGGGGCTGGACATGGGGTGGGGGGTGAGGTGGGGCTCAGGCTGTGGACAAGGTCCCTGGGCGGGTGTGCAGGTGTGAGGGCAGGAACCCCAAGGGAGGGCGCAGGCACTGGTGAGTGCCACAGGTCTCTGTCTGAGGTTCAGCGGTCTGCTCCAGGAACTGAGATTTGAGGGTCACTGTAACCCCAAGACAATGTTCTCACCAGGCATCCTCCATGCCAGGCACACAGCAGGCGCTTAATCATTGCAGTACTCTTCTTCTAATTCCTCAGGACCTCATTCAGTCAGGCTTGGAGCAGATCCACCAGCAGCTCAGTCACATCAACACCTCCCTGGGTAAGGCTCCAATGGCCGGGACAGAGGAAGTTGTGGGTTCATGGGAGAGGGTAGGGACCCCTCTGTGTTGTCAGCCTGAGGCAGCCACAGTAGAGCTGGGGTCTCTCATGCGTTCCCTAGTCGACCTGACAGCCCAATGCAGGGGCCTGGCTCTGGGTTATGAAGGCCTGGGCGGGGGGCAGAGGAGGTGTCTCTGGAGCCAAAGCCCCTCTCCCCCAGCTCAGCATCATCCCTGGCCCCCAGCTGTCCTGTGCAGGCCCTGCCCCTGGGTTTGGGAGCCCTTCCAGGGGAGCTGCTACCTCTTCTTGCACACCCTGGGGAGCTGGGAGGCCTCTGTCTCCTCCTGCCAGGACCTGGGGGCCCACCTGGTGGTTGTCAACAGCATTGCAGAGCAGGTGAGGGGACCTCCTTGCCTGGGCCTGGGATGGGGGGAGAGGGCCACAAAGGTCCTCTGCTGGGTGGGCAGCTGGTGGAGGGTAGGGGGAGATGCAGTCAGAGAAGGCTTCCTGGAGGAAGACTTCTAGTAGGCCTGTGACATGGGCATGGACTGAGACACAAGCCAGGACATTCCATCATATGTGTGTATGTATCTACATCCACAGCATGTATGTTTGTGCCAGTGCAGATGTGATGAGGAGCTCTAGGCTGGACTGCAGAAAGAACTTCCAGGGAGGGAGAGCAGAACAGGAGTATTTGCATAGTAAATGGTGTTCAGGGGTCTTCTTCCTGTTCCTCCCCTCCCCAGAGGTTTCTGAGGTACTGGGACATCAGGAAGAACAAGCATACTTGGATCGGCCTCAGTGACCTCAGAAGTGAGGGCTCCTGGCACTGGGTGGGACAACAGCACCCTCATTCTCAGGTGAGCCCCAGAGGCTAGCAGTTTAGCACTTGAGCCACAGCTCTACTTCCGGCTTTTTGGTGGTCCATTGGAATTAAGAATCTCATGGACTTTCCTTCCTGGGCTGGCTTTGAACCTTGATCCTCAAAGCTCAGTCTCCTGAGTATCTAGGATGACAGGTGTGAGCCACCAATGCCCAGCCCAAGAAACATACTAAATGTGGCGTTCTGAGATTTGGGGGGTGGGTGGCTGGGTGACAGTTTTGGTCTAATGAGCCTGGGGGATGTTTGAATGTACATTTTGGAAAGCCCTGGCCCCCAATTCCTGGATAATTGTTTTTTGGAGATCAGTGACCCCACATTGCAAAGGCAGTTTAGAGAAGGGGCTGGGTGATCTGGGGGTTCATTCGCTCTGCAATGGTGTTTCCTAGTTTCTGGAAAGAGGGGGAACCCAATAACAATGAGGATGAGGACTGCGTAGAGCTGTTTATGGACGAGTAGAATGACAGTGCACTGCCCAAAACTTCTGGGTCTGTGAATATCCCTCAGTCCTCTGCCCTGACCTTTGAGGGACTCTGCTGCCCATGTGTTCATGGACTTGGGGTGCAGGGCCTGCTCTTCAGCTCCATCTCAATCCTTATGTCTTCTGCACCAAGATCTTTGCATCAACTTCCCCATGGCTGCCCCTCCCTGAGCCACTGCGCCTCCCTCCTCCTCTACGAAGGTCCCAGCCCCTCTTTCCAGCCCAGGGCCTCCCCTCAACCATGTCACACTGGGCACCCCAAGCTCAGTGGCACAGCACCTGCCTGGCACCACAAAGAAATAAATGAATTCCCATGTGGTGTGATGTGTTCCATTCAATCTATTGTTGTTATTTCCTGGGGCTGTTTTAATTAGTGTAGCTTTGGAACAGGTTCAATGGTAATAGAATCTTGTCATCTTTCAATGTCTGTGGTCTACTACTGTGTGTTTCCTAGATGCATTTTTGAGTCAGGTTTTAATTTAGGTTTGGAATACGCACACATCTCTCCATTCATTCCTTCATAAACCAATGATCATTCAGTGCCCTTCATTAAAATGTTACGGTTTTCTTCCTGTATATGTTTTAGATTATGATGCAGAGTTTTATGATACTGTGACAAATTATCACAAACTCAATGGGTTAAAAATGTCAAAAGTTAGCCGGCGCCAGTGGCTCATGCCTGTAATCCTAGCTATTCAGGAGGCTGAGATCTCAGGATTGCGGTTCAAAGCCAGCCCTGGCCTGAAAGTCTGTGAGACTTATCTCCAATAAGCCACCAGAAAACTGGAAGTGGCACTGTGGCTCAAGTAGTAGAGTGCTCGCCTTGAGCTGAAGAGTGCAGGTACAGCACCTAAGCCCAGAGTTCAAGCCCCACGACTGACAAAAAAAACAAAAAACAACCCCCCCCCAAAAGTTAAAAGGTAGTGGGTGCTACAGGTGGCTCACACCTGTAATTTTAGCTACTCAGGAGGTTGAGATCTGAGTATCACAGTTTGTAGCCAGCCCAGGCAAAAATTCCATGAGACCCTGATCTTCAATAAACTACTCAGAAAAAGCTGGAAGTGGAGCTATGGCTCAAGTGGTAGAGTATCAGCCTTAAGCCAAAAAAGCTCAGGAACATGCCCAGGCCAAGTTCAAGACTCTGGATTGCAGTGTGTGAATGTGTGTGTGTGTGTGTGTGTGTGTGTGTGTGTGTACATCAAAATCTTACTCTCACAGATCTGGAGTCTAGAGCTTGTTTATTATTTCTCTTGCTCTCAGAAAGGGACCCCACTGGGTCCCCACTTCGTGCTGGGCGAGAGGCAGGACACACACAGCCCTCTGAGCTTGGGCCCCCTGGGTTTCTCAACCATCCGTACAGTGCCACCAGCCTCTCCAGGCAGCCTCTGCCACAGGCTGACAGCACAGAGCCCACAATCCTGCCTCCTTACCTCTGCCTAGGCTGGGCCTCCTCCTGCTCTGCCTCCCCTCCTCCATCATCCCACAAACCTCAGGAGTTGGAGACCACATCAGTGTTACCAGATCTGCCCATTCTCTCCCCCTCCCCGCACTGGTCCCTCCGGACACTGCAGCCCCCAGGAAGGACTGGTTCTGCCTGGTATCTGTCCTACAGTCAGCTATTTCCCCTGGCTAGCAGGCTCCCATCACTTCCTGCTAATGAAGAGTGGCGGAGCTTCACCTTCTGGCCAGGGCTGGAGAGGGGCAGCTTCCCATCTCAGGGGAAGTTCTTCCTTCACCGAGCAAGTGCCAGACTCTGAGTTCAAACCCAAGTACGACCAAAAAGAGACAACAAAAAGATATCAATGAAAGAAACAAAAAAGAAAGCATTGTTGGAATCACAGTGTATACAGATTTTTTTCAGGTCGACATATAGATTATGCATATAATATATATAATAATTATGCATAATATATAACATAATAATATATATTATGCATTGGTCATGGGTCTTGAACTCAGAGGCTGGGTGCTGTCCCCAAGTTCCTTTGCTCAAGGCTAGTGCTCTACCATTTTGAGCCACAGTGCCATTTCCAGTTTTTTGGTGGTTAATTGGCAGTAAGAGCCTCACAAGGCCATGTGCTGGTGGCTCACACTTGAAATCCTAGCTACTCAGGAGGCTGAGATCAGAGGATCACAGTTCAAAGCCAGCCTGGACAGGAAAGTCCATGAAACTTTATCTCCAATTAACCACCAGAAAACTGGAAGTGGTGCTGTGGCTCAAGTGGTAGAGAACTCACCTTGAGCTGAAGAGCTCAGGAACAGCACCCAGGCCCAGAGTTCAAGCTCTATGACCAACAAAAAAACAAAAAAGAAAAAAGAGCCTCACAGACTTTTCTGCCCATGCTGGCTTTGAACTGTGATCCTCAAATGTCAGCCTCCTGAGTAGCTAGGATCGCAGGTATGAGCCACTGGTGCCTTGATCTGCTTATTTTATTTTTAAAAACTACAACGTTAAATAAGGTATCTAGTGCAATGGTGCCCCCTTCTGGGACTCTGGCAACATGCACTTAAGTCAGTTTTCTTGGTAGCAAGGAAGGATGGAGCCATTGCCAACTTCTGCTTCTCTTGTCTCCATGGACACAGACAGTCTTGATTTGCTTCTAGCTGGTCTCTCTTTTTGCTTTGACCTTCCCCAGGAGCTGCGATCTTCCAGATTGTCCCTTTCATTCATGCATGTATTCCATTTTCTGTTGTGGTAAGTCCTGCAAGTAGGTGTGTACACACACAACTCATTTGCATTATATTATTATTGTTATTATTATTATTTTGGTTGGTTGTGGAACTTGAATTCTGGGCCTGGGCATTTTCCCTGAGCTCTTCAGCTCAAGGCTAGCGCTCTACCACTTGAGCCACAGTGCCACGTCCATTTTTTTTTAATGTGGTGCTGAGGAATCAAACTCAGGGCTTTATGCGTGCTAGGCAAGTATAAGCCACATTTCCAGCCCCTATATTACTATTATTATTATTATTAATAATAATAATGTATTTTTATTGTAAAGATACTGTACGGGAGTTACGGTTACATGAGTAAGGTAATGAGTCCATTTCCTATTGAGCATTGTTACCCCCTCCTTTGTTTTTCCCTTACTATCCCTTTCCTTCCCACCTCCCCAACTCCTCCCTCCCCCACCCAAAGTTGTAAAGTTTGTTTTCAACATAGTGTCTTGTACACTTGTTGTTACAATGTCAACCTGTATCCTTATTTCAGCTTTTTGTTATTTCCCTTGTATATACAAGATGCAGGACACTGGGATCAAATACAGTGATAATAGAGGTTATACCATGGGGGAAGAACATACAAAGAAACAAAAAAATCACATAGTACATTATAAGTACATTAAAAAGAACAGCAAGAAAGATAAAATCTCTTGTGTCCCTATTTTGGAGTTCCTTTCACTTAGCATCAGCTTATCTGGTCATATGCACATAGCTTTTGACCTCTTCTGCTTGTCCTAGACATATAGTAATTATTGCAGATAAGGGAAACTATGGGACCTATATTTCTTTGGGTCTGGTATTATTATTATTATTATTGTCATTGTCATTATTATTGCTGGTTTTGAACTCAGGGCCTGGGAACTGACCCTAAACTTCTTTTCCTTAAGACTAGTGCTCTACCACTTTGAGCCACAGCTCCACTCCTTGTTTTCTGGTTGTTAATTGGAGCTAAGAGTCTCCCAGACTTTTCTGCCCAGTCTGGCTTTAAAAAACAATCTTCATACCTCAGCCTCCTGAGCAGCTGGGATTACAAGCATGAACCACCAGCACCTTACTTACTCAGGGCTTGAGCACTATCCCTGAGCTTCTTTTGCTCAAGGCTAGCACTCTACCACTTGAGCCACAGTACTACTTCTGGCTTCTTCTGTTTATCGGGTACTGAGGAATTGAACCAAGGGCCTCATGCATGCTAGGCAAGCACTCTACCACGAAGTACACTCCTAATCCCCATTCTTATTAATTTTTTTTGGACGGTAAAGGGACTTGTTTTCTAGGCAAGTGCTCTACCACTTCAGCCATGCTTCCAGTCCTCCCCACTCCTTTTGTGTTAGTGCTAGGGCTAACTTGCTTGCCTGAGCACTGTTCCTGAGCTTTTTCACTCAGAGCTGGTGCTCTACCACTTGAGCCACAGCTCCATTTCTGGCTTTTTTGAGCTTCATTGGAGAGAAGAGTCTCACAGATTTTCCTGCCCACAAAGCCGAAAGTGGAAGAGTGGCTCATGCCTGTAATCTTAGCTACACAGGGGACTGAGATCTGAGGCTGGTGGTATGAAGCCAACCCCAGAAAGAAAATCTGTGAGACTCTTATCTCCAATTAACCATCAAAAAGCCAAAAGTGAAGCTGTTGCTCAAGTGATAGAGTTATAGCCTTGAGCACAAAACCTCAGGGACAGTGCCTAGACCCTGAGTTCAAGCCCCAGTACTGGCACAAAAGAAAGAAATCATTGCAATCTCTTGTGTCTTGGTCTAGGTTCCCAAGCTGTCAGCCCCTATGTGTGGGAGCAGGAAAGGGATGAGATTTATAAAGGCACTGACCCAGTGGAAGGCTGGAGTTGGTGAGTGACAGGATGGGAAAAAGAGTCTCCAGAGGCCTGGGAATGTGTTTAAGTGGTATCACTTTGCTTGAGTTCCCCTGTCCTCTTTGAACCTCCGTTTCCTCATCTGTGAAATGAGAGCATTGGGTAATAGCCAGGAAGATACTTGGGGGTCACAGGGGCTTTGTACACAGCAGGTACTCAGTCTCTAGGCCTCTGTTCTAGCTCTCAGGTTCCTACATCCCTTCCAGTCTAGAGGAGATTAAGCCAGGACTCCTGGGTTCTTCTGGGATAGGGTGAGACTCAATGTGGAGAGGGAGGGGGGGCTCCTCAGGGTGCTGTGGGGTGGAGGACTTGAAGGCTGGGCAGACACAGGAGCATGGACATACACAGTGATGAGAAGGCTGGGTGCTGGTATTCCTGCCTGTAATCCTAGCTACACAGGAGACTGAGATCTGAGGATTGTGGTCTGGGCAGGAAAATCTGAGACTTTTTTTTTTGTCAGTCATGGGGCTTGAACTCAGGGCCTGGGTGCTGTCTCTGAGCTTTTTCACTCAAGGTGATAGTGCTCTACCACTTTGAGCCACGGCACCACTTCCTGTTTTCTGGCGGTTAATTGGGAAGTCTCATGGACTTTCTTGCCCGGGCTGGTTTTAAACTTCGATTCTCAGATCTCAGCCTTCTGAATAGCAAGGATGACAGCTGTGAGCCACCAACACTTGGCAAGACTCTTTTTTTCCCTAAAAACTAAAGCTGGAAGTAGAGTTGTGGCTCAAGTGGTAGAGTACCAGCCTTGAACAGAACAAACAAAAATAAATCTCAGGGTCAGTGCTTAGGCCATGAGTTCAAACCCATGACCGTCAGAAAAACAGCAACAACAAAATCCCACACCCTCTTCAGCAAGAGGATTCCTCTCAAACATCAAAGATAAGAGACAGCTCCAAGGCCAGGCTCTACACCCAGGTACATCACTGATGAAGAATAAATCATGGGGGGTAGGAAGTGTGGCCACCCACCCCTCCCCGTGGTAGAATCCTAGTCAATAAATGAAAGCATCAGGTACTGAGTTTGAATCCTGGTCTTGGACCTAAAAAAAAAAAAAAGAAAAAGAAAAGAACAGAGCACATCTACCTATGGGTACAAAACAGTTACAAACTGTTTGCACAGACGCCCTTCCACAGAGGGCAGAGGCTCACATTGTCAGAGTCTTTGCAGCCTCAGGAAGAACTGGAGGACTGATCGGTGGAAGAACTGGTAGTTCTGACAAGTCCGAGAATGGGGAGATGGAAAATGCTGCAGAATTTAGAGCTGGTACATGGAACCATGGCAGATGGCAAGCTTTAGAAATTTTGGCTCTGCAATAAACATGCTTTGTCTCGTTTGAGCAAGTGAAAGTTTGTTTTCAGCCAGGCAACAGAGGCTCATGCCTATAACCTTAGCTACTCTGGAGGCTGAGATCTGAGGATCTGAGGTTCGAAGCCAGCCAGTTCACAAAAGTCCCATGAGACTCTTTATCTCCAATTAGCCACTCAAAAAACGAAAGTGGCAGTGTGGCTCAAGTGGTAGAGGACTCATCTTGTGCACAAAGAAGCTCAGGGACAGTGCCCAAGCTCTGAGCCCATGACCAACTACAACAACAAAAAAGAAAGTCTATTCTTTCAGCACCTGGGTCACGTGGTCGACACGTACCCCCCATTCATGCAGTTCCTTCTCTCTGTCTATGGCCCCTGGAATATTTGTCAGATAGCTCTACAACTCTCTTCATATTAGAGGCTTTGTGTCTTGGGCAAGAATATGTTTGTTGTTCCCTTATCACCCCCCCCCCAACTTTCCCCTTGGCTTTCAGGGTGTGGCTGGGACCCATATTTGTAACTTTCTGGGTGAGTTTCAGGGGCTGGTTGAGTTTCCTGAATCTTCTAAGCTCCTTTGGCTGAGATCAGAGGTATTTCTGGCACCTGCAGCTGCTCTGTCTTTGGGGGGCTTTAACCACATCCTGAAAACTTCCTAACCATCCCATCCACCTGCTTACCTTCCATCCCCTGAGTACCTTTGTCTGCGAATCATTTATGGTAGCCATACCAACAGAAATCTAGAGATTCAATGTAATTCCTGTCAACTATCCCTGTCAACTATTCCAAAAAAAATGTGAGAGAGGAGGGGGAAAGTAAAATGAAGGAGGAAAAAAAAGATCTCCCTGGGCTAAGAAGGTGGCTCAGTGGTAGAGTACTTGTCTTGCATACATGAGGCCCTGAGTTCGATTCTTCAGCACCACATAAAGCCGGAAGTGGCACTGTGGCCCAAGTGGTAGAGTGCTAGCCTTGAGCTGAAGAGCGGAGGGATAACACCCAGACCCAGACCCAGAGGGGCCCATGACCTGATTGTTTACAATTTGTGTATATTTTCCATTTTTCTTTTTCTTTAGAATTACTGTTTTTGTTGTTGTTATTGTTTTGTTTCACTTTGCTGGTCCTAAGGCTTGAACTCTGGGCCTGGGCTCTGTTCTTGAGCTCCTATTGCTCAATGCTAACTACTCTATCACAGCACAACTTCCAGTTTTTTCTCTGATTTAATTGGATAAAAGTCTCATTGACTTCCTGTTCAGGCTGGTTTCAAACTGCGATCCTCAGATATCAGCCTCCTGAGTAGCTAGGATTACAAGTGTGACCCACCGGCACCCGGCTATTACTGGGGTTTTGAAGGCAGAGTCTTGTGCTTGCAAGGAAAGTGCTCTACTACTTGAATCACACCCCCTAAATTAATTTGAGCCATGTCCCATCACTCAAGGCATGCCCCTTAACTATTTGAGCCCTGACATTACCACTTGAGGCATACCTGTAGGTTTACAAAAACACCTGTTATGTTTTGTCTTTGGTGCTGGTACTGGAGCTTCAACTCAGGGTTTGGGCACTGTCTCCTAGCTTTTTGCTCCAGGCTGGTGCTCTACTACTTGAGCCACAGCTCCACTTCTGGCTTTTTGGTATTTAATTAGAGATCGAAGTCTCATGAACTTTCCTGCCCAGACTGGCTTCCAACCACGATCCTCAGATCTCAGCCTCCTGAATAGCTAGGATTACAGGCACCAGCCCCCAGTGCATGATGATGTCTGTCCTGATATTTATTATTTCATCTCATCTGCTAGTTTGGGGTTTAGCTATGACTTGTATTTTTAAGGAGTTTAAGGTGCATCCTTAGGATGTCCATTTGAGGCCTCTGTTTTACTGATACAGGCTCTCGTAGCTATAAACTTTCCTCAGAGAACTAACTGCCTTTGTTGTGACCTAGAAGGTTCTGGAAAGCTGGGTTTTCATGTTCATTGTACTCTTAGGGACTTTTTGAATTAAAAACCTACTCATCAGTCATCAACGTGTTGTTCAGCATCCAGGAACCTGAAAGTTTTCTGTAGTTTCTTTTGCTGTTAACCTCTAGTTTCATTCCACTGTGTTAAGACAGGACCCAGGGGATGATTTCAACTTTCTTGTATTTGCTGAGATTTACTTTATGTTCTAGGGCAGGATCAGTTTTGGAGACAGTTCCACGAGCTTCTGAAAAGAACGTATATTGTGTAGTTGTTGGCTGAAATATTTTGTAGGTGTGAGTTAGGACCGATGGCTCTCTGGTATCATTTTAAAAATTAATTTCCTTTTTATTATTATGGAGGTGATGTACAGAGAGATTGCAGTTACATGAGTCAGGTAATAAATACATCTCCTTTCATACAGTGTCTTCGGCTCCTCCCTTCTGTCTCCCCCTACAAATTGTATAGTTCACTTTCATCAATGGCCACTGAGCTCCACTGCTGCAGTTTTCACCTTTTCCTCTCAAGTTCTGTATCCTCCTCCCAACCTTTCCAAAGATGTACACTTGAATACACCAGACGTGAGGTAAAGAAGAAAGACTCAGCTGGGCACCAGTAGCTCATGCCTGTAACCTTAGCACTCAGGAGGTTGAGATATGAGGATTGTGTTTCAAAGCTAGCCTGGGCAGAAAAGTCTCTGTAAGACTCTTATTTCCAGTTAAGTGCTTAAAAACTGGAAGTGTTGTTGTGGCTCCAAGGTAGAGCACTAGCCTTGAACAAAAGAGCTCAGGGACAGTGCCCAGGCCTTGAGTTCAAGCCCCACTACTGACCCCCCCAAAAAAACCCCAAAAACTAAAGACTTAAAAAAAGACAGAGAAAGAAAGAAAGAAGTCTTTTATTTCCATATCTTGGAGTTGGTTTCAGTATTTTATAAAGATATGAAGAGGCATTTAGGCATTGTGTCTTTGTGTTTCTCTCCTAAGAGTATCCTCATTTGGCCTCACTATGTGTAAGTCTACTAGAATCCTGCATAATTTATTATATCCTAGTGTATTTTAGATCTAATTTTATGGTTTTATTTATTTATTTATTTTTGCCAGTTCTGGGGCTTGAACTCAGGGCCTAGGCACTGTCTCTGAGCTTCTTTTGCTCAAGGCTAGCACTCTACCATATGAGCCACAGCTCCACTTCCAGCTTTTTCTGTGTATGTGGTACTGAGGAATCAAACCCAGGGGTTCATGCATGCTAGGCAAACACTCTACCACTGAACCACATTCCCAGCCCCTATGGTGTCATTTAAATAAAATTTCTTTGTTGAGTTTTTGTCTAGATATACTCTTGTGAGAGTGCAGTATTGAAATCCCCTACGATCTCGCATTATGGGGGTCTATCTATGTTTTAAAGTCAATGTTGTTTTGGCCAGATTAGATGTGTTTCTTTTTCTTTTTAAAAATTTTTAATTTTATTTAAAATTTTTTTTTTGCCAGTCCTGGGGCTTGAACTCAGGACCTGGACACTGTCTTTAAGCTATTTTGCTCAAGGCTAGCACTTTGCCACTTGAACCACAGTGCCACTTCTTGCTTTTTCCGTTTTACTTGGTACTGAGGAATTGAACCCAGGACTTCATGCATGCTAAGCAAGCACTCTACCATTAAGCCACAGTCCCAGCCCCTAGATGTGTTTCTTGTAGGCAACAGATGGTTGAGTTGTGACTTTTGATCCAAGCAAGTTACCATTCTATGTCTTTTAATTAGGGGACTTGAATCCATTGAAAATGAATATTAAAAGTATTGAAAGTATGAGCTTTTAAAAAACGAAATAGTGTTAAGCTCCTTCCTGCTTCTTCTATACATCTACTCATCTGGTGGAATTTGTTTTGTTCACTTTTTTATGCTTATGTTCATCTTCCTCTTCTGTGTGCAGGATGTCTTTGCTTAACTTCTTTTGTACCAGTTTATTGGTGATAAATTATTTTAGTTTTTATCATGGAATGTTTTGATTTTTCCCTTGTTATGAATGAGAGCTTTCTTCTTTCTGCTTTTGGTAGTATTTTTACTTTTTTTAAAAACATTTTTCTCTGTGCTTATTGTTTTAACTATAATATTATAGTTTTTTTCAGATAGCTCATTCTTCTGGTTGGAAGTGACCCATTTGAAGAATCATTTTCGCAATAGGCTTTTAGTCATCTGCAGTCTTTCCTTCAGGTTAGTCTTTACATTGTCACAAATTTAGGTGTTCACTGGGTAGATGTGGTATTTCTGTCCCCTGGGTTGAAGATGTATTATAACTCTAATAGATTTGACAATTCAAACCCCAAGCAGATTTTTTTTTTTGTGCCAGTCCTGGGCTTGAACTCAGGGCCTGGGAACTGTCCCTGAGCCGCTTTTGCTGAAGGCTAGTACTCTACCACTTGAGCCACAGCGCCACTTCCGGCTTTTTTTTTCTTTTTGCTTATGTGGTGCTGAGGAATCGAACCCAGGGACTCAGGCATGCAAAGCAAGCGCTCTACCACTGAGCCACCTTCCCAGCCCCCCCAAGCAGATTTTTTATTGACAGTAAATATGACTTATTAATGATATCTATACAACAAAACCATCCTTCCCTGAGTCTTGGGGGAATCTCATATTCAAAGCATAACAATCCCCAAATGAAGAGCATCTTAAGGAACTCAGGTACATGAAAAGTCTTTTAAGGGAAGGAAAGGAGGTTCAGGGGGATAATGGGAAGGAAGGCTACATGCTTATTAGGTCTTCATCATATGCAGCTTGGATTATTGCCTATGTGCTAGAGTTTCCTTAACATAACAACCCATGATCACTTCCATAGGTCAGTCTCTGTAATCCTATATACAAGCACATTGTGACCTTGAAAGCTAAATATGATTCTTCTGTGTGTGTGTGTGTGTGTGTGTGTGTGTGTGTGTGTGTGCTAGACCTGGGGCTTGAACTTTGATCTTAGGCCCTGTTCCTGAGCTTCTTTTGCTCAAGGCTAGTGCTCTATCACTTGAGCCACAGCCCTACCCCAGGCATTTTTTTTTTGTAGTTTTGTGGAGATAAGAGTCTTAAAAATTTTTCTGCCTGGGCTGATTTTGAACTGTGACTCTTGGATCTTAGCCTCCTGAATAGTTAGGATTACAGGCATAAGTCACCAGCACCTGGCAGGATTCTATTTTTTACTAAAGGCTGGAAAGTCCAGAGCTCATACTTTGATTGTATCTAAAGGCCTATACACATTCTGGGTTCTGTAAAATTAACAAAAGGATGACTGATTAAGGAAATCTTGTTTATTTAGGAAACCTTTTTATTTTGCTTCTTTTTCTGTGATAGTGAGCCCTTCAGCTAACATCTTCGTCATTCACTGGTAGCTTCTTTTGGAGATGAAATTCTTGAAATAAACTGGGCACCAGTGGCTTGTGCCTATAATCCTAGCTACTCAGGAGTCTGAGAACTGAGGATCGCAGTTCAGAGACAGCCTGGGCAGGAAAGTCTGTGAGACTCTTATCTCCAGTGAACCAGTAAAAAAGCTGCAAGCTGAGCTATGGCTTAAGTGGTAGAGCACTAGCCTTCAGGAAAAAAAAATAGCTCAGGGACAGTGCCCATGCCCTGAGTTTAAACCCTAGGACTATCTCAAAAATAAAAAATGCTGGAAAGGAGAAAACAGTGAGGACAGCTTTGCCAGGGACAATTTGCAAAGCAGAACTGATAAGACCCAGTGGCATTACAGGACAGGCACAGATTTTCAATCTAATTGCCAAAGGGAGACATAAGTGACATAAAATAAGTGACAGACATCAAGAAAGCTCAGAAGGAGGCCATGTTCCAGTGACTCACACCTGTAATCCTAGTTACTTGGGAGAATCTGAGATCTGAGGATAGTGGTTCAATGCCAGCCTGGGCAGAAAAAAATCCATAAGGCCCTCATTTCCAACTAACCACCAAAACACCAGAAGTAGAACTGTGGTTCAAGTGACGGGGCACCAGGATTGAATGAAAAAGCTAAGGGACAGTGTTCAGGCCCTGATTTCAAGTCCTTCTAACATCAGCATGCACACACATGCACGCGCGCGCGTGCACACACACACACACACACACACACACACAGAGGAAAGCTTATCAGGTATCATGGCAGACAGCAAGGTTTTGGATGGTGAGTTAGCTTTCACATATTGAATGCTGAACCCTTGAGACCTGGGGACATCTTGTTCCATGGATTCACTGGCCCAGTCCATGCATCAGCCATCCTGGGTGTGAGTCTGGTAGATGTCTCTCATTTCCGGTGTCTGTACATCTGGAGCCTTGGTGGAATTTCTGTTTCCAAAACCACTCTGGGCACTGTCAGAGTAGGACAATAGCTCTAGGAGATGGGCAAGGCTTGGGTTCAGACTCTTTCTAGAAGCTCCGGGGGCTCCATCCCCATTGTCCATGGAGGGGACATAACAAAATCGCTTTATGCTACACGTTAACACAGCCTGACTGTACTGTGAGTGGGCCCTTGAAGCTTCTCCACTCCTCCCTGACATTCCTGGAGAGCCTGGCAGAAGCCACGGCTGGGTCCTGAGCAATGCCCCTCCCTCTAGCCTCTTCCGCCCATACTGCTACCCACTTCCCTGTTTCTCTTCCTGAGTGAGAATAGATTAAAGGAGTGAGGCAGAGGCTGTGGTCAGAAAAGTGGCATGTCCTCAGCAGTCCCAGGCAGGGAGGACAGCGGCCCAACCATGTATGACCTTGAGGAAGAAAGGAGGCAATATCTGGGTGAGACTGGGCTGGAACTGTGGGGGCTATGTCAGGGCTGCCCTAGGCCCTGGCTTTCTAGGATCACCAGCCAACTTCCAGACTCAGATTGAGCAGGGCCAGTTGCTGAGAAGGAGTGGACAGAGTTCCTCCTGAATGCTTGGGTTCTAGGGGAGGTTGGGGACCCAGGACCCTTGGGTAAGGGGAAGTGGAGGGACAGAAGTCTTGACTTCTGGGCATTGTGCAGGTAGAAGCTGGGACATGGAATTCCTGTGTCTTGAGGAGGAAGAGACTGGAGATGCTAGAATATCCTGAGGTCAGGGTGAGGAAAGGACATTGGGATCCTAGAACCTCATTTTTCTCTCCCACAGGGTATCAGAGCCAAAGCTGCCTCCTCCTGGTCCTGCAGCTGGTCTCCATCACACTCTTGGTTGGGCTTCTTGTGGCCATCCTCCTTCAAGGTCAGGGCAGGCCTGAGAGTATGGGCTTTCTGGTCCACTCCATCAGCTGCGACCACCAGGTTTAGGAAGGAACTGGGGAGAAAGCCGTGCTTGTGTCTTCTAATGGTTCCCAGGAATTGCTTATCTCCTTCACCTCTGCTTCCTGGCAAGGAGAAGGCAGTCCTAACTCCATCTGGTTCATACTTCCCTGGATGTCAGAGTTTTTTCTTTCCTTTTGATACACACACACGCACACACACAGATGTAGATATACAGATATATTTGGTTCTAGTCTTGGGCCTTGAACTCAGGGCCTGGATGATGTTGTCCCTGAGCTTTTTCACTCAGGGTTGGCACTCTATTGCATGAACCACAGCTCTACTTCTGGCTTTTTGCTGGTTCATTAGAGCTAAGAGTCTCACAGGTTTTCCCTTGAATTGCGATCTTCAGATCTGAGCCTCCTGAGTAGCTAGGATTCCAGGCTTGAACCACTTGGCACCCTATAAGATTCTTTTCCCTGTTAAGTGAGATTTACCAAGACCAATGGTCAGAAGTCGTGCTCCTAAGGGTATAGTGCAAGATGTGGTACACAGTAGGTGTTTAATAATTTTTGTTTCTGTTGTACTTGGTCCAGACTCCCATGATTTCACCTCTCAGGAGAAGGAGAGGATCTACCAGGACCTCATTGAGCTGAAGGCTGGAGTGGGTGAGTGACAGAAATGGGTCTCTAAGGATCTATCTTAAGAGAGTCTCCACGTCATGTTGCTGTGCTTGAATCCCTAGCCATCTCTGGGCATTGTGATATGGGATATAGAATAACATCCACGATGGTACCTGATGGCCCTAAGTGGCTGTGTCCATTGTAGAAACTCAGTTAACCAGGCTTGTGGCCCCTGACCTGAGCTCCAGAACCTCTTGCTTCTCAAAATCTGGAAGAGATGGAGTGTGGAAATGGATCAAGAAATCGAGAGGGAGATGGCTAGTTCCCCCCAGGAAGCTGTGACCCAAAGGGGGAGGGGGGCTGACTGTGGAGGGCTTCAAGGCTGGACAGACACAGGAACATGGACATACAACCTCTCTCCCACAGACCACCTCTGCCGACCCTGCCCCTGGGACTGGACGTTCTTCCAAGGAAACTGCTACTTCCTCTCCAAGACCCAAGGGAACTGGAATTATTCTGTTACTGCCTGCCGGGAAGTGGGGGCCCAGTTAGTCATCATCAAAAGTGATGATGAGCAGGTTAGGGACATGTCTCTGGGCTTCCGTCCCGGGGATTTGTGTGTCTGGCCTCTGGCCACAGCTGGGAGGAGGTGGTTGGTCAGACAGAATTTCTCAATAAGGATGGGCTTAATCTAGGACAGGAGAAGAAGGGTGTGAGGAAAGAGGGGTCCAAGCACCTGACAAGGAGACACCCACAAGTCCTGAACATGGATGCATTCTTGAGGGGAGGGAGGAACCCTTAAAATGTAAGGGGAACCCATAGGCCTGTTGGCTACTGGGTCCCAAATTGCGTTAGTGTGGGATGCTCTTCCAGTTCCCTTGGTGTAAATACTGCTGCCATGTCTGAGGTCCAGCCGCTGATGGAGTAAGGGAGTGGGGGGGGTGAGGCTGGGGAGGGGAGTAGTATCACTCAGGGCAGAGTCTAAAAGGAGAGATTGAGGAAAGTCATCAATAGTGAACTGACATGAATTGGCTCCAACACTTAAACCCATTCCTGCCCAGATGCTCAGAACTCACAGGACAGATAAGTGTGCCCTATTTCCAAGTGTGTGTGTGTGTGTGTGTGTGTGTGTGTGTGTGTGTGTTTTGTGTTAGCCAGAACTCAACTGCACACTGCATACACAGAGGAAAAGGGACAGAGGCTTCCCTAAGCCCAGGTAGGGGTACAATAGAAGGTTGGACACTGGGGAGACGACACTGGCTGCAAAGGGGGTGCAGAGCGCCCTCCTGACTCTCCTCCCCCTTCAGGACTTTCTGGTGGAGATCTCTAAGCATAAACACCCATCCTGGATTGGTTTTTCAGACGTGAGACAGGAAGGCAATTGGCTCTGGATGGATGGCTCACCTCTGACACGAAGGTATCGCAGGCCAAGAGAATTTGCTCTGGAGGGAGGTGCAGTGCTGAGGGTCTGACTTGATATATTATTGGGGTTCCTCCCCTGTCCCATACCCCCCACCTCCAGCTGCACTATTCAATGGGAGATGGTAGAGTTTCTGTAGGCCAGAGCCTCTGTTGTTTGCATGGGTATAAAAATAGATGATGTAGGGGCTGGGAAGGTGGCTCAGTGGTAGAGTGCTTGCCTTGCATGCCTGAGGCCCTGGGTTCAATTCCTCAGCACCACATAAGCAAAAAGAAAAAAGCTGGAAGTGGCGCTGTGGCTCAAGTGGTAGAGCGCTAGCCTTGAGCTGAAGAGCTGAGGGACAGCGTCCAGGCCCAGAGTTCAGGCCCCACGACCGGACCCCCCCCAAAAAATAGATGATGTAGGTTAAGGTAGACTACTTTTAATCAATTATATATGGATTCTGGGGTGCAGACACTACCTCTAGCTGCCTAGTATTGGTTCTGGAATGGGGAGGGAGGTAAGTAATGACCCATATGGCAGGAGTTCAGTAAGAGAGGTGGTGTGGAGACTAGGTGGGTTGCTTTGTTTCTATTGCCTGAGCAATAGAAATCTTGTGAAGCATTGCATATTACCAGGGACAGGGGACACAGTCAAGCAATTCAGGCATACTAGAGCAAATGAATCTGCCATATACATCCAGGCAGATGTAGGCCCATCAAGTTTCCAGGAGAACAAACAGTCCACAGAGTGAGACTGGGGTAGAGGCTTACTTGCTTTCCTTTTCCTTCTTTCCTTTCTCTCCTTCCTTTCTCCTTCCTTCCTTCCTTCCTCCCTCCCTCCCTCCCTCCCTTCTCCCTTCCTTTCTTCCTCCCTCCCTCACTTCCACCCGCCTTCCTTCCTTCCTTTCTTTCTTCTTTCCTTCCTTCCTTCTTTGCTTGCTTGCTTCCTCCATCTCTCCCTTTTTCCTTATTTCCTTCTCTTTCTCTTTCTTTCTCTCTCTTTCTCTTTCTTCCTTCCTTTCTTTATTCCTTTCCTTCCTTCCTTTTTTGCTTGCTTGCTTCCTCCCTTTCTCTCTCCTTCCTTCCTTCCTTCCTTTCTCCAGTTTTGGGGCTTGAACTCAAGGCCTAGGCACTGCCCTGAGCTTTTGTACTCAAAGCTAGGGCTCTACCACTTGAGCCACCACCCCCATTTTCAGCTTTCTGGTAGTTAATTGGAGGTAAAAGTTTCATGGACTTTTTTGCCTGGGCTGGCTTTGAATCACAGTATTCATATTTCAGCCTCCTGAGTAGCTAGGATTCCAGGCATGAAACACTGGTGTCTGGCTCAGCTCATATTCTTATGGTCTTTCTAGACTCATGAAATATTGGAAGCCAGACAACTCTGACAGCAAGGGAGAAGATTGTGCAGAACTTAGAGAATGTGAATGGAAACACGACAAATGTGTTCAGGAGAAATTCTGGATCTGCAAGAAGTCTTCATTGTCCTGCTCCAGAGAGTGACACCTGGCTTTTATTTATTTTTTCCTTATCACTTAAGCAGCTTGAACATTTCTTTCATATGGGAGAAGTTTATTCCATTCATGTAGTTCCTCCTCTCTATCTATGGCCACTGAAAACTCAACAAAGAATTCTCCCAAATTCCTATGTGGGCTGGACCACTGCTCTTCTTCCTCTTCCTATCCTATCCTGATTCCTAGCGTTCTGAAGTTGTGGTTGTTATTTCTCCTTGCATTGTCTGTGGAAGATACTCACGATCTGTTTCTGGTCCATGAGTTTTCGATCTTCTCTTGCTGAGGCCATCCCCAAATACTTCTTTCCCTCTGCTCAATTTCCATCCACCTCCCCTGCATCCTGCCAGTTAGGGCTTGAACTCAGGGCCTGGGTGCTGTCCCTGAGCTCCTTTGGTTTAAGGCTAGTGTTCTACCACTTTGAGCCACATCTCCATGTCTGGCTTTTTGTGTTTCATTGGAGATAAGAGTCTCATGGGCTTTCTTGTCCTGGCTGGCTTTGAACCATGATCCTCAGATGTCAGTCTCACGAGTTGCTAGGATGACAGAAGTGAGTCATGCATGCTTGGCTCCTGCATCATTTTGCCTGAAGATTTTCCCTGGTACCTGTGGCTCATCCTCAGACTGAAGGCACCAGGGAATTACTTCCTGTGGTCAACAAATGCTTGTCTGCATTGGTCTAGAAGTACCCCAGCTCTAACTAGAAATAATGTCTTATGATATTTTTAGCAGGGGATCACAATAATCCAATCACTAAGTGCATAAGACCCTATATAATGAAGCATATCAAAATGAACTCCAAGAATTAGGAACAAGAGGTTCTTTTTATGTCCTGTATGCAGTTATTTCTATTTTTTTCTTTCTGTTTTTGTTCTTTCTTCCCTTTGTCTTGTATATAAGCTCATCTGATCCATGGAAAGGAAAGGGAATCACAGATGTAGCAGGACAAAGGATGAACTAATGCAACAATGATACTCACTAGACACTGTAGGAAATGACCTTTACAGCATGGGGGGAGAGGAGTGGGGAATGGTAAGCAGGAGAAAATGAGGGAGCGGGCAATTGTTTCAAAAGAAATGTACTTTACAATAAACAAAAAAATTAAAAGACAAAAAAGAGAAATACCTCAGCCTACTGGGTACCGGTGGCTCACGCCTGTCATCCTAGCAACTCAGGAGGCTGATATCTGAGGATCGAGGTTCAAAGCCAGCCTGGGCAGGAAAGTCTGTGAGACTCTCATCTCCAATTAAGCACCAGAAAACCAGAAGTGGTGCTGTGGCTTACGTGATAGAGCACTTGCCATGAACTGAAGAGCACAGGGACAGTGCCCAGGACCAGAGTTCAAGACCTATGGCTGACCAAAAAAACAAAAAATATCCCAGCTCCCTCCTCTCTTGGTGACATCCTGGTGGCAACTGAGACTGCCCTCAACCTGTCTATGCTTGTCCAACTCTGAGGGACACACTCAGGCCCTCATCATGTCATGGCCCTTTAGCTATGGTTAGATGTCTTCTGCTGGAATTAGCTCTCTGCCCATTCCAGATTCTTCTCTGTGGCATTTTGTGTGCACATGCTGGCACATGCACCAGCATGTATGTGTGCACACACACAGATATTTGAGTGGTTATGAGATTTTCTGCCATTCATAATGGACTCTTCTGATCGTACTTGAGTTTATGGCAATGAGGTAATTTGGATGCGGTCTAGGAAACATCAGGATGGGGCTGGTCATCAGAAAGACCAAATACTTTGGTGGGCGCTGGTGGCTCATGCCTGTCATCCTAGCTACTCAGGAGGCTGAGATCTGAGGATCACAGTTTGAAGCCAGCCTGGTAGAAAAGTCCATGAGGCTCTTATCTCCCACGAACCAGCAATAAAGCCAGAAGTGAGCTGTGGCTCAAGTGGTAGAGTGCTAGTCTTGAGTACAAAAGCTCAGGGGTCAGTGCTCAGGTGCTGAGTTCAAGCCCCAGGATTGTGAAGGAGAAGAAGGAGAAAGAGAAGGAGAGGGAGAAGGGGAAGGTGGAGGAGGAAGAGGAGGAGGAGGAGGAGGAGGAGGAGGAGTGACTTAATCTCAGTATCAAAGTCACTGTGACTAAAGACAGCAGCAAACCTCAAGTTATCAGCCATGGTGTTTGCACAAAGTCTGTGGGCACAAATGTCCAGCCCTTCCTGTAGGTGGAGGAGAGGTTGTGTTGTGATCCTTATCTTTACAAATGATACACCATCTCACATTGTAGCCAGACCCTATTTGGACTTTTTTTTTTGGTCCTAGTACAGCCCCTTAATCTTCTCATCTGTCCCTGACATTCCTGGAGAGCCTGGCAGAAGTCATGTTGGGTCATGAACTCTGCCGCTTCCTCCAGCCTCTTCTGCCCACACTGCTACCCACTTCCCTGTTTCTCTTCCTGAGAATAGATTAAAGGAGTGAGGCACACGCTGTGGTCAGAAAAGCGGCTGGTCCCCAGCAGTCCCAGGCAGGGAGGGACAGCGGCCCAACCATGTATGACCCTGAGGAAGAGAGGAGGCAATATCTGGGTGAGGCTGGGCTGGAACTGAGGGGGTTCTATCAGGGCCAGCCTAAGTCATGGCTTTTGGGGATCACAGTGTCACCAGACACTCTTAAATGCTCTAGATGCTGGCCAACTTCTGGATTCAGTCATTTTTTGCAGAGAGATCATAGCCAGGAGCTGAGGAAAGAGTGGACAGAGCTTGGGAGGCTGAAGTTGGGAGGTTGCAGTTGGGAGGCTGAAGTTGGGGTTGTGGGCACTTAGGTTCCGGGGAGGTGAAAGTTAAGACTATAGGGTCACCTGGATCCCGGGGAGGTGGAGGCTGAGCCTTTGAACACCTGGGTCTGGGGAGGTGAAGTTTGGGTCTGTGGATACTTGGATCCTAAGGAAGTTATATTTGGGGTCTTGAGTTCTGGGTCTCCAAAGTCAAGGCTGAGACCTCACAAGGCTAGGTCTTGAACTCCTGGGTCCCTAAGCTGGGCAAAGCTTAGATCTGGAGATTGAAAACCTGATTAACTGAGCACTGGAAAGGGAGCAGTTGTGATGACAATCCTGTGCGCTTGGGGAAGATAAAAGTAGCCAGGCTGTCTCTGGGCCGGGGTGAGGCAGGGAGACTGTTCTGGAACATCTTCCCCCTCCTTCCCCCTGCCCCCCCCCGTCTCTCCTACAGGGTGTCCTGGCCAGAGTCACCTTCTCCTGGTGCTGCATCTGCTCTTGATCACACTCTTGGCTGGACTGTTGACGGCTGTTCTTGTTCCGGGTCAGGGCAGGCCCAAGGATTTGGGGGTTCTTGGGTCTGGCCTGTTGGCTGGGGCAGCCAGATTCAGGAGGGAGGGTGGGAGTGAAGCCTTGTACTAGCTTCTAGAAGCTTCATAAAGTCCCTCTCTCTGCTGCAGGGGAGAGGAGGGAACACTTGCCATTGTGGATCAGCCTTCTCAGGAAGCCAGACACTTTTATACTATTATTATTATTGTTGTTGTTTGTGCCAGTCCTGGGGCTTGAACTCAGGGCATGAGGATTATCTCTTAGCATGTTCACTCAGGGCTAATGCTCTACCACTTGAGTCACACCTCCACTTCTGGCTTTTTGGTGGTTCCTTAGAGATGAGTCTCACAGACTTTCCTGCCCAAGGTAGCTTTAAATTGTGATCCTCAGATTTCAGCTTCCTGAGTAGTAGGATTACAGGTGTGAGCCACCAGCACCCCATTTATTTCTCCTCTATAATGAGGCTAGAACCCCCACCCCCCAAAAAAACAACATCCATACGCATCAGAAATGGTGTCCCAAGGAGCACTGTGCACAGCCTGGTGCACAGTAGGTGTTTAATCATTTTAGTTCGTTTTTCTTAACAACAGAGTTGGAGGATCCCAGCTCCCAGGGGAAAGAGAGGATCTACCAGGAACTGAGACAGCTGAAGGCTAGAGTGGGTGAGTGACTGGAAACTGGATCCATTATGTGTTTGAGAAAGTCTTTATGTGGGATCACTTTACTGAGTTCCCCAGCTAACTCTGGGCTCCAGTTTTCTCTTCTGGGATCTGGAAACATAGACTACCGATGACAGGGTAAGAACTCAAGCCCATTTTCTTGCCTGTGTTCTGAGCTAAACCGTCTACTTTTCTACACCCCTGGAGGAATGGTGGACCCAGGATAATGTGTCTGACTGGGTGGTTTCAAGACTGACAGACACAGGAGAATATATTGACAATCGTGTGTGTGTGTATGTGTTGGGGGGAGTGTCCAGACCTGAACTGTCTCTCCCCAACAGACAGCATGTGTCGCCCCTGCCCCTGGGACTGGATGCTCTTCCAGCAGAGCTGTTATTTCTTCTCCAAGTCCAGACGGAACTGGAATGATTCAGTCACTGCCTGCCAGGAAATGCAGGCCCAGCTAGTGATGATCAAAAATGATGAGGAAAAGGTGCATCTGGTGGGGGTTTGGTTGTGGTTGGAGGCCAGCTGGGGTGGAAGTGGGGCCTGCCTGCCTTCCTTCCTTTCTTCCTTTCTTCCTTCCTCCCTCCCTCCCTGCCTCTCTCCTCTCTCTCCTCCTTCTCCTTCTCTTTCTCCTTCTCCTTCTGTTCTGGGTTTGAACTCAGGGCCTGGGCGCTGTCCCTGAGCTCTATGTGCTTGAGGCTAGTGCTCTACTACTTTGAGCCACAGTGCCACTTCCGGTTTTCTGGTGGTTCATTAAAGATAAGAGTCTCACAGAATTTCCTGCCTATGCTGGCTTGGAACTGCCATCTACAGAGCTCAGTCTCCTGAGTAGCGAGGGTCACAGGGGTGAGCCACTGGCACCCAGCTTAGAGGGCATTTCTGAAAGAGGGGTTGCTTTTTTTCATCTGAGGAAGAGGAGAGGAAGGAAGGTAGGTTTCATGAGCATCTTGTAAGGAGACACCCACAAGTTCTGAATGGATGTTTGCGGGGAGGGAGGAACCCCTAAAATATAAGGGGAAACCCATGGGTGTGCTTGCTACTGGGTCCCAATTGATTCGTGGGGGAAAAAACCATCCTGAGTGGACCCTCTGCCAGTTTCCTTGGTGTAAATACCGCCGCCATGTCTGAGGTCCAGCCACTATGGAGGGGGAAGGGATATCACTCAGTGCAGAGCCTAAAAACGGAAACTGAGGAAAGTCATCAATTGTGAATTGGCATGAGCTGGCTCCAACACTTAAACCCAGCCATGAATAAATTCCTGCTCAGATGCTTAGAACTCATAGGACAGATAAATGCATCCGATTTCCAAGTGTGTGTGTGTGTATGTGTGTGAGCTAGAACCCAACTGCGCACTGCATGCACACATGAGAGGAGCAGAGACCCCCCTGAGCCCAGGTGGGGGCTCATGGGTCTGGTTCAGTAGAAGGTTGGACATGGAGGGACATTGGCTGCAAAGGGGGTGTAGAGTGCCCTCCCAACTCCTCTTCTCCCCCTTCAGAGTTTCCTGGAGATGATTTCTGAGCATAAACACCCCTCCTGGATTGGTCTCTCAGACGTGGGACGGGAAGGCGATTGGCTCTGGCTGGATGGCTCACCTTTGTCACAAAGGTATCGCAGGCCAAGAGAATTTGCTCTAGAGTGGGGTCTGACTTGATATATTATTGGGGTTCCTCCCCTGCTCCATGCCCCCTCTCCAGCCATAAGGGCTGCTGGTTTTTATGGATTGAAAGCAGAGATTTTTGTTGTTGTTGGTCCTGAGGCTTGAACTTAGAGCGTGGGCTCTGCTTCCCTATGGCTCTTTGGAGATAAGAGGAAAGTCTGTGAGACTCTGACCTTTAAAAAAAAACTTTTTTGCTAGTCCTGGGACTTGAATTCAGGGCCTGGGCACTGTCCCTGAGCTTCTTTTGCTCTAGGCTAGCACTCTGCCACTTAAGCCACAGCACCCCTTCTGGCTTTTTCTGTTTCTGTGGTACTGAGGAATTGAACCCAGGGCTTCATGCATGCTAGGCAAGCACTCTACCACTAAGCCACCTGTGAGACTCTTATATCCAATGAACCACAGCAAAAGGCAGAAGTGGTGCTGTGGCTCAAGTGGTAGAGGGCTAGCCTTGAGCTAAGGAGCTCAGGAACAGCACCCAGACACAGAGTTCAAGCCCCAAGACCCACAATACAATCAATCAATCAATGAGTAAATACCAAATTAAGATCTTCCAGAGGGATGCTGGGGCAGAGACTGATAGTGTCACGATTCTTGCAGCCTGGTGAAGTACTGGAAGAAAGATAGGCCCAACAATGACACGGAGAAGAACTGTGCGGAATTTAGTGCTGATGGTTGGAATGACGTCACATGCGATCTGGAGAAATACTGGATCTGCAATAAGTCCTCATGGCCCTGCTCCAACAAATGACGTCTAGTTTCTCTGTTGCCCAGATATCTAGGACACAGTGGCAGTTCCTTCTTCCATTTGCAATAGCCCTGGGATTCCTCAGCATCTGGGAGTCCAGGGATTATGCACCTGCTGTTCTTCCTTCTGTCTCCTTGACTTTGAACTTGGGCCTCTAAGCCTTTGGCACTCTCCATGCAATTCATCCCTTCATCCCTCTCTTTTTACCGACATGATTGCTTTATCCCATCCCTGCATAATTCCCTTCCATCTTCCCAGCCTCCATCTCCCTTTTGCCTGGGGATTTGCCCTGTAACCTGAAGTATCAGGGAATTCTTTCCTGTGCTCAACTAATGCTTGTCTCTATTGGTATAGAACCATCCTGCTTCTTCCTCTCTGCCTGTCTTCCATAGACATCTTCTTTGGCCCTAGACTTCCCTCTGTCCCTTCCTTCCTTCCTTCCTTCCTTCCCTCTCTCTGTGTCCCTTTCTCTTTCTTCTTTCTCATGATGCTGAGATTTGAACTCAGGGTCTCAAAGTTGCCAGGCAGATGCTCTACCACTCAGCCACACCCCTCAGATCTAGAGATCTGACAAGCCCTTTTCTCCATGTGATAAAGTGAGGTAGAAGGATTTCATCCAAGGCCAGGGGAAGATAAGGCTCACTGAAGAACCATAATTCATTCATTAGGTGGCTTCAGTCCTAGAGCTCTTCTATCCATAAGACAGTGAGAGTCTAACTACACATCACCTAGCAATTTGACTACAAACATTGCTCATAAAAGACAAACATGCACAGCCAGGGGCTGGTGACTCACATCTGTAATCCTAACTACTCAGGATGCTGAGATCTGAGGATCTCAGTGCAAAGCCAACCCGGGCAGGAAAGTCAGAGAGACTCTTAGCTCCAATAAACTACCACAAAGCTGGAAGTGGAGCTTTTGGTTCCAGTGGTAGAGCACTAGCTTTAAGGAAAAAATAGCATAAGTACAGTATCCAGACCCTGAGTTCAAGCTCCAGGACTGGCACACACACACACACACACACACACACACACACACACAAAATATATGTGAACATGTGAAATACACTGTGTCCTTTGTACAATTAATATAAACTAAAGGATGATAGGAAAGTCAGGCAGGCTCTGCTGAGGGATGGGAGGGGGACTTTGGGGAAAATGTTCTCTATCTGGATGAAGATAAAATGATGAATGGGGCTGGGAAGGTGGCTCAGTGGTAGAGTGCTTGCCTTGCATGCATGAGGCCCTGGGTTCGATTCCTCAGCACCACATAAGCAGAAAAAGCTGGAAGTGGGGCTGAGGCTCAAGTGGTAGAGCGCTAGCCTTGAACTGAAGAGCTGAGGGACAGCACCCAGGCCCCAGAGTTCAGGCCCCATCACCGGACCCCCCCAAAAAATAAATAAAATGATGAAATGTGCAGATTGTTGTCTTAAGAAGGGGAGGAAAAGGGGATGTGAAAGATGATGGAGGGGCTGAGCTGAATGCTCGCATTTTGTGCATGTTTGGAAATGTTGCAATGAAGCCCTCTTGTGTGGAACAAACATATGCTTTGAAATGTTAATTGAAAACAAAGGAAATAAATCAGGGAAAAAAAGAACGGTCCCAGATTATAGCAGGCTTAAATAAAGGTTAAAAAATTATTCTCGGGGCTGGGAAGGTGGCTTAGCGGTACAGTGCTTGCCTTGCACGCATGAGGCCCTGGGTTCGATTCCTTAGTACCACATAAGCAGAAAAAGCTGGAAGCAGCACTATGGTTCAAGTGGTAGAGCACTAGCCTTGAGCTGAAGAGCTCAGGGACAGTGTCCAGCCCCATGACCGATAAAAAACAAAACAGCAACAAAAAATTATTCTCAACATGAAAAGTCAGCAGAAATCACAAGTAACAATTTCAGCAAATGGAGATGGAGGAGTCTTGGTTAGAATATGGGGTGCGCTTTAGAGGGCTGGATTTGCTATAGGTAGGGACCACATAAAAAAGACACACAAACACACACACATATATATCATATATATATATATATATACGTGTGTGTATACACACACATACACATATGATGATTTACTTGCTTTAGGGCTAGGTGCAGTAGTTCATGCCTGTAATATCAGCAATTTAAGAGGCAGAGATGGGGGCTGGGAAGGTGGCTCAGTGGTAGAGTGGTTGCCTTGCATGCCTGAGGCCCTGGGTTCAATTCCTCAGCACCACATAAGCAAAAAGAAAAAAGCCGGAAGTGGCGCTGTGGCTCAAGTGGTATAGTACTAGCCTTGAGCTAAAGGGCTGAGAGACAGTGCCCAGGCCCAGAGTTCAGGCCCCATGACCGGAACCCCCACCCAAAAAAGAGGTAGAGATGGAGAGGATTACTGTTCGAGGCTAGGTAAAGATGTTAGCAAGATCCTATCTCAACCAACAAGTTGGGTGTAGTGGTGCCAGCCTGTCATCCCAGTTATGTATAAAGTAGCTGAGGCCAGCCCTGGACAGAACTTAAGACTTTATTATTTATTTCCCTTTATCCTATTATGAAACATTAAGTATTGAAAAAATGTAAATGCATGAAGGAATAATATTCAAAGATGATAGGGTTTGAGCATAGGGGACTAATTAGCAAAAGGAGTTTATTTTGGCAAGAGATATTATAGGACATTTTGGACACTTGCATGTAAGAGAATCTATTTTACTTTTTTTCTTCTAATCCTGGGGCTTTCACTCAGGACCTATATGCTGTCCCTGAGCTTTTATGCTCAAGGCTTAAACTCTACTACTTGAGCCACAGCCCCACTTCTGGCTTTTTCTGTGATTAATTGGAGATGAAAGTCTCACAGACTTTCTTGCCTGGGCTGGCTTTAAATCTCAGTCCTCAAATCTTAGCCTCCTGAGTGGCTAGGATGACAGTTGTGATAAAGGGTCTCTTTAGTCCAGGCTGTCCTTGAACTTGAAACCTTCCAGAAAGTTAGGGTTACAGAGGTACCCTATCATGCCTAGGTCAGAGAATCTTTGAACATCATGCTATGGGGTTCCACTTTGTATTATTTATTTCTTCATTTATTAAAATAGGTGAGTATTTATGTATCTTCCTTGTACCTCCTGGAAATAATGATGCATAGATAGATTGCACTTCCACAGTAGTATGCAAGCAAGATTTGTCTCCCTACCCCACAAGGCCTTTCCTTATTAAAACAAAACAAAACAAAACTAGAAAGTAAAAAGGGGATGGCTCAAGGGATAAAGCACCTGCTCAGCAAGCAGGAGGCCCTGAGGTTCAAACCTCAGTTCCATTAGAGAAAACCCCAGACGCGCAGGTGCTGGTGGCTCACACCTGCCATCCTAGCTACTCAGGAGGCTGAGATCTGAGGACTACAGTTCAAAGCCAGCCTGGGTGAGAATGTTTTCCCAATTAACTAACAAAAAGCCAAAAGGGGAACTGTGACTCAAATAGTAGGATGCCAATGTTGAGCACAAAAATGCTCAAGGACAGTGCCCAGGCCTGAGTTCAAGCCCCAGGACCATTACACACACACACACACACACACACACACACACACACACACGCACGGCGGCAAACAATCGAGGGGGGGGGCGGAACTCCAGAAGAAAATGGTTCTAAAGACAGACCAAACACTTCCATTGTAGAGCTCAGGCCTCCATAACCTGAGTGAAATCTTTCGAGATCTGGCAATGATATGTGCCACTTCCTCAGCCCCGCCCTCGATAACCATTTCCGGTTACACTCCCCCCCACCCCCCTGCACCACCATTTTTCTTTAAGAGGGACAGTAGGGTATGGGGAGTAAGACAGGGAGATGAACAAAATCTGTGGTCACTAGCAAGGCCAGGGAACTGGGGGGTGAGAGGGCCGGGGTGGCAGATAGCGATGACTGTCATTTACTTGAGGAAGTGAGCTTGGGCTGGGACTATAGGCATTCTGGGGACACTCTGCCATTCAGAGGAAGAGGTGATGGTCAGCAGCAGGTTTTCATTTAGAGGCTCTGGCCTTGAACCACAGCCTGGATCCCACCATCCTACAGGTACAATGTGGGTAGATGCTGATAAGGGCTAGAAGGCACCTCCTGGAGACGTGGGAACAGAGAAGCAAAGGTTACGGCAACTTGGAGGACAAAGTCCAGCTCTAGAAACTAGGATAAGATTTTGGGGTGTAAGTGGGGTAGGGGAGCTACGATCTAGAACCTGTGTGCTTGGAGACGAGGCTGGTACCAGGCCAGAATCTTGCTTTCTTTAACTTTCTCTGGTCCTGCAGGGAGGAGGAGGGAGGTGAAGATGAGATGGAGTTCAATGCCTTCTTCAGGAGTTTATTATGTTCCCTCCCACTTCAGGTGATGGTGGGGACTTCAGCTCCAGAAACCCCTATTTCTCTCCGTAGGCCATCTGGGCCATGGCCTTGGGCCCCTGCTACTGCAGCTGCTCTTCATCACTCTCTTTGTTGGGGTCCTGGTGGCATTCCTTTACAGAGGTGAGGCAGGCCTGAAGGCGGGGTGTTTTTTGCTCTGGTGCAGCAACCAGATTCAGGAAGGAACTAGGGAAGCTGGGGGGAGGGGCAGGAAGAGTCTAGGGTCAAAGATTCCAGAGCCTTCTAGAGGCTTCCCTGCTGTAGGGGAGGGAGAACAAGGGAGAGTCTGGGATGCTTCAGCTTCAAGTGGGATTGAACCAACACCTTCCATCTTTGAAATGATATTCTTGATGGATTTGGGGGGGGTGTGTGCAGAAAAAATTTGACTAAATGTCCACCCTGGGTGTGCAGTGATTATAGCTTCTGTTTTTTTTTGTGTGTGTGTGGGGATGTGTACAGTACCCAAGAACCCCAGTGACCAGAAACAGGAGAAGATCTATCAAGAACTGAATCAGCTGCGATCTGGAGTAGGTGAGTGGTGAAATGTCTGGGTGGCCGAGGAGACCCCCCTCCCCACTTCAGACGAGGTCCCTGTGCGAGTGTCGCTGGCCCTCTCTGAGCTTCAGTTACCTCCCTTGTAAATTTAGAACCCAGGGTTAACATCAAGGTGGCACTTGGTGTTCCTAGGGGATGGGAGCGGGGTGCATGCACATAATAGGTGTTCAGTTAAGCCAAGGTTCTGCTGTCTGTTCTGAGCTCTAAGGCCCCTATGTCCCCCAGACTAGAGATGAGCCCATGACGCCTGGCTTCTGATGGGGGAGAAGGGGTTCAGAAAGTGGAGAGGGGAATGACATTGAGGGAGGGAAGGCCCTGCCTGTTGAGGGCTTGAAGGTTGGGGGGCCGACAGGAATGACATCCATGGATGAGTCCAGCCTGACCCTCCTCCCTCCTCCCCTAGACCGCCTGTGCCGGCCCTGCCCCTGGGACTGGACGTCCTTCCAAGGAAACTGTTACTTCTTCTCCAAGTCCACCCGGAACTGGACCGATTCTCTCATCGCCTGCCAGGAAATGGGGGCCCAGCTGGTCATCATCGAAAACTTGGAGGAGCAGGTGCGCCAATGGAGCCTCTGTTGGTGTGGGGCCTGCACTCAACCAATGTTCAGGTGGAAGGGGGCGGTGGGGGCACACAGCTGTCAGGAGGAGGGGCTAGGTGCCCCTCCTGGAAAGTAGTAGAAGAAGGGGGCGAATGAGACGAGGTGACAGGTGAGCTGTGAGCACGAGCAAGTGGCTGGGAGAATGCCTAACATGTAAGTCATCCCCATAGGTGCTTTGGCTTTTTTTTTTGGTCAGTTGTAGGGATTGAACTTGGGACCTGGGCACTGTCCCTGAGCTCTTTCGGTCAAGGCTAGCACTCTACCATTTTGAGCCACAGCGCCACTTCTGGTTTTCTGGTGGTTCATTGGAGATAAGAGTCTCATGAACTTTCTTGCCTGGGATGGCTTGGAACCACAATCCTCAGATCCCTGCCTTTTGAGTAGCTAGGATGAGAGTCATGAGTCACTGGCGCCCAGCTGTATCTAAAACATGCTCTGGGGCTGGCCATTGGTGGATCACCCCTGTAATCTTAGCTACTGAGGAGGCTAAGATCTTAGGATCTCAGTTCCAAGCCAGCCTGGGCAGGAAAGTCCATGAACCCAGGAACCACCAAAAAGCCAGAAGTGAAGCTGTGGTTCAAGGGTTAGAACACCATCCTTGAGTACAAAAGCTCAGAGACAGAGCCTAAGCCCTAAGTTCAAGAACACACACACACACACACACACACACACACACACACACTCACACACACACTCAAAATCAACAAAAAAATAAACCCTCTTCCACAAAACAAAACAAAACCTGTTTTCTGGGGCAGACAGGAAGGTATCCTGATATAGGCCAGTTGCCAATTTCCTTGGTGTAAATATTGGCAGCAAAGCTGGTGCCACACATGCAATGGGGCATCACCCAAGGCAGAGCTGAAAACAGGTGATGTGCCTGAGCCATAACGGTGACCCGCTAGGGTCTGAGTCCACTAAACCCACTCTTGTGGGTTGCTCTTGTGGCATGCTCAGAACTCCTTATGTAGGTAATCAGTGTCAAACACGTCTGTGCAGAAGCCAGTTTGTGCCATGGTCTGCTTGTGAACCATAGCACACCTGGCCATACAGTGCCAGGGTAGGGGTGCTCACACCTTTTAAGCACACTTACAGCAGTGAAGAGTCACACCTTAGAAGGCTGGGTGGCAGGTTGCAAGGAGAACCTTTTCCCAAAGAGACTGGGGAGCCACGACTCAAAAAAATAACAGAGGACAACCAGGTGCTGGTGGCTCACACCTGTAATCCTAGCTACTCAGGAGGCTGAGATCTGAGGATTGTGGTTCAAAGCTAGCCCCAGGTAGGAAAGTCTGTGAGACTCATATCTCCAATTAATCACCAGACATCTACAAGTAGAACTGTGACTCAAAGTGCTAGAGTGCTAGCCTTGAGCAAAAATGAGCTCAGGGACAGTGCCCAGGCCCTGAGTTCAAGCCCCATGACTGACAAAAAAACAAAAAACAAACAAATGAATGAAAAACCCCAAACAGAGGACTCTGACTCCTTTTCTCTCCCTCCAGAAGTTCCTAAAATTCAACTTGCCGAAAAAGCACCGAGCTTGGATTGGGATCTCAGACTTGGAAAAGGAAGATAATTGGCAGTGGGTGAATGGTTCAGCTCTGTCGCACAGGTAAACCCAGACAGAATGAAACACCTTATTGAATGTGTGTGTGTGTGTGTGTGTGTGTGTGTATGCGCAAGTGTGTGAGAATGGAGTGTTCCTTTTTTTTTTTTTTTTGTCAGTTGTAAGACTTAAACTCAGGGCCTGGGTGCTGTCCCTGAGATCTTTTTGCTCAAGGCTAGCGCTCTACCACTTTGAGCCACAGCACCACTTCTGATTGGTGGTGGTTGATTAGAGATAAGAGTTTCACAGACTTCACTACCTGGGCTGCCTTTGAGCCCAAATCTTCAAATCTCAGCCTCCTGAGTAGCGAGGATTATAGGTGTGAGCCATTCGTACCCAGCAGAGAGGAAATTTTGATATAAAGCCCAGACTACCTGGTTTGTATATATCTGCTGTGTGTGTGTGTGTGTGTGTGTGTGTGTGTGTGTGTGTGTGCTGGTACTGAGGCTTGAACTGCAGGCTTCCTGCTGTTGCTTAGCTTTTTCTCTCAAGGCTGGTGCTTCACCACTTAAGCTCCATTTCCACTGCTTTGTAGCTAACAAAAAAAAATCTCACCCAGTAGACAGAAGGGTCTAATGTCAAGACCCACCAGGCAGATTATTGGGTCCAGAACAAGGCTTGTCTGCCATTTTGTGTGTGATGAATGAGAAGGACCTCAGGCCTGTGTGCATGGGTTTTTGCAGCTTTAGCACATATTGGAATGAAGGAGAGCCCAACAACCAGGAAGATGAAGACTGTGCAGAATTTAAAAAAAGAGGTTGGAATGATGAGAAGTGTGCATTTAAGAATTTCTGGATTTGCAAGAAACCTGCCGTGTCCTTCTGCTCCCGTAAATGAAGCCAGGGTTTTTCAAACCCTTATAGCTCTTATTTTCCCTGCCAAGACGCAGAACTTCCCTCAGATTTATGCCAGCTTCTTCTCCTCATTGGGTGGGAGTTGGATCACCGTATGCTTCACTTTCTCTCTGGGACTTCTCTAATTCCTCCTCTCCAATGGGGGTGCAGCCATTGGGGTCCTTCCTCTGATGTCCCCAGCTCCTCTTTGTGTTGTTGCTGTTGTTGTTGGTTGTGGGGCTTGAACTTGGGACCTGGTGCCATCCCTGAGCTCTTTTTGGCTCAAGGCGAGTGCTCTACCACTTTAAGCCACGGGGCCACTTCTGGTTTTCTGGTGATTCATTAGAGATAAGTCCATGGACTTTCCTACCAGGATTGGCTTTGAACCGTGATACTCAGATCTCAGCCTCCAGAGTAGCTGAGATTACAGGCATGAGCCACCAGTACTTGGCTAAGTTAACTTATTTTAACAGTGCATCAATGACTTGGGTATTAGGTTACAAAACATCCAGCTCTCATTTCTTGTAGTGGAGGTTATGGCAAACCTCGAGTTGAACCTTCCAGATCTCTTGTTAAGGGAAGACATGTTATGCAATCATTGGGAATTTTTGGTGGAGACGCAGTCATCTAGCCCCTTCCTGTCTGGATTGCTTTAAGAAGCTGACTTCTAAATATTGGGCTCATTCCTGATCACATGGGTGCAGCAATATGAAGGTTTAGCCATGTCTGCCTATCTTCCCATGGTGTGGACTGTGGCATCATTGCAGCTTCTCTGCTACATTTCCTTTCCTTTTCCATTCCTGTAACATAATAAAAATTCACCTATTTGGTGTTTCTTCAGATTCCTGAGTGATAAGAATAAATTTTTTTGGGGGGTAACTTATGAACAACAATTTCCTTTAGCTAGATGCATCAACTCATGCCTTCAGTCCTAATCACATGAGAGTTGGAGATCAGAAGAATTAGTTTTAGTTTGAGGCCAGCAAAAATTTCATCTAACCACTGAGTGCTGGTGGCTCATGCCTGTAATCCTAGCTACTCAGGAGGCTGAGATCTAAGGATCACGGTTCAAAGCCACCCCAGGCAGGAAAGTCCATGAGACTCTTATCTCCAGTTAACCACCAGAAAGCTGGAAGTGGCACTACGGATTAACTGGTAGAGAACTCACCTTGAGCTGAAAAGCTGAGGGACAGCACCCAGGTCCAGAGTTCAAGACCCATGACTGACAAAAAAATTAGATCTAAAATGCACTAGGATATGATAAATTATACAGGATTCTAGAGACTTGCGCACAGTGAGGCCAAAAGAGGATACTCTTAGGAGAAGAACACAAAAACACAATGCCTAAGTGCCTCTTCATATCTTTATAAAATACTGAAACCAACTCCAAGATATGGAAACATGAGCTTACCTTGAGCCTCTGTCCTCCAGCCTGCTAAGTAAATAGGATTACACACATGAGCTTCTCAGCTAGTTAAGAGCCTTTTTAAAAGAAAGACTTTTCTTTTCTATACCAGACATTTGTCTAAAAGATTCCATTTTATGCTGGGTGTCAGTGGCTTATGCTTTGAATCCAAGCTACTCAGGAGGCTAAGATCTGAGGATCGTGGTTCAAAGCCAGCCTGGGCAGAAAAGTCAGTAAGACTTTTATCTTCAATAAACTACATATATGTATATGTATATATATATACATACATACATATATATGTATATATACATGTATATGTATGTGTGTGTATACACACACACACACACACACACACACACACACACACACACACATATATATATATATATATATATATATATATATATATATATACACATATGTCCAGAAGTGAGCTGTGGCTCAAATGGTAAAAGGCTAGCCTTGAGCAAAAGAAGTTCAAGGACACCAGACCTGAGTTCATGGCCCAGGACTAGCATGTGTGTGTGTGCAGGTGCATGTGCGTGCACATGCACACATGCACTTGTTGTGTGTGCATGCACGTGCGCACGCACACACAAGATTCCATTTTATGCAGATACTAAAGGCGACCGGTGCCAGTAGCTCATGCCTGTAATCCTTGCTAATCAGGAGGCTGAGATCTGAGGATCATGATTCAAAGCCAACCAGGGCAGGAAAGTCAGTGAGATTATCTCCAGTGAACCACTGAAAAACTGGAAGTGGTGCTGTGGCTCAAGGTGATAGAGTTCTAGCCTTGAGTGAAAAAGCTCAGGGACAGAACTCAGGCTCTGAGTTCCAAGCCTCATGACAGACCAAAAATCCCCAAACCAAAACAAACAAAAAAACACCCAAAGGGATGAGTATGTATTGATTTGAAGGGACTATATGAAGTCTCAACCAGCAGAAAATATTGTTTTGATCTGACAGGACCATTGTAAAACTGTATTAGTAGATGAATTTATATGTACACTGTAGTGTATGTGTGCTACATCGCAACTGATGAATAAAAATATGTGCATGAAATAATGGTTCAAATAATTTTTCCTTTGTGTGAAGGGCGGGGAGGGAGGAGGTTATTAGAGCTTCAACTCAGGGCCCTAGTGTTGTCCCTTAGCTTTTTCACTCAAGGCTGGCATTCTACCACTTGAGCTTTTTGGTGGTTAATTGGAGGTAAGAGTCTCATGAATTTTCCTGTCAGAGCTAGCTTTAAATCACGATCCTCAGATTTCAACCTCCAACCTCATCAGCACCTAACAATCATGCTTCCTTCTAAATCTAGCCTATTGGTAATGCTCTTCACTTCATTTTATTTGATTTATGGAGCCTTTCCTTTCTGAAATTTGACTTTTTTTTTCAGAATCTCTAGTTTTTCATTGAATTTTTGACCAACTCTTCAACAGACTTCCTCAACTCAATCATCTATTTGTTGCCTCTTTTTAAGATGATTGATCAGACAATTGGCTTAATTTAAAATTAGACTTTTGGATTTTTTGGCATTTCATCATGTCAGCATCTTTCTATTTAGTTGTTGAAGAATTCTGAATTTTGCAGGAGTCATATTTCCTGGCCTTTTGCATATTCCTGTGTTTCTGCATTGTGCTTTGTGCATCTACTAAGATATCTCTTCCTTTTTTTATTTTTTTTTAAAGTGTAAACCTTGGAACTCAGGGCCTGGATGCTGTCCCTAAGCTATTTTCCGCTCAAGGTTGGCATTCTACCACTTAAGCTGTAGCTCCACTTCCAGCTTTTTTTTCCCTTTTTAGTTGGGGGAGGGGATTCGGTCGTAAATTTAGACATAAGAGTCTCATGGACTTACCTGACCAGAATTGGCTTCAAACTATGATCCCTGAATCCCAGCCTCTTGAGGTGCTAGGATTACAGGTATGAGCCACCAGTACCTGGCTCATCTGGTTGAAGCAGACAGCAGTGATGACAACTCTCCAAGAAACCATATATATATATATATGCACACACATGTGCACATACACATATATACACACACATATACATACATACATATTGCCAGTCCTGGGTCTTGAACTCAGAGCCTGGGCACTGTCCTTGAGCTTCTTTTGATCAAGGCTAGTACTCTACCACTTGAGCTACAGCACCACTTCTGGCTTTTTCTGTTTATGTGGTACTGAGGAATCAAATCCTAGGCTTCATGCATGCTAGGCAAGCACTCTACCACTAAGGCATATGCCCAGCCCGAAGCCAAATATTTTAAATATTGTTAAGCAACTATGAAAAACAACCATTGTACCCTTGATAAGAATGTAAAAGAAAGGAGTTAAGATGCTTATAGGATAAAGAATTTCAAAAGTAAAGATATGCTGATATTTAACTTCTATAATTTTCTTTCCTTATCCCTCATCCTTTCATACCCTGAAACAATGTTATATTTACAATCCTGTTTTCAACCAACTATAGATACATATCTACACATATACATACCTATACATATCATATACAGTTATACATATCTTTGTACATGTACCTGTATGTACTACCTATAGAGATATACTATCTTGTATGTGTACATATCATATACATGCATATACATTATCTGTGGGTAGTAGGTAGATAGAACTTTTATATCTAGATTTTGAATAGTGCCTAAATAGACCTTTTATATATCTGGATTTTTGAATATGAGAACCTTAATATGTTGATCTCCAGTTTCTCTCCATTTTCCTGCAAAAAACTTAATTCGATTTTTATTTATGACTGAATACTACTTCCTTGTGTATCTATAACACCTTTTCGTTATCCAGACATCATTTGTAAGACATCTAGGCTGCTTGGGCAGTTTAGCTATTGTGAATACAACTGTTGTGAAGGGTTAATCTAATTAAAAGATAATACATGCATTGTGAAATACCACTGTGTAAACCATTTGTGCAATTAGAGCATAGACTTAAAATGAATGAGGAAGTAACACAGGCTGGGTGAGCCAGGGGCTCCCTTCTCAAGAGGCTGAGATTTGACAATCTAAGGTCAAAGTCAGCCTAGGCAGGAAAGTCCATGAGACGCTTATCTCCAATTAACCACCAAAATACCAGAAGTGGAGCTGTGGTTCAGGTGGTTGAGCACTATCCTTGAGTGGAAGAGCTCAGGGACAGCGCCCAGACCCTAAGTTCAAGCCCCAGGCCGGCAGGTGGAGGTGAGGACGCGAGGTGGGCTCAAGGTGGATGGCATTGTTACCATCCTGGCGGTTTCCTAGGAACCGCTGGAACAGTGGCCAATGGCCAGACCTTCTCCAGGCCCCGGTGCCTTCCACATAACCCCTGCGGGGAAAGCGCCTCCTGCGCACCCAGGAAGGGCCCCGCACCACAGCCATTCGAGTATATAGGCCACACCTAGACCTTGTCTTGGGGTTCAGAGGACCTCAAAGTCTTGGTGTCCCAGGGAGAGAAACTGGGAAAAACAACAATGACCTCCAGGTCTGGCAGATGGAGGCAGCTACCCGGTTGCCATGGAAACCTCAGGACGCGGAGCCACAGGCGCATGCGCACAGGTCCAGCTCACCTGCATGCACAAGAGGAGCATCACAGGCAGGGTCTGTGTCAGGGACCCAAGATGGAAATTAAAAGTGAAAATAAAATAGTAAAGTTATAAGTGTTAATAACGAGAAGAGTGAAGAAAGAAAATAAGAGAATGTGCCAGAAAGGAAGGAGAGGAAATGTATTCCCTTCTATATGAGATATAAATATGTTCCTAATTATGTGATTGAATAGTTGGATATTAGATATGAATATGCAATATATAACTTCTGTGTAGTATACAACTTATATGTGACATTATGTTATACTATATATTATATATATACTACTGTAAATATAGTATAACCTATATAATTATACCACATGCTCATATAGTATATAGTGTATAATATATTCCACACATATAGTATATATAGTATATACTATATACCACATAGGTAATGACCTTGGAGAGAGAAAATTCATGGAGGCACAGCTGGTGGCTCACACCTATAATCTTAACTACTCAGGAGGCTGAGATCTGAGGATCGTGGTTCAAAGCCAGCCTGGACAAGAAAGCCCGTGAGACTCTTATCTCCAATAAACCACTCAGACAACCAGAAGTAGTGCTGTGGCTCAAGAGGTAGAGCACTAGCCTTGAGCTGAAGAGCTGAGGGACAGTGCCCAGGCCGAGTTCAAGCCCCATGAGCAACAACAACAATAACAACAAAAAGTGGCAAATGAGTTTTATTAGTGGGTCTGCAAACCTTCAAACCTCCAAGGGGGCAGCCTCAATCTCCAAACTTCTAAAGGGGGTCAAGCTTTTTACTCCTCCTCCTCTTTGCTGCTTTTCCTTGGATGCCTGGACCTGTAGCAACTCCTGGGTGGGTGATCCTGGCTGCTCCCCCCAGTCCTCCATGGCCCCCTACAGCTCAGGGACATGCTTCAGCATTAGAGAAAGCTCTCCAACAGCACCTGCCTCACACTCTCTCTTTTACCCCCATGCTCCTTGGAACACACAGCCTACATATAGGGTGCTCCATTCCCCCCCACCAATGATTCCAAGTGCTCCAGCCATCCTCTGACACCCACCCCCAAGCCTCCCACTGCCCGAGAGCTCCTTGACACCCTGTCCCCTCCCCCTGGGAAAGAAGGGAGGGGATGTCAGCCCAGGGCAGGACTTCCTGCTCCACTGGTTCTCACATTCCCCACTGGTTTTTATGTTCAATCAAATCACTGATTTTTACATCCTTCTTCTGGGCCAAATCCTAAACTCTCTCCATGCCCATTAAACAGGCTTAGAGTACAGCAAATCTAACAGATAATAACAGGCTGCCTGTACAAAAGTGTGGGCAGAAAAGCTCTCCCCATAGTAACCCTTAAGAACAAGGAGAGGTAAGCATAGCAAAGAATCATGTCCCTGTTAATTAATACTTGGTAAGTCTTATCTTTAGGGGATCCTCTGAGTATCTCTGAACAGTCCATCTTGCAACCATCTCTGGATATTGTTCCACTGACTGTTTCACTTGAGAGTGATGGATCCAATACTGTTTCCCTGCAACTTTAATAGCTGACAGGTTAGTTAGCACTGCCGAATAAGGTCCTTGCCACTTGAGCTTCAGTTCAGGAGTGTGATGCCTTTTTACCCACACCAGCTGTCCAGGCAAGAAAGAGTGGGTGGAGTTTTTCTCAGGAAGTTGGTGGGTCTTGGCCACCAAAAGATAGGCACATGTTGCAAAGTCTGCAGGGACTGCACAAGATTGTGGTTAGACATTTCTGTTAATTTAGCTTCCCCAAGTTTAGGAACCAAAGGGGATGGTCTACCATAAATTATTTCGAAGGTAGTAAATCCGCTATCATAAGGGGTGCATCTTGCTTGTAGGAGAGCGAAGGGGAGGCGGCTTATCCAGTCATGGCCAGTCTCTGTAATTAATTTAGTTAAAATTTCCTTTAAGGTCCTATCCATTTTTTTCCACCTCCCCTGAACTCTGAGGTCTATAAACACAATGCAATTTCCAATTTATTCCTAGTGCCTTAGCTAATAATTGAGTAACCTGGGCATGAAGGACAGGCCACTGTCAGACCCCACTGCTAAGGCAAGCCAAATCGAGAAATTATATTTCATGGAGTAATTTTTAGCTGTTACCTAAGTGGGTTCAGTTTTTGTCAGGAATGCCTCAGTCCAACCTGAAAAAGTGTCCACTAATTCTAACAGATACCAATACCCATACTTTCTAGGCTTTACCTCTGTGAAGTTTACTTCCCAAAATTTCCCAGGTGAGATTCCTTGCATACGCACTCCCTCCATATGTTCCGTCTTTCCAGCATTTACCTGTTGGCAACTTATGTATCTGGACACCACACCAGAGACTAGGTCTCTTAAATGGGGGATGAAGAAATGTTTTCTCAATAATTGACTCAGGCGAGTTTCCCCTCAATGACTGTTCTGATGTGTCAGTGTAACCAAAGTCTACCCCAGGGCCTGAGGAACAAATATCTGTCCATCCTGCAGCTTTCCCCATCCAGAGGGGAGTGTCTCAGTAGGGAAGGTCTTTTCCAATTCAAAATCTGTTTTTGAATAGTGAGGTCTTTCTGGCAGCTCTGGTAGGGGTGTAATAACTAGTAGCTCTAAAGGACCCACTGGTTTTAGGGAGGCCTCCTGAGCTGCCTGATCAGCTTGGTTGTTTTCCTGAACCTCATGGGTCTTCTTTTTTGATGACCCTTACTATGAATAATGGCCATTATTTTGGGAAGCCAAATGGTGTCCAGGGGGGCCAATATCTCTTTACTGTTTGTTTTCCTCAGAAGTTGAGTCCTCTCTCCTTGTATAGGGCCCCATGAACATTAGCTGTAGCAAAAACATACTGGCAGTCTGTGTAAATTTTAGCTGTTTTTCCTTTTGCCCACCTTAAGACTTGGGTGACAGCAATAGTTCAGCTTTCTGAGCTGATTTAGGGCCTGTGCCCATATTTATCTGCTGACACCACAGCTGCCCCTGCATACCCAACTCCATCCTTGACAAAACTACTTCCATCTGTGTACCTCATTAGGAGTCACCCCAGGAATATCAACTAGTCCTCCCCGAAGTCTGCCAATGTTCTGCAGAATTTCAGCGCAGTCGTGGATGGGCTCATTGGAATCAGCAGGGAGAAGAGTAGCTGGGTTGAGTGCATTTACCTTTATGAAGGTGATTCTTGGCTGATCCAGTAACTGGACCTGATACTGTGTAACTCAAGTATTTGTTAGCCATCTTGCAGGCATGACTCTTAACAAGGCTTCCACTGAGTGCAGCTCAGTTACCTGCATGTCTTGTCCCAGAGATAGTTTATCAGCCTCTATTTTACCAGAATAGCTGTTGCTGCTATTGCTCTCAAACAAGATGGCCAGCTGGTTGTCACCAGGTCCAGTCTTTTGGAGAGATAGGCCCCAAGGTCTAGATCAAGACGCCCTTGGAATATTTTTTATACCTCTCGTTTCTGCCACAAAGAGTTGAAAAGGCCGATAGAGATTGAGCAAGGTCTAGGCTGGAGCTGATATCAAAGCCTGTTTTTACGTTTTGAGGGCCATCTATCTGTTCAGACTCTCCCCATTCCAAGCACCCTTCTCCTCCTGCTTGCTGGAGTAGAGTGGTTTAGTGATTTCTGCAAACCCCAGGATCCATAGTCTGTAGGAGCCCATGGCTCCCAGAAATTCCCTGACCTGCTTCTTGGTCTGAGGCATCGGTATCCTCAAAATCCCCTCTATCCTGGTCAAGGAGAGCATATGCTTCCCCTTTTCCAGTTGGTAACCTAAATAGGTTGCTTTCTGGGTGCACTATTGGGCCTTTTTGGCAGAAACTCGATTCCCTAGGTGGCACAGGGTGATAAGAAGGTCCTCTGTGGCCTGCTGACCCTCCTCACCTCCTCTCATGTCTGGGCTACTACAGCAGGTCATCAACATATTGTAATGGAGTAGTTTCAGGGTATAACTGCCTAAAATGTAAAAAGGTCTTGGCTCAAGGTCCCAGAAAATAAGATGGGGGAGTTTTTAAAAACCTTGTGGCAACCTGGTCCAAGTCAGTTGTCCAGAAAAATTCCCCTTCTGTCCACTCAAAGGCAAATATGAGCCTGGCAAATGGCAGGCTGAAGAAAACATCCTTTAAACCCAATACGGTGTAAATGTGCTGTTCTGGAGGTAACATGCAGAGAAGAGTATAAGGGTTAGGTACTGTAGGGTGGATGGTCTCCAACCACTTGTTTACTTCTCTCAAATCCTGCACAGGTTGATAGTCATTGGTGCCTGCTGGTTTATGCTCAGGGAGGAGAGGTGAGTGGCAGGGGACAAGAATTCCATTTCCCCTCAGGTGTTTAGTGTGATCCCCAATCCCCCTCTTTGCTGCTACTGATATGGGATCATTGTCTCATTCTGACTGGCAGGGCCTGATTGGTTAAATGATGGGTGGCTGGTGAGCTGCCAGTCTAGGTGAGTTAGTCTCCACCCAAACCTCAGGAACCTTGTTTTGGAAGTCAGTAAAGGCTGAGGTTCTTTGTTTTCTTCTGGGGCCTGGTCACCATCCTGGAGCTTTATTGCTCAAGGCTAGCTCTCTACCACTTTGAGCACAGGACCACCTCTGGTTTCCTTGTAGTTAACTGGAGATAAGAGTCTCATGGACTTCCCTGCTGCTGGTAGCTCAAGCCTGTATTCCTTGCTACTCATGAGGCTGAGATCTGAGGTTTGCAGTTCAAAGCCAGCCTGAGAAGGAAAATCTGTAAGACTTTTATCTCTAAGGAACCACCAGAACACTGGGAGTGTTGCTGTGGCTCGAAGTGGTAGAGTTTTAGCTTAGCCTCCAGCAAAAGATCTCATGGATAGTGTCCAGGTCATGACTTCAAGCCCCAGGACAAAAATTAAAATAAAAAGATGATTCTCTTAAATACTATAACATGGATAGAAAGATGATTCTCTTAAATACTATAATATGGATAGACAGAAAACAATGTTATATTATGTATGAGAAATGTGTAGAGGAAACAAATTCATGGACCCAAAGATTGGAATAAAAGTTTTTGAGCAGCAGAGGGTCAGGGGATTGTATGGGTTCAGTTGGGGCAATGAGTTTGGAAAGAGTATAACGGTTACACAATAGTGAGAATGTAAATACTGTCACTAAATTTTATGCCTCAATATTTAAAATAATAAATTACATATGCATGGATGTATAGAGCTCTAAATAAATAGAAACAAATATTCAGGGATATTGATATAGGATTTGCTATATATACTATATAGTATATATAAAGCATATATATGCATATATAGTATATATACTATATATGCATAGTATAGTATATAAACTGTATATTATATGTGTTATGTATATACATATGTATCATTCTAGTATTACATATAGTTTATTACATATATAGTATATTATATAATGTAATTACATACACTATATAATACAAATATATTATTTTACAATATATACATATAATATATACAATATATTTTGTTTTATATTATAGTATATATATTGTATATAGTGAATATAGTAGTATAAATATATACACTATATAGGTATATATACTATATTACATAATATAAATAGTATAAGTATATATTGTATACTATACAGCATATATTATTCTAAGTATTTGTTATAAATACATATATTTATAATAATATAAAGTATATTGTATATGCCATGTATAGTATAAATATATGCTATTAAGAGTATTATACTATATCATATATAGTATATTTCATATAAATTTATATATTGTTTTGTATTATATACTTATATATAGCTTATACAACATATATAATATAGAGTGTAATATATAATATTATGTATATGCTATAGTATTATACATTATACTGTACATCACATATACTATGTAGTATATATACAGTATATACTATATGTACTATATACTATATAAATAGTATATATAAGATATATTATAATATATAAACTAAATATACTGTATATATACTATATGTAGGAGGAGGATATACTGTCTCTCTCTCTCTCTCTCTCTCTCTCTCTCTACTAAACAGCTGAGAAAAGTATTTTTGTGGGGCCCATAAATTTCTTACCTCTACAAATTTTTCATGGAAAATATCATTCCCCCCCTTTTTTTTTTTGGTCAGTCGTGGGGCTTGAACTCTGAGCCTGGGTGCTGTTCCTCAGCTATTCAGTTTAAGGTGAGCACTCCACCACTTGAGCCACAGCAACAATTCCAGTTTTTTGGTAGTTAATTGGAGATAAGAGTCTCATGGACATTCCTACTGGGCTGGCTTTGAGCCAGGATCCTCAGATCTCAGCCTCCTGAGTAGCTAGGATTACAGGTGTGAGCCACTGACACAGGGCATTTTTTTCCTTTTTTTTCTGTTCATCCATATTGTAGTATTTGCAAATTAATTTCCATTTGATGAGTCAAATGTATGGTATATGTACTATATACTATAGTGTATACTTTATATCTCATAATATATACATTATATATAATGTACATTATATATTAGGCTATATAGTATAATGTAGATGCTACATCACATATATATTATCTATATAGTGTATAGTGTATATATACACTATAGTATATACTATATTATAGTATATGCTATACTGTACTATAATCAAGTAATAGTATAATAAACAGTATAGTGTATAGTATATTTATGCTATTATAATATAATATAGTATAGTATACTATAATACTTATACTATATATACTGCATAGTATACATAGTATAGTTATACAATATATGTAGTATTTATACAATGTATATACTATAATTATACTATTCAGTATATATTAAACTATAAATTATAATTTTACTACATAGTATATATTATGCTATATATTCTATATAGTACACATAGTATATATAGTTGTATATATTATACTCTATAGTATATACTATAGTAATATACTAGTGTACATGTATATATTTATGTATATATATTCATCATGAGTAGCACAAATTGCAATGCAGAAACACAAGGAAGAGGCAAAAGCCAGGAAATGAGACTCATCCAAAAGTTCATAACTCTTCAACAACTGAATCTAAAGACACTGGCATGATCGAAATGCTAAAGAATCCAAATCTATTTTAAAATTAGACTAATCATCTGACAAATCATCTTAAAGAGGCAACAAACAAACACATCATGAATTGAGGAGGTCAAGACTTGGTGAGAAATTCAACCAAAAAACAAGTCAAAATATTGAACAGAAATTTCAGAAATAAACAGCTCAATAAACCAAACAGAAAACTAATTGAAAAGCATCATCAATAGACTAGATCAAGCAGAAAGGTTTTCTGGAGGTGGATAGCTTACCTTTGTAATTCTAGCTACTCAGGAGGCTGAGATCTGAGGATCATGATTCAAAGCCAATTCCAGTAGGAACACCTGTTAGACTGCTATATCCAATTTACAACCTAAATCTAATAGTAGAGCTGTGGCTCGCTCATGTAGTAAAGGTCTAACTTTGAGCAAAAAGCTTAGGGACAGAGCCCAGGCCCTGAGTTAAAACACTGAACAAGCACACACACATGTTCGCTCTCTCTCTCTCTCACACATACACACACACATGCACACACACACACATGCACACACAGAGACAAACCCACAAGAGTAGACAAATATGCAAAAAAGATAAATAGTATAATCACTGAATGGAATAATACTCAATGATTGAAAAAGAAATATTGTGGGCCAGGTGCTGCTAACTCATGCCTGGAATCCTAATTATGTAGGAGACTGAGATCTGGGGATTTGGTTCAAAGCCAGGTTGAGCAGAAGAGTTTTTGAGAATTTTAACTCCAATTAATGAACAAAAAGCTGGAAGTGGACTTGCAGCTCAAGTGGTAGAGCACTATCCTTGAAGAATAAAGCTCAAGGACAGAACCCTGTCCATGAATTCAAGCTTCAGTATGGCATGAGAGAGAGAGAGGGAGAAAGAGACACTTATAGATACATTTTCTTTTTTCCTTTTTAATAATTATACTATATAATTATACTATTATTGTATATAATTGGAATAGATTTATATTCTATATACTATAATTATACTATGCATTACTATTTAGTATTAGTGTAAGTTCTATATTTATACTGCTATATTATATAATCTATTTAAACTATTAAAATTTATTCAATCTATATTTTATTAGTATATATTAATATATACTACAAATGATATATGATAGAATATATCATATATAGTTACATAAAATATTAAAAATATATAATACATATTGTGCATAGTCATACCAATTATCCCACTATTCTATCATATATATAAACATTTATATCTCATATATAAGGGTATTTATTTCTCCTCCTTCCTATTTTGGTTATTCTTTATTTCTTCATTCTTTTCCTTATTACCATTTATACCACTACTACTTTAGTTTTTCTTCTAATTTCCATCTTGGGTCCTGGACCTCTGTTTTCTCTTTTTCTTATAATTATATATTATATGTGTATACATATACATATACATAACATTACAGGAATGCTGGCATGTGCCTGTGATCGTAATATTCAGGAGTCTAAGGCAGGAAAATCTCAAATTCCAGACCAGCCTGGATTACATAGAAAATCCTGTCATATGCCAACGTTATGTGTATTTCTGTACATATACACATCCCCACATATATAACTTGTGCTTTTCAACGCTGAATATACAATAGAGTGCTCCTCGTCCTCGTCCTCCTCCTCCTCTTTCTTCTTCGGTTGTGGGCTTGAACTCTGGGTCTGGGCGCTATCCCTCAGCTCTTTAGCTCATAGGTGAGCGCTCCACCACTTGAGCCACAGTGTCACCTCCAGTTTCTCAGGAGGTCAGTTGGAGATAAGATTCTTCAAGGACTTTCTTTGCCTGGGCTGGCTTTGAACCGCAATCCTCAGTTCTCAGCCTCCTGAGTTGCTAGGATGATAGGCGTGAGCCACCGGCGCCTGGCGAAGTTTTCCTTTTCTCCTGTTGCTTTCTACCAGGCTCACACTCACACAGGTGCTGCCCGGCCTGTGCGCGGCTGTGACATTCAGTGCCCAAAGCAGGATGGCTCCAAGCTAGACAGCTGGAACCTGCGTGTCCTTGTCTCACCTGGTGCCGGGGAAAGTTCCCATTGGAAGAGGTGAATATGCCCCCCCAGTCCAGCTGCGAGCCAGGCTCAGCATGTCACCCTCGCTCTCCTGGCTTCTTGTGGGATGAGGTGAGTCTGTGCTGTGTGAGCCTGAGCGTGGAGCGTGTGGTGGATTACAAGGCGCCAGGCAGCCAGGCCCGGCCCCAGGGCGCTGACACAGACCCTGCCTGTGACGCTCCCCTTGCACACGCAGGTGAGCGGGACCTGTGCGCATGCGCCTGTGGCTCTGCATCCTGAGGTCTCCATGGCAACCGGATGGCCGCCTCCACCTGCCAGACCTGGAGGTCATTGTTGTTTTTCCCAGTTTCTCTCCCTGGGACACCAAGACTTTGAGGCCCTCTGAACCCCAAGACAAGGCCCAGGCGTGGCCTGCACTCGAATGGCTGTGGCGCAGGGCCACTCCTGGGTGCGCAGGAGGTGCTGTCCCCGCGGGGGCCATGCGGAAGGCGCCGGGGCCTGGAGAAGGTCTGGATGTTGGCCACTGTCCCCGCAGTTCCTGAAACCGTTGCGATGGTAACCATCAACCTCGAGCCCACCTCGAGTCCTCACCTCCACCTGCCGGCCTGGGGCTCGAACTTAGGGCCTAGGCGCTGTCCCTGAGCTCTTCCACTCAAGGATGGTGCTCAATCACCTGAACCACAGCTCCACTTCCGGACTTTTGGTGGTTAATTGGAGATAAGAGTCTCATGGACTTTCCTGCCTGGGCTAACTTTGAACTGTGATCGTGAGCTCTTATGTAATAATGGGGGGCGGGAGTTCGAGAGGATGACGTTACTGTCCCACGGGGCGTGCAGCTGGAAGGGGCAGGGGCGCAGCCTATATATAGATTGCGTGTCCAAGTCCCGAGGAGAGTAGCGGCGTAGAAAGCAATATAGAGCGATGGAGAGGGGAGACAGGAGAGAGAGAGAGAGACAGCAAGAGGGTAAAGCCTGCCGGAGTAGAGCAGAGCAGGCCTGAGGAGGCCATTTGGGACCTCCTTCAAAGTCATTTGGGGCCCCCTCGAGGGGCCATTTGGGACCTACCTCAAGAGAGGCCTGTGGGAGGCGCCTCCTGGAGCAGAGCAGGGCAGGCCTGTGGAGAGTAGAGAGGCCTGCAGAGAAGGAGGAAGGGAAGAAAAGGAAAAGCCTTCCCTTTTGGAGTTTTGGAGCTTTGGAGGTCTGAGGTTTGGAGGTTTCCAGACCGACTAATTGGTGGTTTGCAGACCAACTAATAAAGGTCGAGGCTGCCCATTGGAGGCTTGGAGGTTTGGTGGTTGAGGCTGCTCCTGGTTCTGGGTATCTAGCCTAGGGACAAGGGAGTTGCAGGACCCCTTTCTGGTGAAAATAGTGTAAATAGTGTAAATAAACTTCTTTTGTCCACCTTTAACTGTGCCTTGATAGGTTGTCTCGCTTCAGAGGTCATAAGTTTATCTGCAACAAAAGTTTGTATACACACACACTAGTATATTAGTGTAATATATATTATATAGTATGGATATATATACTACGACTATAGGATATATGCTATATATAATTTATAGTGTATATACTATATAGCAACATACATTAAAATCTATAATTTTATATTTAAATTTTTATGTATAGTATACTTTATATATTAGACATGATATAATTATATATTAGTATATATGCATAATATATTATGTGTAATATACTATTTATAGTATATATGTGTGTATATATCTATATATGTGTGTATACTATTTATAGCATATATATATATATGATATGTATCATATAAACCTTGTAATTTTTCTCTGTGATTTTTCACATGGGGATTCAGGGATTATTGGAGACTAATCTGAAATTTTGTTTTGGTCAATAGGTGGCTGTCTTTGCTTGGTTGCTGGTTCTGGGTTGGCTGAGAGAGTCTGTACCTGGTCTGTTGTGGGAGAGGCCTACTTCCAGCTGCTGGTCTGACCCTTGTAGGGCTCTTGGCTGTCTGCTATAGATCACTGGCATTTCCAGTGTTTAGAAGGACTGAGCAGCCTAGACTGCTCCTGTTTACTCCTACAGGTGCTCTTGGTGAGATCAGGTGTACTGGATGTACTTTCCCAGTTGCTGGAGTCTGCTATGAGCTCCTGATTTTCTTTTTCTTTTTTTGGTCAGTTGTGGGCCTGAACTCTGGGCGTGGGCTCTGCTCCTGAGCTCTTCAGCTCAAGGCTGGCACCCTACCATTTGAGCCACAGAGCTACTTCTGGCTCTTTCTGCTTATGTGAAGCTGAAGTATCAAATCCAGGGCCTCATGCACACAAGGCAAGCACTCTACTGCTGAATCATCTTATCACCCTGAGCTCTTGACTATTATCAGGTGCTGGTGGCCGGAGTTGTCCAATTCCTGGCCTTGGATATATGGGTCAGGTTCTGGTGAGGTCTGGGCTTCTGGTTCTCCTTTTGCTGTCACAGGCACAATTCTCAGGGGGTGCAGTTCCTTGCTTTCCCCCCTCTGCTGAGGTCATGCTCAGCTTCTGACTTCAATCAAGTTGGTTGTGTTGCTCAGGCATCCAATCCCCAGGCCTGGTCCTGGCTTCTGGACCCCGGCCTGGGGTATGCCAGTTGGACCTATGCTGCTGTGCTGTGTATCCTGCCTGGGTTACGCAGCCTGGAGTACACAGTTCAGGTTTCTTCTGCTGATGGCTGTTGTGAACCATGGGCACTGTTCCTGGCTTGGGTGTTTAAGCTCCCTTCCAGGGGCACTCTTGATTTAGCTTGGCCAGCTGGATGTGCTCCACAGGCTGGTGGAGTACTCGAAGAATTCCCAGTTTTAGTGGGACCTGTAGTCCAGGTGTTGGGGCAGGGGTCTGGGTCAAGATTTGGGGGTTCCCACCAGCTCTGGTCTCCCTTGAAGGGGGGATACACTGTCCCCTGCGGGGTACTCACCCTGGAGCTAGTTGGGAACTCTCCAGCTGTTGTTTCTGTGTGATGGAGGTCGCTGATTACCGCTGTGATCTGCTTTCAGTTGAGATGTTTGTGAGCTGGGCCAGGTGGCGGCGGCTCTGTGACAGTGTTTCTCCTCTGTCTCTACCTCTGTTGCTGTAGTCTAGTAGTCTGTAGGCTGCTCTGGCCTCTGGCCGAAGAGTGGGGGAAGGGTCTCTGTGCAGGTTCTGAGTGCTGAGGTTTGTCTCTGTTTGTGCTCTCCAGATCAGCACCAGCACCTTGAAGGTCTTCTGCACTGGCGTTCTGTGGGCAGACCCCTGTAGTTCTGGGGTCCTCCCTGCAGGGCCGTGGGGCCGAGTCGATATATACCATATAAACTATGCGTAATATTATATAAAATATGTGCTAGAGTATAACATAATCTATAGTACTTGCAGTATATACAGTCTTAGTATATATAATACTATAGAGTGTAGAATATATAGTATATATAGTATAACCGATATAGTATAACATACTATAGTATAACATACTATATAGGTTATACTATATGTATGTTATATATTCTACATAATATATGCACAATATATGTTATATGATTACAAACAGTATAGGTCATATACTATGTAACATTTGCTATGATATTAAATTCTATATACTATATATAGGTATAACCAATGACTCACCCCTATCATCCTAGCTACTCATGAGTTTGAGATATGAAAAAAATCACAGTTTAAGGCCAGCCTGGGCTGAAAAGCCTGTGAGACTCCATCTGTAAAACATCTGGCAAAATCTAGGCTGGATGCTTGGCTCACATGGTCGAGTGCCTATTTAGCAAGCAATATGAGCCATGCAAAAGGTCCTGATTTCATCTTCCATAGTGAATATCCATAAAAACAATAACAATTGTATCAATAGTAAAACAAAACACAAGAACTATAGAGCAAGGCATTGCAACTTGAAAAAAAAATCCCTAGAGGATCAGATGGAGAATGAAGATACTTCCCCCCCCACCCCCAGCTTTGCAATTTGCAGTATTTGAATGGGCAGTAGAGGGAGCAGTAAGTCATTTTCTCTCTGAAACTCAGGCAAATTTGATGAGAAAGGGCTCTGAGACTGTCCCACCCTGCCTTTCCAGCCACTGGGGTGCAAATGCTGCCCTATTACAGCTGGGCAGACATGCTCAGTGCACAGGCCTGGGGCACAGTGTGCAGCTGCAATCCTCAAATGGCTCCCATCAGCTGAGCCCACGGAGGCCTAAGCAGGGGTTGTATCCTCTAGCCAAGGTGTGTGGGGGCTCTGAGCAGACAGGAAGCAATATAGCCTGGGGCAGGTGCAGACTGGATGATTGCCTGAGCCCTGGATGGAGCACTCGCCCTCCCCCTCTCTCTTTTCCCTCTCCCCCTCCCTTCCCCCTTCCTTTTCTCATCTCCTCTCTCCTCTCCCTCCCCCTCCTGACCACAGTTCTCAGATGGACACACCTTTGTGTAGATGTGGGTTATTGGTAAAGAGCCTGCTAGCAGGGCACTGGTGGCTCACACCTGTAATCCTAGCTACTAAGAATACTGAGATCTGAGGATCATGGTTTGAAGCCAGCCCGGGACAAAGAAAGACTTTGAAGACTCTTATCCCCAAAGTGAGGAGCACTCACCTTTTGCTGAAGAGCTCAGTGACAGTGCCCAGGATCAGAGTTTAAGCCCCACAACCAGAGAGGGAGGGAGGGTGAGAGAAAGAGAGAGAGAGAGAGAGCCCCTGCTTAGTGGGTGAGAGGCATGGAGTTCAACCCTAGTCATGTCCCCCAAATAGAAATACTTAACTCCAAATGGATGTGCCTTCCACTTCTTTCTTCAGTACAACCTACAATTTCCCCTTGCCACCCCCCCACTCTGCGCCCCTCCCCTCCCCGACCTGGATCCCCCCTTCTCTATGTCCAAATTGCAGCCAGTTTCCTGCATCCATGTTGCTTCTGGGCTTAGCCAGTGGAGAGGGCACACTGGGAATTGGAGAGACTACAAACTCAAGGTGAGCAGGCATGAGTGGATGGTGCCTATAATCTCAACCATTTAGGAGGCTGAGCTCTGAGGGTCGCCGTTCAAAGCCAGCTCAGGCAGGAAAATCCATGAGACTCATCTCCAATAAACTACCCAAAAGCCAGAAGTGGAGCTGTAGCTCAAGTGGTAGAGCACCAGTTTTGCATAAATCTTAAGAGATAACACTTAGCCCCGAGTTTCAGCCCCAGTATTAGATTAACATACACACACACACACACACACACATACACACACACACACACACGTGCTGGATATTGGTGGTTCACACCTATAACCCTGGCTACTTAGGAGACTGAGATCTGAGGACTGCAGTTTGAAGCCAGCCAGGGAAGAAAAGTTCTCATGAGATTCTTATCTCCAATAACCACTCAAAAACTGGAATGGTTCAAGTGGTAGACCGCTATCCTTGAGCACAAAGAGGCTCAAGGACAGCGCCCAGGCATTAAGTTCAAGTCCTACAATTGACTCCCCCCCCCAAAAAGTGCCTAACCATTGTAAGCACACAGTAAATATGAGCAATCATTATTGAGCCTCAACTTTTCAAGTCAGCACAAATCTGCATCACTGAAGAAATCCACAAAGCTAGGCAGCAAATTCTGGAGACAAGAGGAGCTTGTTTTTCTGGAAACAGACTACACCCAACCTATCTCTGAAATTTCTGGGAAAATGTCACATGTCATGGTGTGCGGGTTAGGGTGGGGTGGGTGGGGGTTCTTCTCAACCCTGTTCATCTGTTCATTTCTGGTGCTGCTATCCAGTTCCTGTTTCTCTTTCTGAGTAAAAACTCAGCATGAGGAAAGGGAGTAGAGAAATAAAAGCTGTACTCTCCAGCTGTCCTGACCACTAAGGGACATCAGTGACCATGAGTGACTCCAAGAAAGTGAGGGAGCCATCGCTGGGCCTCCTGGGTGAGGCTGGGCTGCACCATTGGAAGTTCAGGAAGCTGATCCTAGGGGTTGGGGATGGAGTTTGGTGGTGCTCAGATCTGATCTCAGACTGCCTGTTTCTGACTTTAGCTTCTCTCCATTCAGATGAGGAAGAGCAGATACCTGGGGGCACCAGATATTTTGTGAAAGGCTCTGTGCACCAACTGGCTGGTGATCTCAAGGACGTTGCAGGTGAACCATGGTTTATGGGGTGGGGAGGAGGAAGGGGAGAACCTCTTAGATAATCTGTGCTGTGGGGAGGTGGAACCTCTCAGTCCTGCAGATGGGGAAACAGGTTCCTGTGGAGGGGGAAGCTGGGGTTCTACACAATCCTGAACCTGGAGATGGTCAACGTTGGAGACTTGGACTCATGTGTCTTGTCAAAGTTAACAGTGAGGGTCTAGACTCCTGGGTCCTTGGTCTGTGGAGGTCTATAGACTCCTTGGTCTATGGAGGGTGAGGATGAAGATCTGTACTCCTAGGTTCTGTACAGGTGAAGGCTGAGGGGCTGGAACTCCCAAGTCTGTGAAGATGGAGGTACAGGGTCTGGACTTTTGATTCTCTGGAGGTGGAGGCTGAGAGGCTGGACTCCTAGGTCCTGTGGAGATAGAGGCTGAGGGGCTGGACTCTTCATTTTGTGGAGATGGAGGCTGGGGCCTGGGACACCTAGGTTCTATGGAGGTAAAGGCTGAAAGGCTGGATTCCTGGGTTCTATGAAGATGGAGGATGAGGGTCTGAACTCCTGGATCATGTGGAGGTAGAGGCTGAGTGTCTCAACTCTTCATTCTATGGAGATGGAGGCTGAGGGTCTGGGTCTCCTAGGTCCTGTGGAGATGGAGGCTGAGGGTCTGGACTCTTCATTCTGTGGAGGTGGAGGCTGAAGATCTGGACTCCTGGTATTGAAGAAGTGGAGGCTGAGGGTCTGGGACTCCTAGGCCCTGTGGAGGTGGAGGCAGAAGGACTGGTTACCTGGGTCCTGGATGTTCAAGGCTGGAAACTTGTGGCCATGCCTGGGCCTCTGTGCACTGGAGGGGAGGATTATAAAGCCTGAACATCTGAAGAGGAGAAGCCCGAAGTTGTAGAGATGGAAGCTGGGGCTCCGGGCTCTGGTGTCCTGGGTGAATCCTGGAAGTTTGGACTTCTGAGTCCTGTGGAAGTAGGAGCTGGGAAAGTGGACTCCTATGTACCAGAGAAGAGTCTAAGTTCTGGACTTTTAGAGAAGTTCTGGGCTCCTGGGGTGGAAGTCAGGAGACTGGATTATGGGGTCAATGGATGGTTGGATTTGAAATCTGGGTTTCTATCAGAACTGGGTGGGATGGGGGCATGGAATCATGGGTACTGGGGAAGAAGAGACTGAGAGAGTCAGGAGCGACAAGACACTGAGGAGCTAACCCCACCCTTTTTCTCTCCAACAGGGGGTCTGAGCCATGGCCATGCACTTCAGCTTCTCTCCCTCACCCTCTTCACCCTTCTCCTGCTGATTGTCCTGGTCAAAGGTTAGGCAAGCCTGGGATTGGGACATGACAGTCCATGATTAGGGGTGAACTGAGGGGTGAACTGAAATCTGGGGTCAGGTATTTCCAGAGCAACCGCCTGTGGTGTTGAGTTTGGGTTCTCACTCCACTCTTGCTGGTGAGTTAGCTTTCTCTTCAAGTGTTACAGTTTCCTTGTCTTCCAAGAAGATTAGACAAGATGGCAGCTTTCAGAAAACAATATCCCTGAGGGGGTCCTTGTGCAGGCTAATACACACTAAGTGTTTAATGGTTGCACTTTTTTGTTGTTCAAATTGGGAGTCTTTATTAAAAAGCGGGTGAAAAAATTGGGAGTCTTTATTGGCGAGCCAGTGGCTGCAGGTGGACTCCTGTCCCAAAGACCTGCAGCCCCTCGAATACACTTAACACGATTAGGAAGCTGAGCCATGAGAGCAGGAGAGGAAAGAAAGAGCAGAAAAACGATCCCAACAAACCAGATCCACTCCAATAGAGAGCTGAAGTGGGATACCATTGTGACTAGAGAGCCAGGAGACACGAGACATGAGACAAGAGGCACGGTGTCGAATGCACCTTTTTTTTGGTTGTTGTTCTTGTTCTTGTTTTACCCTTTCTTTGGCACAGTGTCCAGATTTCCTGGCTCCCAAGAGCACATCAAGGAAGACAAGATCTACCAGGATCTGACCCAACTGAAAGCTGGAATTGGTGAGTGATCAGAAAGCAGGTTTTCCAGGCCTCTGTTTTATGAATTTCCTTCCTTCACCAGCCCGCTCCGAGCTTCAGTTTGTGGATCTGTGAATTGGGAATATAGTGGCTCAGAGATTGTGGTATTTGGTGTTCATAGAGGGCCATGCAAACAATAGGGATCTAATGAACCCAGTTTCCATGCCCCTCTTGTGAGCCGAAAGCCTCCTCAGATCTCAGTCTGGAGGAGATGGTGCCACCACTTGGGTTCTTCTGAGATGGAAAAGGAGATAATATAATTTTAAGAAGCTGGGTTGCTGGTGGTGCATTTGAGCCTGTCATCTTAGCTGCTCAGGAGGCTGAGATCTGAGGATCGAGGTTCAGAGCCAGGCTGGACAAGAGAGCCTCTTATCTCCAAGTAACCAGCAAAAAAGCTGGACGTGGAGCTGGGGCTCCACTAGCCTTGAGTGAAAGAGCTCAGAGACAGTGTCCAGGGCCTGAATTCAAGCCTCAGGACACACACAAACACACCGCTTGAATTTTCTTCTCAACAGAAAGCCTATGCCACCCCTGCCAGTGGGACTGGACATTCTTTCAAGGAAATTGTTACTTCTTCTCCGAGATACAACACAACTGGCACAATTCTGTCACTGCATGCCAGGAAATGGGGGCCCAGCTCGTGGTCATCAAAAGTGAGGAAGAGCAGGTGTGCCTGTGCTGTGGTAGATGACTGGCCAGCTGGGGAGGAAATGGTTGGTCCAGTGGGATTTTTTTTAATGGAGAACCAAATGTGTATTCTACTGGGAAGGAGACAAAAGGTGGGAAGATAGGTTCTCAAACATCTTGCACAGAGACACACCCAAGGTCTGACTTGGGGTGAATGGATTGGGGATCACGACGGGTATACGTGCGTTTTGAGGATGCACTGGCTAGGGTTTAACAGCTACCTCAGTTGGGGGTTCACAGTCTTGATGTGAACCATTCATCAATTCCACTCATGTGAATTTTGCCACCCAGGCTGATGGCTCGATGCTAATGGGACAGGCTATGAAGGGGACATTACGCATGGTTAGCAATGGTGAACTCATCTTTTGGTTCAAACACATTAATCCCGGTAATGGTGTGGGGCGCCAATGGCCCATGCCTGTCATTCTAGCTACTCAGGAAGCTGAGATCTGAGGGTTGTGGCTCAAAGCCAATCCAAGCAGGAAAATCTGTGAGACTCTTATCTCCAATGAATCACCAAAGAGACAGAAGTGGGGTCATGGTTTGAGTGGTAGAGTAGCCTTGAGCTAAAAAGCTCCAGGACAGGGCTGGGAAGGTGGCTCAGTGGTAGAGGGCTTGCCTTGCATGCATGAGGCCCTGGGTTCCATTCCTCAGCACCACATAAGCAGAAAAAAAGCCAGCAGTGATGCTGTGGCTCAAGTGGTAGAGCGCTAGCCTTGAGCTGAAGAGCTGAGGGACGGCGCCCAGGCCCAGAGCTCAAGCCCCAGGAGTGGCACAACAATGCAAAACACCCCCATCCATGACTAGATTTGCACTCAGAACTCAGAAGACACACAAGTAGTGAAGCAAACGTGTCTCAGAGAGGCCACTGGAGTGCACACTGTGTGCCAGGCAGAACACATCTATCCACCGGATACAGATGTAGGTGGAACATTCCAGACTCACAGATGGGTAGAGTAAATCTCAGGCAGGAAACAGAACTTCCTGCGAAGAGTTTGGGGAGACCCAGGTGGAAAATGGGGTGCACAATTCCTTCCTGAATCCTCTTCTCTTCTTCCAGAGATTCCTGCAGCAGGCTTCTAAGAGTAAAGGCCGCACCTGGATGGGGCTGTCCGACCTGAAACATGAGGGCACGTGGCACTGGGTAGACGGCTCCCACCTGATGTTCAGGTAGATCTTGGAGGAAGCAAACACACTGTAGAGTAAGAGTTCAAGTTCTGACTTGAGCTCTGTTTTGGGGGGAGAGGGATTAGGTGGAAGCGGGGTGTGCTTTTCTTCCCTCTGTGGCTCACTAGGTTAAATGGTCTGACTTGAAGAAGGAGAGCTTTCATAACGCCATGTTTAGATAGGATGGCCCCATGGAAAGCAGATGCCAGTGGCTCATGTCAGTGGATTTGGGGGTGGAGATGGAGGGGGCGGTACTGCAATCTGGAAGATCACGGCTAAAGGCCAGTCCAAAATAACCAACCAAAAAAACTAGGTTGGAAGCATGACTCAAGTGGTAGAGCACCAGCCTAACAAGCAAGCAGAGCAAGTGAAAAGCCTTGCACTCAAACCCCAGTACTTACAACTATACAGAATGATATATATTTAATATATGTATTATATTATATAAAATATATAAGTGAATATATATTTATAGATGAATATATTTTAAATAATATATTAAATAAATATACATGTTCTATATGTGTTCTATATTATATGTGTTATTACATTATATATAGGTATATTTTAAATAAATATATTAAATAAATAAATGTTATATTTTATGTCAATATCTATTATACATTATATAAACATTTTAAAACAAATATTATATACAAACTATATTTTTATATAAATATATATATAATACATGACATATAATATTAATAGAAAATGTGAGGGATGGAAAAGCCAACATGCCATAGAAATTATTGTAACTGATGAGATAAAATGACTGCCTGGTACTGGAGGCTCATGTCTACAATCCTAGCTACTCAGGAAGCTGAGATCGGAGGATCCAGGTTCAAAGCCAGCCTGAGACAGGAAAGTTATAAGACCATTATCTCCAATGTACTACTAGAAAAGCTAGAAGTAAAGCTGTTACTCAAGTGAAAGAGTGCTAACCTTAACCAAAAAAAGTTTGGAGACAGCACTCAGGCCCTGAGGTCAAGCCCCAGGAGTGGCACCAAAATAAAGGAAGTGCCAAATTATAAACATATGTGTAAACATATACAGAATCATACACATATATACACAAACATGTTAATAATAGTATATGAAGGGAACGATTCCAATAGTGTAACTTCTCTAAACAAATAACATGTTTTAACAAAAACAAGAAAGAGGAAGTACCAGGCCATATCCCAGATGCTGAGGGCAGAGAAATTATGACCAAGAATTTTTCTTGTGGTTTCCATGAGAACTAATAGATAACACAGAGTAAGCAGGCCTGGGATTGGCTAGTTTGGGATGTCAATTTTGCTCCTGGCCGCTAGTGAAGGATTTGATTGGTTTGTATCTGAAAAACTGCACAGCCAACAAGATGGATGACCCCCCCCCTCCCCGCCCCTGCCCACTGGACTATGATAACCAATAAGAGAAGAAGCCAAAGGTCAAGTGTATCAACCATACATACAAGGTTGCCATATGCATGCAGGGCATATGTGAATGTGTTTCAAAGTGGAAAGGAAAGAACAGGGTGGGTATAGGAAGTGTGGAACAGAGGCTCAATTTCAATTGGTCTATGCAGATTCATGAAATATTGGAATGAAGGAGAGCCCAACAGTTCTGGGGATGAAGATTGTGCAGAATTTAGAGGTGATGGCTGGAATGATGTGCAATGTAAGCTTGAAAAATTCTGGATCTGCAAGACGTCTGCAGCCTTCTGCCCTACCAAGTGAAGCCCCGTCTATTGCCAAAGTGTCCTAGTCACGGTACACCTGCTGGGGGCCATTCTGTGTTCTGTCAGTCAGTTCCTTCTTCTTGTCTGTGGGTATTGAGATTTTTGATAAGAGCCTTTCTTTTCTTCTCTCTCCCTCCATTCCTTAGTCCCTTCCTCCTCCCCCACCCCACCCTTTCCTGGTCTCTTTGCTTTCTTGTTTGTTGGAGACTGGGACCTTCTATGTAACAAGGCTGATCCAGAACTTGGGGATCTCCTGCTTCAGTATCCCATGTGCTGGGATTACAGGCATACACTACCAGTTCTCCCCTTTATTATTTTTTTTACTCCTTATCTAAAACTTCTCTTCATTGAAACAATCCTTAATTGATTGAGAGATTGATATTTGCAAGTCTATCATCCACTTCTCTTATTCTTGGCCAACAATAAATTTCTTCCCTGCAACATGGGTGTTCAGTTGTGTTACTACTTTTGCAATTCCAAAGAGAAGGAAAAAATTGACTAAATTGGTAATGAGCTCTCTTCTACTTTCAGATCTTTATTTTTTGAGTTTCTACATATGAAAGACTTATCCTTTTGTATCTGGATGGTTTTGTTTCACATAGTGTCTTCCAGTCTGATGCATTTTTTCTCAAAGGACAGGTTTTCATTCTCAGCACTATTAGTTGGAGAGATTGTCCTTTCTCTGATGTATGTTTTTGGTGCCTTGATCTAGAATTGATTGGCTTGTTACCAGGCAGAGGTGAGGTTTAGCGAAGCTCCCCTTTAAATATAGGAACTCTTCACTTAGGGTTCTTGACTTCCATTGTAGACTAAGAATTTCTGGACAGGTCACACTGGTAAGAAAACTTGGCAGAGCTTTATTAAGTAAACAAGCAAGAAAAACAACCAGACCAAAAAAAAAAGCAGACAAACAGAAGGACAAGGGCACACTCTAGCAGAGTGTGGGTGCTTTCATAGGGACACAAAGACACAGACACAGACAGACAAGAAGACACCCAGAGAGACTCACAGCTCCTTGGGCAATTGGATATTTATAGGGTAAAGGGGGGATCTGGCTTTAAATTATGCAAAGCTAGGTGCTTTGTCTTCGCCTTAATTACACCTGGTGTTCCAGATAAGAATGCATCCATAAAACCGATCCTTATTCTTGAAACAAGGAGACACCCTGCTAACTGCATTTTGGGGCATCTTATCAAGCAATTGTGAATTCTTGGGTGAGAAGTGCATCCCTTAGGAAATAATGCATTCGGTTGTTGTTCTTTGAAGCAAAGATAACATTTCTAAGTTTTTAGGTAACATATTTCTTTTTTTCTGTCAGTTGAGGGGCTTGAACTCTGGGCCTGGGTGCTGTCCCTCAGCTCTTCAGCTCAAGGCTAGCGCTCTACCACTTGAGCTACAGCACCACTTCCTAGGTAACATATTTCTGAGTTGCCTACACCAGGCCTCAGTTTCCATAAGTTATCCTGCTTCATTTCCCCCCAAATGACTTTTGTTTCCTTAATCTTAAAGGCAGTACATGAAGGAATATCTCCTGTATTTGCTATTAGCTGACCATACCTCATTTTTCCTAGTCTATCCGGCTTCATTTCCCCCAAAATGACTTTGTTCCCTTAATCCTAAGGAAAGTAGATGGACAAACTTTAAGCTTGAATCTTTGAATCCCTAAGATTCACTTACCATGCCTCATTTTTCCTAGGCTATCCTGCCTTACGCTGAGATGTGTAGATTTGTTTCTTGGCTTTGGAATTTTGACTCTTGCTGCAAGGGTCAGTTTTTGACCCCAATACATACTATTTTTGTTCCTATGTCTCTTTTGCATATGTTGAAATCAAGTATTATAGCCAAGAACTGGTGGCTCACACCTGTCAACCGAGCTACGCTCCACTAGAAAAAAAATCAAGGGGGACTGGGAAGGTGGCTCAGTGGTAGAGTGCTTGCCTCGCATGCACGAGGCCCTGGATTTAATTCCTCAGCACCACATAAACAGAAAAAAGCCAGAAGTGACGCTGTGGTTCAAGTGGTAGAGCGCTAGCCTTGAGCTGAAGAGCTGAGGAACAGCGCCCAGGCCCAGAGTTCAGACCCCACGACCGGACCAAAAAAGAAAAGAAAAGAAAAAAAAGTATATAAAACAGGAAATTGCCAGACTCTATCCAGCAGGCATTAAATCAATATGAACAACTGTGATTCACCTCCCAGCTCCCAAGTCAGCAGAATTCACCAGAAGTGAATGCATCAGCAAAGCCTGGGGTCAGAAGGAAGAGGTCCCCTGAAAGATAAGACATTGCTAACCCACTGGGCCATGTGGAGATGGAACAAAAGAGCCTAAGTTGCACAAGTTCTTGCTTTCATGAAAGGCATTCCAAGAGCTTGCCCTCACCACCGAGGGTGAAGCAGAAGTTTTCAGCTACAAACCCCAAACCCCACTGACGCGCTCCCTGAAAATGCTAGAATGTTCAGCACAAGCTGGACTGTGTTGATGGCCCTTCCCCTCTCTTGAGCTCTTCCGCCATTCCTGCTCACTTCCTTGTTTCTCTTCCGGAGCGATTGTAGATTCTGGGAGTGGGAAATGTAAGACGTGGCCTTCAGTAGCTCCAGGCACTGAAGGACAGCGGTGACCATGAGTGACTCTCAGGATGTGAAGGGCCCACAGCTGAGTCTCCTGGGTGAGGCTGGGCTGGGACTTGGGGTGTTCAGGATAGGGGCGATCTGGGATAGGGTTGGGGGGAGGGTCCTCCCATGAGGGCTCTGACTCGGATTCTCTGTCTATTCAGAAGAGGACCAGATGGTAACCGTTAAAGGACAAACTTTTCCACCCACTTCCAGATTCAGTAGTGTGTCAGGTAAAGTAGAGGCACAGACATGCTTGTGTCTAGGAAGCTGGAGGTTGGGTCTCCAGATGTCTGGGTGGGTGCTGGGGAAAGATACAAAATGGGTCCTTTCTGCTCACCGGTGGCTCATGCCTGTCATTCTAGCTACTCAGGCAGCTGAGATCTGAGACTTATAGTGTGAAGCCGTCCTGGGCAGGAGAGTCTGTGAGACTATTATCTATGATAAAGTTTTAAAAAGCCAGAAGTGGAGTTGGGGCTCAAGAGGTAGAATGCTAGCCTGGAGCAAAAGAAGTTTAGGGACAGTGCTCAGGCCCTGAGTTCAAAACTGAGGATTAGCACCCCCCAAAAAAAGGAAGGAAGGAAGGAAGGTAGGAAAGAAAGAAGGAAGGAAGGAAAGAAATAAAGAAAAATAAAGAAAAGAAAGGAAAGAAAGAAAGAGAAGAAAGAAAGAATCTGGGTCCTGCAATTCTACTTCCTGGGGAGGTAGAGTCTGGGGGAGGGAATATAGGCCCTTTGGCTAAGCTAACACCTTACCATGCTGGAGTCCCCCATCTTTTTCTTCCCAGGCTGCCTGGGATATCGCCTCACCCTCCTGATCCTGCAGATGCTATCTTTTATCATCTTGACCGTGCTTCTGGTGGCTGTCCTCAACCAAGGTTAGGAAGGGCCGAGGGCTGGCCTTACGCTAGGGGAGAGTACGTGGGAAGAAAAGTCGGATGGAAAGCTGGGATCGGGGTCTTTGGTAGCTCCACAGGGCTTCTTGGGGGTTTCTCCCACCTCCGGCATACTGGAGGAAAAGGGGGAAAGACAAGCAGGGGAGGAAAGAGAGGAAGCCAGGAGAGAGAGGAGAAGCAGGGGAGGGGAGGGAGGAGGAGCAGGAGAGAGAAGAAAAGATTGGGATGGAAGAGAGGACAGAAGAAGGGGAAGAGAAATAGAGGAGAAGAAAGGAGAGGAGAGGAGAGAGAAGAGAAGGGGAGGAAAGGAGAAGGAAGGGGAGGGAACGAGAGGAGAGGATAATAGGAAGAGAGGAAGCAGGGGAGAGGAGGCAGGAGGAGCAGCAGAGGGGAAGAAGGAAGAGGAGAGAAGAAGAAAACAATTGGGATGGAAGAAAGGACAAAGGAGGGGAAAGAGAAAGAGAGATAGGGATAGAGGAGAAGCAGGCAGGGGAGGGAGGAGGAGCAGGGAGCATCCTGGGTCCATTTGCCCATGCCATTCACAGGCTGCTTTGGATGTCAGATTTTCTTGTCTTCAAAGGGGATTAAACAAGAGAGTAGTCAGAGACTACTACATCCTTTATGCAGAGAGGCTAGTGACTGACTGTAGGCCCGGCTACTCAGGAGCTGGGGTGGCTGATCATGAGTTTGAGATTCGCCTAGACAGAATCTTTCGATCCATCTCAAAAGACAAAAAAACAAAAAACAAAAACAAAACAAGCAACAGCTCCCTGAGGGCCCAGTGAAGGCCCTGAGACACGCAGTTGGTTTTTGTTTGTTTGTTTGTTTTGGTCTTTTTTGGTACTGAGGATAGAACCCAGGACGCTGACACTTGCTAGCAAGTGCTTTGCTTCTGAGCTACATCCCCAGCCCACACAGTTGTTTAATAATTGCAATTTCTGCCGGGCACTAGTGGCTTACACCTGCAATCCTAGCTATTCAGGAAGCTGAGATCTGAGGATATGGATTCAAAGCCAGCCAGTCAGGAAAGTCTGTGAGACCCTTATCTCCAATAAACCACTAGAAAATTGGAAGTGGTGCTGTGGCTCAAGTGGTAGAGTTCTCGCCTTGAGCTGAAGAGTGAAGGGACAGAGCCCAAGCCCAGAGTTCAAGCCCCACAACTGACCAAAAAATAAATAATAATAATTGCAATTTCTTATTCCTTTGATGCAGGCTTCAAACTTCTTAGCTCTCAGAATCAATCAGAACAGAAGTTCTACCAGGAGCTGACCCAGCTGAAGACTGCAATGGGTCAGTGACTGGAAACCCGGGGTCCTAGGGCCAGAAAAGGCCAAAGGTCTCCAATGGAGGGGGGAGGAAGGTCACATGGCTTGAGTCACTGGCCCTCTCACTGGTCTGTGAATTGGGAACACAGAGGATCAAACCCAGGATGTTGACACTTACTAGGGAAGTGCTTCACCACTGAGCTACATCCCAGCCCACACAGTTGTTTAATGATTGCAATTTCTTATTCCTTTTGCCCAGGCTCCCAACTTCTTGGCTCTCAGAATCAATCAGAACAGGAACTCTACCAAGAACTGACCCAGCTGAAATCTGCAGTGGGTCAGTAACCAGAAACCCAGAGTCCCAGGGCCTGAGAAGGTCAAAGGTTCCATGGGCGGGGGGGTAGGGGGAGAGCTGGGGGGAGGGGAGAGAGGGGGAGGAGATATGGGAAGAAGGAGGTCACTTGGCTTTGAGTCACTGGCCCTCTCCCTGGCCTGTGAATCAAGAACACAGAGGAACAGCCCGGAAGCCATTGGTGGCACCAAGAACACTGTAGGTGCTCAGTTAAATCCTGTTCTGAGATCTTAAGTCCCCTGCTCCTCCCAGTCTGGAAGAGATGGCTCCAGGATTCCTGGGTTCTCCTAGAGTCAGGAAGGGGCTCAGGAAGTGGAGACAGAAATGACCTCAAGGGAGGGAGGGCCCTGACTGTGTAGGGCTTGAAAGATGGTCAGACACAGGAACCAGAATGTTCACAGATGGGTCCAGACTGATCTGTCTCTCCCCAACAGACCGCCTGTGCCGGCCTTGCCCCTGGGACTGGACGTACTTCCAAGAAGACTGCTACTTCTTCTCTAAGTCCAAAAGGAACTGGGAAAACTCCATCAAGGCCTGCCTAGAGATGGGGGCCCAACTGGTGGTCATTGAAACTGATGAGGAGCAGGTGCACATGGTGGGGTTTGGAGGTTTGGAATGGGGGAGGGGGTAGTCCTGGTTTTGTGCATGCAACTGGCTGCTGGCCATCTAGCCCTTTGCCAGGCAGGGTGGTCTTAAAGGGTGAAGGGCTACTGGTGCCACTTGGATAGTGAAGAGAAGGAAGGTCAGAAAAGAGGGTGTCTCCTTCACTTTGTAGGGAACACTTAAAATATTAAAGACCTGAGCCAGCTGCCCGTCATCCTAGCTACTCATTCAGGGGGTTGAGATCTGAGGATTGTGGTTCAAAGCCAACCCGGGGCAGGAAAGTCTGTCCGACTCCTGTCTCCAAGGAATCACCAAAAAGCCACAAATGGCACTATGGCTCAAACAGTTCAATGCTAGCCTTGAGCCAAAGAGCTCAAGGACACTACCCAAGCCCCGAGTTCAAGCCCCAGGGCCATCCTGATACAGGGGAAAGGATTACATTGCAGAAGGAAGTTGCATCCAAGACAGCTTGAACAGACACAAGCTGTAAAATGGGGTACAGAGCTCTTTCCTGAACCCTCCTCTCCCCTTCCAGAGCTTTCTGCAGCAGACATTAAAGAATAAAGGCCAGACCTGGATAGGACTGTCAGACCTGAATGAAGAAGCCACGTGGCGGTGGGTGAATGGCTTACCTCTGTCACAAGGGTAAATCTAACAAGACTTGAACACTCTATGGATTAGGAGTCGGGGGTGGGGGCCCTTTGGGACTCTGATTAAACTACCCTTGAGAACCGAGCACCAGAAGCTCATACCTGTAATCCTCATTACTCAGGAGGTTGAGATTTGAGGATTGTGATTCAAAGCAAGCCCAGGCAGGAAAGTCTGTGAGACTCTTCAATGAACCACCAGAAAAAACGGAAGTGGAGCTGTGGTTCAAAGTAGACATATTACTTGGTCAAGAACAGGCAGGATGACTAAACATGGGTGTGTTAGGGAAACAAGGGTGAAGAAGGCAAGTTCCCAAGGGTCAGAACCTTGGTTGAGGGGACCAGGGGCTGGGGCCAACTCTCATGCTGTGGCTGGGTTTTTTTAAGCTTCAAGCAGTATTGGAACAAAGGAGAGCCCAACAACGTTGGCGAGGAAGACTGTGTGGAGTTCATAGGCGATGGCTGGAATGATGCCAAGTGCAACAATGCAAATTTATGGATCTGTAAAAAACCTTCGTCCACCTGCTCCTCGAGTTCTTTGACAAAAAAGCCCTGAGAGTCTTCTCCGTCCCATTCCCCCTCTCTCACCTGAGTCTGGACCACTGTGGTCCTTCCTTTAATGCCTTCAGGAACCCCTTTGACTTAATTGCTTGTGGGGATGACACACTGATACAACAACCAGGTGTGGGTTGCATTCAGGGGCATGTGTGTGTGTGTGTGTGTGTGTGTGTGTGTGTGTTTGGGTGCGGGGCCGGGGGTGTTCTGTTGATCTGTTCTGTTTTCCTTGCTGAGATTAAAAAGGTTTGCACAAAGATACTTTCCGTTCATCTCTCCTGCACCCCTTTGGACGGCGGGGCTGGGGGCGGGCTTTACTGGTGGGGGAATTAATTCCCACAAGCAATCAGGAGCTGGAGTCCCAGCCCCTACCTCCCATTGATGTCGCCATGGTGACCAGATCTCTCCTTAAGGAAGGACAAATTGTAGCCCCAGTTTCTGGGGGTTCTGATGGAGGCTGAGGTCAGCTGCCAGTCCCACAGGGCACTCGTGAAGGCCGGGGTGGGGTGGGGGGAATCCTTCCTGCTGTAGCTACTATGGCAGAGGGATGAAGAAAGTCTGGCCACATTAGGCCAGGATGGGGAAATTGTTTTTGAAGGACCATCTAGGTTCAAGAGTTCTCCATGGGGTTCACTGTGGCTGCCCTGGCAAGCTGTTTCCTTCCCATGTTTGAGCACTGCCTGTGGCTTACTACAAATAGAGATTTAGAGAATCATGGAAATGAATACATTTAACTTGTATTTTATTTATTTTTTGGTGTTGGTCCTGGGGTTTGAACTCAGGGCCTGGGCACTGTCCCTGATCTTCTTTTGCTCAAGGCTAGTGAGCTATCTCTTGAGCTACAGCTCCATTTCTGTTTTATTTTGTGTTTTCTTTCTTCCTTTTTTTTAAATCCAAGCTGGCTTCGAACCATGACCCTCATCTCCTCCTCTTCCTCTTCCTCCTCCTCCTCTTTCCCCTCTCTCTTCTCTCTTACTTCTCTTTCTCTGCTTTTTTCTCCTCTCCTCTTCCCTCATTTCCTCTCCTCTCTCTTCTCCTCTTCCTCTCTCTTTCAATCCTCTCTTTCTCCCCTCTTTTTCTTTATCTCTCCTCTCTTCTCCCTCGCCCCTCCTGCTTTTCTCCTCTCCCTTCTCTTTCTCTCTTCTCCCTCATTATCATCTTCTTCCTCCTCTCTCCTCTCTCTTCTCTTTTCATCCTTCCCCTCCTCTACTTCCTCTCTCTGCCTCTCTTTTCGCCTCTCTCTTTTTCTCTCCTCTCTTCTTCCCTCCCTTCCTCCCCTCCCTCTCTCCCTTCTTCTTGCCTGCCACAAAGCAAGGATGTCTCTAGTCACTTGCTCCTTCCAGCCCAATGTTCTAGTCAAGAGGTCAGCCAGGGAAGCATGGATTCAATCTTCTGAACCCACAAGCCTAAATGAATCTTTGTGAGTCTAGATTTCTCCACTCATTGGTATCCTGTGGTTTCTTAGTGAAGTTTATTATGTGTAGTATATTCCATTCTATTTCTAGGTGATAACTAGACTTTATTTTTTTCTTTTGGTGCCAGTACTGGAGCTTGAACTCAGGGCCCCATATTCTTACTTGGCTTTTTTGCTCAAGGCTAGTGCTCTACCACTTGAGCCACAGTTCTATTTCTGGATTTCTTGCTGGCTCATTGGAGATGACTCTCACAAACTTTATTGCCTGGGCTGGCTTTGAATTTCAAATCCTTAGCTCTCAGCTTCCTGAGTAGTTAGGATTATAGGCATGATCTACTGGCCACTGGCTAGCTAAGACTTTTTAAAAAATACAAATCATGAATCATTGTCAAGTTTTTACCATTCACTTTTAATGAATCTAGTGAAGTTTTACACTCAGTTATTAAAAACATGTTTAAGTCGATTTTTCAAACCAAGTTCACTCTCTTCCAAATTAGTCCTTTCAGGACTATGGGAAATCTCTATACTATCTTTGTAAAAATTGTCAGAAATCTAAAACGCACTTACAATAAAATATTTCCCCTGGGCGACAGTGGGTTACACGGATCATCCTAGCTGCTCAGGAGACTGAGATCTGAGGATCTCAGTTTGAAGCCAAGCCTCAGCAGGAAAGTCTGTGAGACTCTTACCTCCAGTGAACCACCAGAAAACCAGAAGTAGTACTATGGTTCAAATGGTAGAGCACCAGTCTTGACTGGAAAAAGCTCAGGGGCAGCACCCAGGCCCTGAGTTCAAGTCCCAGGACTGGAACTGAGACATAATTAAAAATAGAGCAAAGAGGAAAATCCTCCACCTACCACAACTTCCTGTAACATACACATTGATTTTCAAATTTTCAATGGCGATATAACATGCATACCACACAATGCACAAATTTTAGATATACAGATCAGGGTATTTTATTTATGAAGACATCAGGGCATCCATTTCTCAGATCAAAAGGTAGAATACTGCCCTTTGTTTCCATTCCAGATTAGGTAATGCTCACCCACTCTAAATAGCCTCCTTTGGAGTCTCATTCAAAGTTTGTTCTGCATGTTCTCAAAATTAAAAAAAGCAACTGAATAGAGTCTTAGAATGGACTTTAAGTCTGAATGCTCCTACTCTTGAATGTTTTAGTAGTTTGCTCTTTCACTGCTACAGTCTTCCATCTCTTAAAGACATTTTGTTTTAGTTTCCATTTACCTATTATTCGTGTCTTCTGGTTTTTTTTCCCATTTGGGATAATTCTGGGAGTCTTTCTGCTTCATCCTTTAGATTATGTGACTCTGTGTGTATGTGTGTGTCTATGTATCTGTGTGTGTCTGTCTCTGTCTCTCTCCCTGTCTCAGAACGTGATTTGTTTGAGATCACTTTCTGACCCCACTATCCTTTAGCTATGTGATCTTGAGCCAGTTACTTGACCATCCTGTACCTCATAATGACTCAACTATAGGCTGGGTTGATTGTGCATCTGATCCCCTCCTACAGTGTGGAAATATTAAATGACCCAGGTGCTGGTGGCTCACGCCTGTAATCCTAACTACTCAGGAGGCTGAGATCTTGGGATCGTAGTTCCAAACCAGCCTGGGCAGGAAAGTCTGTGAGACTCTTATCTCCGATAAACTACTCAGAAAAATCAGTGGTAGAGCACTAGCCTTGAGCACAGACAGGCTAGGAGACAGAGCTCAAGCCCTAGGACTAAAGAGAAAGAAGAAGGAGGAGGAGGAGGAGGAGGAGGAAGAGGAAGAAGAAGAAGAAGAAGAAGAAGAAGAAGAAGAAGAAGAAGAAGAAGAAGAAGAAGAAGAAGAAGAAGAAGAAGAAGAAGAAGAAGAAGATTATAAAGTGAAAGAATCTGTAATGCAATTAAAACCATATGATGGTTTCAGGCATTAAACACAAATGACTCAAGCAGTGATACTTACTCTCAAATCTTAAGGCATCTAACCTCATCCTAAGTGAGAAACTTCAGCTAGCTAAGGCAGCAAGCATGGGGTTCAGAGGAAAAGATGGGGCATCGTCTGCTTTGCCATCAGTGGAGAAGGAAATAAAAGAAACTGCATCTAACTGGGTGCCAGTGGCTCACAGCTGCAATCCTAGCTACTCAGGAGACTGAGATCTGGGGGTTGCAGTTCAAAGCCAGCCCAGGCAGGAAAGTCCATGAGACTCTCATTCCCAATGAACCACTAAAAAAAAGCTGGAAGTGGAGTTGTGGCACAAAGTGGTAGAGTGCTACCCTTGAACTAAAAAAAACTCAGGGACAGTGCTCAGGACCTAAGTTCAAGCCCAGGACTGACAAAAAAGAAGGAAGGAAGGAAGGAAGGAAGGAAGGAAGGAAGGAAGGAAGGAAGGAAGGAAGGAAGGAAAAGAAGGAAGAATACTTCATCTGACCAGTGATTGCTTTCATTAAAGGCATCCCAAAGTTTGGACACACTGTGAGTGGACCATTGTATATGTGAGAGAGAGAGAGGGAGGGAGAGAGAGAGAGAGACAGACAGACAGACACAGACACAGAGAGAGGTAGGTGGAGCCTAGACCATGTCCAACTCCTCCCTCCCATTTCTGGAACCTGAAGCCCCCGTCCTGGCGTCATGGCATGTCCAGGCCCCTGGCTTCCCTCCTCTCATCTCTTCCGGTGCTGGTGCCCAGTTCCTTGTTTCTCTTCCTGACTAAGTGTGGATTTAAGACCTCAGGAATCAGCAGCAGCAAATCAGCTGTTCTTCCCAATAGCCATAGGCCCCAAGGGATGGTGGTGACCATGGAGGACTCCAAGGAAGTAGGTGAGGCTGGGGCTAAGCCACTGGGAGCTCCAAGAAGTGTGGTGAGGGGAGGGGATCTGGAATGGCAAGGGGTGGGGACAGCTGGGGGTCTCAGCCTGTCCAGGCTCTGACTGATGCCTTCTTCCATCAGATGAGGAGGAGCTGATCTCCGACGGTAGCAGATATTCTGGAAAAAGCTTTGGAGTCCGATCGTCTTTGGGGCTTGGGAATTTTCCAGGTAGAGCAGGGTTTCCTCTTGGAATCTTGGGTCACGGGGAGGTGAATGGTGACCTCTATACCACTCCATTTTGGGGGGGAGGATAAGAAGGAGGAGGGGGGAGGAGGGGAAGGAGGGGGAAAGGGGAGAGAGGGTGGAGGGGGGAGGAGGAGGAGGAGGCTGTAGCTAGGCTACCCAGGTAGTCAGGGATACTGAAGGATTATAACCCCCAACTTTTCTCTCCCAGCTTTTCTGGGTCATGGTCATGTCCCCCAGCTGCTACAGCTCATTCTCTTTGTTCTACTTGCTGCACTTCTGATGGCCACCTTCATTCAAGGTCAGGAGACGACTGAGGGTTGGGGCTTCCTTGAGAGGGGAGGAAGATGGTGAAGCTAGCCAGGCACTGGTGGCTCACGCCTGTAATCCTACTACTCAGGAGGCTGAGATCCGAGGATCGTGGTTCAAAGCCAGCCTGGACAGGAAAGTCCATGAGACTTTGATCTCCAATAATTAAAAAAAAATGAAAGTGGCTGAAAACTGAAGTGGTGCTGTGGCTCAAGTGGTAGAGTGCTAGCCTTGAGCTGAAGAGCTAAGGGACAGTGTCCAGGCCCAGAGTTCAAGTCCTGCGACAGACCAAAAAAAAAAAAGATGGTAAAGCTAGGAATGGGAGCAGCAGCTTGTTAGGGCTCCCACCTCTGGTGCAGTGGAGGGGAGGGAGAAGGAGGAGGGAAGAAGATGAAGGGGGGGGGCGCACACAGAAGTCTTGTCTGTCTCCATTTGACCTTGTGATCGAGCCTTCTGTGGGTGTGACATTGCACAAAATGTTGGTCCTCAGAGACAGGATGGCTGGAGGCCATGTGCAGGCCATGGCAGGCAGAAGGGGTTTTTAAGTCACAGCTTGTTTTTCTCCCCCTTGTCTCCCACCCCTCAGTCTCTAAGGTCCCTAACTCAGAAGAACTGAAGCAGAGTCAGTCAAAGCAGGAGACGATTTACCAGGAATTGACCCGGATGAAGGCTCAAGTGGGTGAGTGGCTACTAACTAGGTATGCCAGGACTGGAGAGAGTCTTTACATGGGGGTTCTCATTGGTCTCTGGTCCTCTCTGAGCCTTGATCTCTTAATCTATGAATTGGGAGCAATGGTGTTTGCTGGTCACAGAGAGCCATCCATGTTGTAGGTATTTGATTAAGCTAGGCTCCCGGCCTCTGTTTTGAGTTCTAAAGCTCAGACTCCCTCTCAGTCTAGGAGAGATGGTGCCAGGACTTTGGGGGGTTCTCCGGGACTAAGGAAGAGGCCCAGGAAGTGGGGAGGAGATTGATTTTCCCAGGATGTAGTGTCCAGGAAGGGCCTTTGAAAGTTGGGCAGCTTGAAAGGTGGGCAAACACAGGAACAAGAACAACCATGAGGGGTGGGAAGGTGGCTCAGTGGTAGAGCGCTTGCCTTGCATGCCTGAGGCCCTGGGTTCGATTCCTCAGCACCACATAAGCAAAAAGAAAAAAGCCAGAAGTGGTGCTGTGGCGCAAGTGGTAGAGCGCTAGCCTTGAGTTGAAGAGCTGAGGGACAGCGGCCAGGCCCAGAGGTCAGTCCCCACGACTGGACCCAAAAAATAAAAATAAAAAAAAAAGAACATCCATGAGACTGGGCAACAGTGGCTCATGCCTGTAATCCTAACTACTTAGGGCCTGAGATCTGAGGATTGTGGTTCTAAGCCAGCCCAGGCAGGAAAATCTGTGAGACTTTTATCTCCAATGAACTACCAGAAAACCAGAAGTGGAGCTGTGCCCTAGGCCCTGAGTTCAAGCCCCACTGTCACAGGATGCAGGTGAAGGTTTGGGAAATGTCCCTCTAAAAGTAGGGAGTCTTCACTTCTTCACTTAGGGTCTTTGGCTTTGATCACAGGAGGGAGGGAGGGAAGGAGGGAAGAGAGAGAGAAAGAGAGAGAGAGAACCAGCTACTTGGCAGTTATGGTTATTTAGGCAGGGGGTCTGGCTTTAAAATTATGAAAAGGCAGATGTTTTATCTTTGCTCTAATCATGCCTGGTGTCACTTTCTGAGTTCCTGGATGTTTTGGGGGCATTCTTTCCAGATAAGAAAGCATCCTGCCATAAAACAGATCCTTATCTTTGAGATAAGGAAGGCACCCTGTTATCTACATTTAGGGAAGGAGGCTTTTAAGTTGGGGGGAAGCATTTTTCTCAGGAAGGCATACATCCTGTCAGATAAAGTCCATTCTGGGGGTGAATAATGCATCTCTCAGGAAGGAAGGCACCCTGTCGCCTCTCTGTGAAGCAAAGGCGCTTCACAATGTCATGTTTCTGAATTGCCTTCACCAAGCTTCATTTTCAATTTATCCTGTCTCACCATGACTGACCAAAAAAAAAAAAAGGGGGTGGGGGCTAGGTCCAAGCCTGATCCATCTCTCTCAACAGACCATCTATGCCGGCCCTGCCCCTGGGACTGGATATCTTTCCAAGGGCATTGCTACTTCCTCTCCAATTCCCAACGGAACTGGCATGACTCTGTCACCGCTTGCCAGGAAGTGGAGGCCCAACTCGTCAGCATTGAAAGTGATGAGGAGCAGGTACTCCCTGGCCAGCTGGGGTGGACATGGGCTGGCTATACAACATGGTTTTCTGGTAGTCCAAGCTTCTTCCAGAAATGGAGAAGGAAGTGGTTGAGGATGGCCTGGGTGCCTCGCAAAGGAGACATGCAAAAGTTCTGAACATGGTGAATACTTTTTCCATCGGTTGTGGTGGGGCTCTTGAACTCAGGGCCTGGGTGCTGTCCTTGAGCCTCTTTGTACTAGTGCTCTACCACTTGAGCCACAGCGCCACTCCCGTTTTTTGAGTATTTCATTGAAGGTAAGACTTCATGGGGACTTTCCTGCCAGGACTGGCTTCCAACCGAGATCCTCAGATCTCAGCCTCCTGAAATAGCCAGGATTACAGACATGAGCTACTGGCCCCCAGCTAGAATACTTTAAAATGTCAGTCATCTTTGTTGGTGTGCTGGGCTCTGTGTAAGCAATCTCCATAGAGAGTTCAAAAGTCCTGGTGAGTTATGTTTGGCAAGTTCCCTCGTGTAAATACTCGCAGCATGGAAGATTTCCAGCCACCAATGGGTTCATCCTTCAATGGAGAACTGAAAAGAGGTCATGTGCATAATCATGCATTACCAATCGGTACAATATGGCTCTAGCAGGTCAAAGCCAGTCATAAGCCTGGAGCTGGTGGCTCAGAGTTGTGCCTCAAGATACTCAGTGCTTAAAGAGAATACCATGTGCTTTCAGGCAGGAAGAGTTTATTTTACTGAACTGCTTGCCCCCTCCATGCAAGGTGGAGACCACATAGCTGAAGGAAGGGGCAGGCTGAGGTCTGACCTGCGTTTAAGTAGGAAAGGGGAAGGGAGAAGGTGTGGCCAGATGAGGGAAGATGTGGCCACACTGGATGCGGATGTGAACTCAGGGCCTGGGACCCTCCCCTGGTCGGATGGGAAGGATGGGGAGAAGGGGGTCTGCCCGGGATGTTACCTCCAGGTATGCTAGTTACTTAGCTGGCACAGGTAGGGAGTGGAGACTTAGCCAAGAGGAGGGGGGAACCTGCCTTTTCTTCCCAGGGTGAACCTTGTACTCAGAAGGCTGAGATCTAAAGATCATGGTTTCAAACCAATTCTGGCAGAGAGACCAGAAGACTCATATTTCCAATTAACTACCCCCCCAAAAAAAATCCAGAAGTGGAGGTGTCGTTCAAGTGGTAGAGAGCTAGTCTTGAGCACAAAAGCTAACATTCAGCACCCAGGCCCTGAGTTCAAGTCCCAGTACCAGCACATACACACACACACACACACACACACACACACACACACACAGAGGCACAATCAACTCTCAATAGCATAGAGGGAACAAACACATAAAACTTTGGAGGGGTGCCAGGTGTGGTGGCTCACGCCTGTAATCCTAGCTACTCAGGAGGCTGAGATCTGAGGATCATGGTTCAAAGCCAGCCTGGGCCTGAAAGGCTGTGAAACTCTTATCTCTAAACCACTCAGAAAACCAGAAGTGGTGCTGTGGTAGAGCGCTTGCCTTGAGCTGAAGAGCTGAGGGACAGTGTCCAGGCCCAGAGTTCAAGCTCCACGACCACCACCAACAACAAAAAACCTTGGAGAGGGAAGGGACTACTTCATATCTCAACTATAAAAAGGAGACACAAGCCAGATGCTGGTGGCTCACACCTGTCATCCTAACTACTCAGGGGACTGAGAGCTGAGGATCGTGGTTCAAAGCCAGGCCAGGCAGGAAAATCCATGAGACTCATCTCCAATGAACCACCAAAAAAATGGAAGTGGATCTACGGCTCAAAGTGGTAGAATGCTAGTGTTGGGCAGAAAAGCTCAGGGACAGTGTCCAGGTCTTGAGTTCAAGTCCTATGACCACAAAAAGGTTGGGGGGGGGCATGATACAAGATAGGTATAGAAAATGGGGCACAGAGCTTCCTTTTGAATCCTCCTTCCTTTCTTCAGAGCTTCCTGCAACAGACTTCTAAGAAGAAAGGCTACACGTGGATGGGGCTGTCAGACCTGAATCAGGAAGCCGCGTGGGTCTGGGTGGATGGCTCACCACTGTCCAACAGGTAAACACGGAATGTCACCCTAGGGAGTGACAGGGGGGTTGTCTCTGAAACTCTGTCCTTCCTGCCTTCCCATTACATGAGAACCTATGAGGTCTTCTCCATAGAGGAAGCATCTTCATGCCAGGGTGAAGATAAAGATGAAAAGTAGCACCAGGCACCCATGGCTCATGCCTGTCATCCTAGCTACTCAGGAGGCTGAGATTTGAGGATCATCATTCAAAGCCAACCTGGGCAGAAAAGTACCCCCTTGGAGATTGTTATCTCCAGTGAACTACACAAAAAACTGAAAGTGGAGATGTGGCTCCAGGGGGTAGAGCTCTGGCGTTAAGCAAAATGAGCTCAGAGACAGCGCCCAGGCCAAGTTCAAGCCCCACCATTGACCAAAAAAAAAAAAAAAAAAGGATGGAAAGTATATAGGGACCATATTGCAGGGACCAAGACTCCTCAGCACATGGAGGGTGGAGGAGCTGTGGGCAGGGGCCTTCGCTCTGGTATCTAAGGAAAGGAGTAGGGGAGGCAGGGCATGCTGGCTGAGGTCTGAGTAGTTTGAAGCATTACAACGGGTTCTATAGGCTCTGGTCGTCACTGTCTGGCATTTAGCTCTGAACAGGTGCACAGGGTCCTTAATTACAACCAATAAGGGAATTGGTTTAGGATGTAGAGTCTAAATTGGTTGATTTGTTTCTTCTTTTTCTTCTTCTTCCTCCTCCTCCTTCCTTCTTCTTTCTTCCTTCTCCTTCCTTCTTCTTTCTTCCTTCTCCTCCTCCTCCCCCCTCCTCTTCTCTCTCCCTCTTCTCTCTTCTCTTCCTTCTACTTCTCCTCCTCCCCTTCCCCATCTCTTCTTCCCCCTACCCTCCTCCTTCTTCTCAGATGCTTTGTGCTCAAGGCTAGTGCTTTACCACTTGAGCCATAGCTCCACTCCTGGCTATTTCTGAGTGGTTTATTGGAGATGAGAGTCTCATGGACTTTTCTGTCCAGGCTGGCTTCAAACTGTGATCCTCAGATCTCAGCCTCCTGAGCAGCTAGGATTATAGGTGTGAGCTACTGGTGCCCAGCATCTTTTTATGTATGTATGTATGTATGTATATATGTATGTATGTTTGTTTGTTTGTTTGTATTTACGTATTATGCTGAGGATTGAACCCAGGGTCTTGCCTACACTAGGCAAGCCTTCTACCACTAAGCTATACCCTCAACAAGATAATTTCTCCTAACTAGCGGGAGACCACAAGTATCAGAGTACCAGGTCAAAAGATTTAGGCATATTACTAGATCCTGAACAAGATATGGCTACCATAGGCCTACGGACGGCAGGCGTGACACAGAGACTTACTGACCTGTGGATGTACTTTACAGACTGAAGAAATATTGGAATAAAGGACAACCCAACAATAATGGGGGACAAGACTGTGTGGAATTTAGAGGCGAAGGCTGGAATGACTCCAACTGTGACAACAAGAAATTCTGGATCTGCAAAAAATCTTTGAGTCCCTGCTCTCACAAGTAATGGCCAGTCCTCACAGCCCAAAGTTCCCCTCTCCCTCAGTGGCAGAACTCTACCCACGTGCATGCCAGATCCTTAACCCAGTGAGTGGGCTGTTGTGGTTCCAATAATATCTTTAGGCTCTCCTCGGTCTTATTGGACATCCATGGTGGGCGGAACTTCCTCTGATGCCCCCAACTTCCTGTTGGCATGGTGACCATTGCTCTGTCTCCGATTTGTAGTTAATGTACTGAGTGGGTGTGGGAGAGATCTTTGGGTGGGGTGTATTCTGCAAATCTACTCTGCACTCTTTACCCTTTGGGGTAAACTGGAGTTGCTGTCAGAACCCCACTATTGGCCTTGCCCTTCCGCCTGGTGCCTTCTTTCCTGTAATGTAATAAACGTGTTTGGTCTTCATTTGGATTTCCCAGTGATGAAGATGTGTGTATTATTTATTTATAGTGAACCTTCTGATGCTACTTTAATTTATGGCAATAAGATGACTTGGGCCAGGTGCCCATGTAGTCCTAGCTACTCAGGAGGTTGAGATCTGAAGATCACCATTCAAAGCCAGCATAGGCTTGAAAGGCCATGAGACTCGTATCTCCATTTAACCACCAGAAAACCAGAAGTAGGGCTGTAGCTCAAAGTAGTAGAGCACTAGCCTTGAGCAGAAAAGCTCAGGAGAGCATCCAGGCCCTGAGTTGAAGCCCTACAGCTGTCTCCCCAACCCCGCAAAAAAAAAAAGATGACTTGGGTTGGAATAAGAAAAGATCAAGATAGCGCTAGTTCCCAGAAAGATTAAAGGGTTAGAATTTTCAACTCCACCTACCAATCTCCACGGAGGGAGTGGGGGTTGGCTATTTCAGAACTCTTTTGAGTGTGTGTGTGTGTGTGTGTCTCAAGTGGTAGAGTGCCAGCCTTGAGCAAAAAAGCTAAGGGACTGTGCCCAGGTCCTGAGTTCAAGCCCCAGTGCTGGCATCAAAAAAGGGGGAGGGGCAGGAAACTTCCCTGTGAGAATCCCAAAACTGGGAATATCTTTTTTTCTCTTTCTTTTTTCCTTTTCTTTTCTTTTCTTTTCCTTCCTTTCTTTTGCTCTCTCTCTCTCTCTTTCTTTCTTTCTTTGTCGGCTGTGGGATTGAACTCTGGGCCTGGGCACTGTCCCTGAACTCTTCAGCTCAAGGCGAGCACTCTTCCACTTGAACCATAGCGCCACTTCCAGTTTTCTGGTGGTTGATAGGAGATAAGAATCTTATAGACTTTGCTGCCTTATAGACTTTGGCTGGCTTTGAACCATGGTTCTCAGATCTCAGCCTCCTGAGTAGTTAGTATTACAGGCATGAGCCACCCACACCTGGCTTTATTTTTTTTTAATTAGGTCTTTTATTTATGCCTCGATTCTCCTTTTTTTTTTTAAATGCCAGTCTTGGGCTTGAACTCTGGGCCTAGGTGCTGTACCACTTAAGTTACAGATCCACTTCTGTGTGGAGAGCTGAGGGAGCCGACCTAAGATGGCGGGGCCGCATGGCATGGCCACGACCAAAGTTGGTGCTGGCTTCTGCCTTCCGAGTGCTCTCTGTGAAAAACAACTCCTTATATGGCTATGGCTTGCTTCCGTGTTTGCGACCCTATTGGTGTATGCCACGTGGCACTTCGGGATTGGCCTTCCAGGAGGCTTATAACCGGAGTGTGGGTGCGGGGCGAGAGAGAAGCGGGCAAAAGCAAGCGGGAGAGAAGCTTGCAGATAAGGTTCCTGAATAAACTGCTTTGAAAAAAATCCCGGGTTGTGTCTTCCTTGCTGGTCGAGGTGGATGCGACAGCTGGTGGCCCGCACGGGGATTCAGAACTCTCTGCGGTCAGGATGGTGCACTGGTAAGTTCCCAGGAAAAGGGAAATCTGCGACAAGAGCGGGGGTAAGTTCCCAGGTAAGTGGGAATCTGCGATTAAAGAGGGCATAATACGGGGCTTTTCTCTGTAGATAAAGAGAGAGCGGAAACCCGGGAAGAAATACAGGCCTAAAGTAAAAGTAACAAAGAATAAAATTTTTAATAACTAAGATGGGCGCCACGACTTCACATCCAATTTTTCTGGCCCTGGATGAGCTACTACGCTCAAAAGGACTAAAGTTAAAAAAGGATACTTTACAGAGGTTTCTTGATGCTTGCAACATTGTAGCTCCTTGGTTCACAGTGTCCTGGAGCCTTACAGCAGCTTCGTGGGAAAAATTAGGGAGGGATTTGGACTTTGCCTATAAACAGGGCACATTAAGGGCAGGAGTCCGCCCCATTTGGACATTGATTAAGGGCTGCCTGGAGGATCAGAGCTGCTGTGAGATGATAGAAAATGGACAGTCAGCACTGGAGCAGTTACAGGAGGAGAGGTCAGAGAAGGCGATCAGTGAAAAGGGAGACAGTGAACAGGGAAAAAGGGGGCAACTATACCCAGATCTGTCTGAGCTAAAATCAGAAAGAGAAAGTTCCGGCGAGTTAGAGGAGGAAGAAGTGAGAGCACTTATTCAACAGATGAAAAGGAGCCGTATAAAAAAGGGAGAACATAAGCTAAGTCAACCTGTGCTTAATGAGGTCGTAGAAAGAACTTTTGGTCAGACTCTTTTAGATGACATAGAAAGACCTTCCGGTCAAGCCCTTTTAGGTCCTCCTCCATATCAACATGGAGCCAATAGGCATACATTTTGCCCGGATACTTGGCGGACTGCTTGAGCAGAACTTGCCTTCCCAGTTTTTCAAGACGAAAATCAACAGAGATACCATGAGCCTCTAGAATTTAAAGTAATTAAGTCCCTGGCTGAGTCTGTTCGGACATATGGGATTACTGCCTCCTTTACCGTGGCTCAAGTGGAAGCTATAAAGAGATATTGCATGACCCCCTCTGATTGGGCGAGCCTAGCACGAGCATGTTTGAGTCCAGGCCAATACTTGGATTGGAGGGCATTTATGCTGGAATTTTGTAATGAACAGACAGGCATCAATCAAGCGAACAGACGCCAGGCTTGGGACAGAGACATGCCCCTAGGACAAGGTCGCTTTGCTAATGCTCAGATGATGTGTGTGCTTGTACTAATGAAACCTGCTATTATGCTACCTGCTGGAGTTCTCAGTATCCGTTAGCTATGGTTACACGCATCCCACATTGGGTGCCTGTGCCAGTAGATGCTTCTCAAGCTGTAACCTTGTTTAGGCATCAGAGAGATTTTGGCATCACTGCGGCCATTGTAACTGCTATAGCTGTGGCTGCTGTGGGTGCGATGGCTGCCGCTGTCGCCATGTCACATACTGTGCAGATGGCTCAGACTTTAAATAACTTGTCGGCTACTACAGCCAGAGCTCTGGATTTACAAGTGGCCATTGCACAATTAAAAGGAGGACTGATGCTGTTAAATCAAAGGATCGACCTTGTACAGGAACAGGTTGATATCATGTGGCAGTTGGCTCAGCTGGGATGTGTTCAAAAATATGAAGGGCTTTGTATTACTGCTACTCAGTATTATAACTATACCCAAGCAGCAAATTTGTCTAAACAACTGTCAAGTTAGGCAACTGGACGGGGGAATTCGACCAATTGATGTTACAGCTACTATCGGCCATTGTCGTGGTAAACTCCACCCGGATGGATGATGCCCTGTTACAAGATGTTTCCTCCTGGATTTTGACAGCTGTGGATCATTTTAAGGAGTGGGCGGGAATAGGCTCCCTTATTGGTATCCTGGCATTGGTGATCTTGTTGTGCCTGTGGTACATATACCGGATTAGGAGCTCGCAGCACAGAAGTATGGCTATGGTAGTCCAGGCCTTTACTGCCATTGAGGCCGGACAGTCCCCTCACGTGTGGCTTGCCACATTAAGAGAATAACACAGGGTGTAAGACAAACGCACTACACTTGGGCAAACGCACTGCACATGGGAATCACTTCCTGGCGTGAGCCCAAGAAGAGCATGTTGGGTTGCAAGTGGGTTGATGCCCAAGATCCCACCTCTGCAAAAAAGGCATCGGACAGGCCTGGTCGTCACTGGGGAAGGCGCGCACCTCAGGCAAAGACCAATGCAAGGTCCTCTCATTAATGTTTCAGACAGAGGCCCAACCTCTACTCTTACCTGTCGCTCAATAAAACAAAAAAGGGGGAGCTGTGGAGAGCTGCGGGAGCCGACCTAAGATGGCGGGGCCGCATGGCACGGCCACAACCAAAGTTGGTGCTGGCTTCTGCCTTCCGCCTTCCCGGGTTGTGTCTTCCTTGCTGGTCGAGGTGGATGCGACACTTCTGCCTTGGGATGGTTCATTGGAATTGAGTCTTGCAGAGTTTTCTGCCCAGACTGGCTTTGAACCTGGATCCTTAGATCTCAGCCTCTTGAGTAGCTAGGAGTGCAGGCATGCTAACAATGCTCTGTTTAAAGTTTCTCATGTGACAGTCATGTGCCATGATGCTCAGCTTTGATTGCTTGAGTTGGTCTCTTCAGGAAATTTTTGCCCAGGATGGCCTAGAACCACTATCCTCCTGATCTCTGCCTCCTGAGTTGTTAAGATGGTAGACATGAACCACCATTCCTGGCTCAGACACTATCTTTTCTATAATAAAATTCACTTAAAAACTTTGATGCTTGTTTTATAGCCCTACCTATTGTCTATCTTGTTGACTATCATAGACCCATGGAAAAGCTATGGACTCTGTTATTGGGTAAAATATATAGCCGTGTAAGTGTGAGTTAGCTTTGCTTGTGCGTCACTTGCTACATTCAAAACCCGAGTCTGTAATTCCTTTCCTAAGGAAGCTGTCACCTACTCTTCAAAATTCTCACCATTAGCCAGGCAATGGTGGCTCATGCCTGCCATCCTAACTACTCAGGAGGAGGCTGAGATCTGAAGATCATGGTTCAAAGCCAGCCTGAGCAAAGTAATAATAATAAAGTCCATGAGACTCTTATCTCCAATGATCCACCAAAACAGCTGGAAGTGGGGCTGTGGCTCAAGTGGTAGAACACCAGCCTTGAGTGCAAAAGAATTCAAGTTCCAGGATCAGGGCGCACGCGCACACACACACACACACACACACACACACACATTATCTTCACTAAGGATGAAAAATAGAGACCCAATATTATATGTTGTGTTGACATCTGATTTAAAACAAAAACCAGGAAGTTTTGGATGTGGTCTCACCACAGAGTTCCCCTTCTAGCTCTCTTCCTGGACATCTCTTCCTTACTGAGGAACCTGACTCAGCTTCCGATCCTCCCCAAAGACAGATCCTTGGCAGCCATGAAATCACTGAATCTAGCCAATCACAACTCCCTGTGGAATCCAGGGGGGACCCCACTCTCTTGGGACCCCCAGAAGTATACTCCTGACCTGATGATGAGTGTGTGATCGATAACACTGGTGTATGTGTGATGGTACTGGGGTTTGAACTCAGGGCCTGGGCACTGTCCTTGAGCTCTTTTGTTCAAGGCTAGCACTCTACTACTTGAGCTACAGCTCTACTTCCAGCTTTTTGTGATTAATTGGAGCTAAGAATCTCTCCGACTTATCCTGTCCAGGCTGGCTTTGAACTGTGATCCTCAGATCTCAGCCTCCTGAGTAGTTGGGATTACAGGCCCAAGCCACCCAGTGCCTGGCTTAATGACACTGTTTTGTCACGAGTTATGGAATTCTTCACCAATGGGTGGATAGGAGATAAACCACCAGCAAATAATAAGACTTTTTTTTTTTTTTGCTTTTATCCTAGTGTTGGGACGTGCTCACAGCTAGAACTCTACTGCTTGAGCCATTCCTCCAGTTCCTGCTTTTTTCTTGTTATTTGGAAATAAAAGCATTTTGGGGGGTCAGTCTTGAGGTTTGAACTCAGGGCCTGGGCGCCGTCCCTAAGCTTTGTCACTCAAGGCTAGAACTCTACCACTTTGAGCCACAGCACCACTTCCAGTTTTCTGGTGGTTTATTGGAGATAAGAGTCTCATAGACTTTCCTGCCCAGGCTGGCTTTGAACCACCATCCTCAGCTATAAAAAGCCTTTTATATACCTATTTGATATGATTGTTTGCTGTTGGTGACTTCTTTGATGAAGTGGCTGTACTGATTTGTTTTTCAGTGCTAGGAATTGAACTCAAGGCCTCTTGGTTGCTAGGCAAGCTCTCTAACATTTGAGCCATGTCTCCTGCATAAAGGAAGGGTCTTACTTCAGGCCCAGGCTGGTCTTGCCTTGTGAATCTCCTCCTTGTGCTTGTCAGCATTGCTGGGAATAAAAGATGCACCTAGACAATGTGCTTTCTCCATAGCTGGGCCAACAGACAGGCATCACCACCCTCGAACATTAGTTGAGATGGAGTCTCATGAATTTTTATGACCTAGCTGGCCTCCAAACACACCTCTTCCCTCTACCTCTGAAGAAGCTTAGATTACAGGTTTGAAGATGCCATGCCCAGCTGGTAGATCTTTTATTCCACAAAAAATAGCGTCTTAATTGTGAGCTTCAAAAAAGTTTAATGTACGCTCTATTCCACTAAGAGTGTGTAGATCCGTGGTATTATTAAATAAACATTACCACCACCAGCATCTGCTTACCGAGTTCTTCATTTCATAGAGCCGATTAATTAAACAAGAGATCCCTCGGGCAGCAGGGTGTGGGGGGAGGAAGGAGAGGGAGAATGCACTCACACTATTCGATTCATATTCTACAAAATTAGGGAAATTGAGGGGAGGGGTTGGGAGGGATGGAAGGGGGACACTGATTAAGATTCATTGCATTCATAAACAGGGCTCACTGAATGGTAACTCCTTTGGATCACTACTTACAGATAAAGAAAAATACAAACTGAAAACAATAAATAAAAGAGATCCCTGGTCTTCTTCCCCCCCCCCCCCACAATTCTATATCCTGTGCTGTAAATGTGATGACTTCAGGGGCTTCCTGTGAAATGAATCATGCAGTATTGTCCGATGCAGGCGCGGTATTTGTCCTATGCAAGCTGGCTGATTTTCACTGATGACTGCCCTCCATGTTCATCTTATGCTGTAGCATGTATGAGAACGCCTTTCCTTTTCAAAGGCTGTATAATATTCCCTTGTGTGGATAACTACCATTCTCTTAAGCTGTTCCTCTATCCAGTGAAGACTCCTGTTCCTTCTACTTACTGGCTATTGGTGCACAATGCAGCTGGGAACACAGACACACAATATTTCCGAGAACCCCTGCTTTCAGTTCTTTGGGAGTAGAGATACCCAGAATTGGAACCGTAGGGTCAGATGATATTTCCATTGGCATTATTTTGAGGAACTAAATGTGTTTTTCTGCAGAAGCTACATTATTCGGTGTGTTCCCAGCAACATTGTGCAAGGGTTCCAATTTTTCCACATCCTTGGGACATGTTTTTTAAAAGAAATTTGCTAGCTTTTTTTGGGGGGCCAGTCATGGGGCCTGAACTCTGGGCCTGGGCGCTGCCCCTCAGCTCTTCAGCTCAAGGCTAGCACTCTACCACTTGAGCCACAGCACCACTTCTGGCTTTTTTTTTCTTTTTGCTTATGTGGTGCTGGGGAATCAAACTCAGGGCCTCATGCATACAAGGCAAGCGCTCTACCACTGAGCCACCTTCCCAGCCCCTTTGCTGGCTTTTATATGAATGGTCCCTGTGGAGGCCGGGGGAAAGGTGGTAGCTAGTGGAGTTTTTTGTTTTGCGTTGTGGGTTTGGTGGTTGTTTTTGTTCTTATTTTGTTTTTTGTATCACTCTTGGGGCTTGAACTCAGGGCCTGGGCACTGTCTCTGAGCTTTTATGTTCAAGGCTAGTGCTCTATTACTTAAGCCGCAGCTCCCCTTCTGGCTTTTTGGTAGTTCATTGCAGGTAAGAGTGTCACAGACTTTCTTACCCAGACTGCCTTTGATTCGTGATCCTCAGATCTCAGCTTCCAGAGTAGCTTGGATTACAGGTGTGAGCCATCCATCTAATGTTTTTGTTTTTGTCAGCAGTGAGGCTTGGACTCAGAGCCTGGGAGCTGTGTCTGAGCTTTTTTGCTCAAGCAACCTACCTAATGTTCCATTCATATTTTCTAATGATTCACCATGACAAGCAGCTTTTCATGAGAGAAAGAAAAAGAGAGAGAAAGGAAGGAAAGAGGGAAGGAAGGAAGGAAAGAAGGGAGGGAGGGAGGGAGGAAGGGAGGGAGGGAGGAAGGAGGGAAGAGGAAGGAAAGAAGGAAGGGAAGGAACAACAGCTATAGTCATCAGGGAAATGAAAATCAAAACACCAGTAAGCCAGGTGCTGGTGGCTCACACCTGTAATCCTAGCTGAGATCTGAGCATCACTGTTCAAAGCCAGCCTGGGCAGGAAAGTCTATGAGACTCTTATCTCCAATAATCACTAAAAAGTGAGAAATGGAGCTACAACTAAATGGTAGAGCACCAGCCTTGAACACAAAAGCTCAAGGAGAGCGCCAGGCCCTGTGTTCAACCCCAGGTACTGGCGTGAGTGCGCACGCGCGCGCGCGCACACACACACACACACACACACACACACACAATTTTTTAAAATTTAAAAATGCAGAGAGAAGGTTTCTGATCATCATAAACATTAAATAAATATGAATGGTTCTGAATTGGATCTCCACTCTCAAGTCGGCAGAAATTCCCATAAGTCAGAAAATGGCAAGCTGGGCATCGGTGGCTCATGCCTGTCATCCTAGCTACTCAGGAGGCTGAGATCTGAGGATTGAGGTTCAGATTCAGCCTGGGCAGGAAAGTCTGTGAGACTCTTATCTCCAATAAACCACACAGAAAACCAGAAGTGGTGCAGTGGCTCAAGTGATAGAGTGTCCGCCTTGAGCTGAAGAGCTGAAGGATAGTGCCCAGACCCAGAGTTCAAGACCCACAACCAACAAAAAGAAAAAAGAAAATGGCAAATCAAGGCAGAAGCCTGGGTTCAGCATAGCATAGATATTTCTGGAGACACTGGGAGATTTTGGGATGCGGGAGGAGTGGGCATAGATACCCAACTCTCATCGCTGCTCTGTGCTAAAGAGCCAGCACCTGCCAACCCCTCTCTGGAATTCCTGGACCATGGGACCCCTTCAGAGGTGGGTCAGCTTTGCCTGCCCTGCCCCCCCAGCCTCTTCCGGTGCTGGTACCCAGTTCCTTTTTTTTTCTTCCTCCATGAGAAGAAGAGATTTAGGGAGTTAGGAATAAAAGCTGTGATCTTCAGCAGCCGGTGACACCAAGGGACAGCAGTGACCTTGCATGACTCCGAGGAAATGAAGGAGCCACAGCCAGGCCCCCTGGGTGAGGCTAGCCTGGGACTTGGGGGGCGCACTCTGGATTCCGGAACCAGGAGTGGGGGGAAAAGCTCAGGTCTTTGATGGATGCTTTCCACATTTAGATGAGGAGAAGCTGGTCACCAATGGCAGCCAATATTCCTTGAGCTGCTCTGCCCGAGCAGGAGGACAGCTCCTTGGCAGCTACTTAGCTCTTGGGGGAGGGTGACAATCTGATCTCTGGATATCTGGGTGCTTGGAACTGAGTGTTCAAATGCTGGACCTTTGGGTAGTAGAAGAGTGAAAGCTGAAGATCTGGACTCCTGAGGTTTTGTGTGTGTGTGTGAGTGTGTGTGTGTGTGTGTGCATGTGCATGTGCACACACACATGCCAGTCCTGGGACTTGAACTCAGGGCCTGAGTGCTATCCCTGAGCTTTTTGTGCTCAAGGATGGTGCTCTATCACTTGAGCCACAGCTCCACTTCCAGCTTTTGGGTGGTTAATTGAAGATAAAAAGTCTCACAGGCCGGGCACTGGTGGCTCATGCCTGTAATCCTAGCTACTCAGGAGGCTAAGATCTGAAGATCGCGTTCAAAGCCAGCCTGGGCAGGAATGACAATGAGACTCCTATCTCCAATAAATTACCAGAAAAACAGAAGTGGCGCTGTAGCTCAAGTGGTAGAGTGCTGGCCTTGAGCTGAAGAGCTGAGGGACAGCGCCCAGGCCCAGAGTTCAAGCCCCATGATCAACCAAAAAAAAAAAGTCTCACAGTTTTTTCTGCCTGTGCTGGCTTTGAACCATGATCCTCAGAGCTCAACCTCTCGAGTAGCTAGGGTGACAGGCAAGAGCCATGGGCTCCTGGCTTGGGAGGAGAATGCAGTGGTGGCCACGCTGTCACTGGCCCCTGGCCTCTATGTGTCCCACAGGGTGTCTAGGCCGTGGCCACACCCCTCTTGTGCTGAAGCTGCTCTTCTTCATCTTCTTCTCCGGGCTCCTGCTGGCCATTCTCGTCCAAGGTGAGGAGAGGACAGAGGGCTGGGGATGTGTGGCCTGGTGAGGCCAAGAGGGAGGTGAATCAGGAGCTGGGATCAAATCTATCAGAGGCTTCTGGGGGCTTCTGCGGGAAGGGAGGGGGGATTGGGAAGAGAGTGGGGGAGGAAAGGAGGGAGGGAAGAGCTGAGGAGCAAGGTTTCTTCATCCTCAAATGCAATCACACAAAACCTTGGATCTCAGAAATGATGATCTGAAGGCAGACGGGGGGAGGAGGTGGAGCTGGAGGCTGACAAACAGTAGGTGCTTTATGATCACAGTGGGGTTTGATTTTGTGGGTGTTTATTTATTTATTGGTCGGTCATGGGGTTTGAACTCTGGGCCTGGGCACGGTCCCTGAGCTCTTCAGCTTAAGGCTAGCGCTTTACCACGTGAGCCACCGCACCACTTCCTTTTTTTTTTTTTGATGGTGGTGGGACTCAAGTCTTCAAAGTCCCCAGCGATCAAGGACAGTCCAAGCAAGAGGAGATCTACCAGGAGATGATTCAACTGAAGGCTGGAGTGGGTGAGTAGCCAGACACTTGTGGAACAGAGGGGGAGTCTCAAAGTTTGAGAGGGTCTCTCTTCCTTTATATAACCACCCCTCCTGTGGAACCTCAGTTTCCCTCATCTGGGAAGTAGGAACTCAACGTAACAGGTGGAGTGTGCTCAGGCCTCATGCATCTAGTAGGTACACAACTAATCTCCTTCAGCTCTGGATTTGCAAAGCCTTACTTGTCCCTATCTGCAGCCAGGGTTCTGAGGTTTTTCCAGGCTAAGAAGGGGGTCAGGACATGGAGAGTGGGGAATGGCGGCAAGGGAAGGCCCTAGAAAGCTGGGCAGACACAGAACAAAGCTGTCCATGTAGGAGTCCAGCCCGACCCTCCACTTCCTCCCGCAGACCGCCTGTGCCGGCCCTGCCCCTGGGACTGGACGTCCTTCCAAGGAAACTGTTACTTCTTCTCCAAGTCCACCCGGAATTGGACGGATTCTGTCATCGCTTGCAAAGAAACAGGGGCCCAACTGGTTGTCATCAAAAGTCATGAGGAGCAGGTAAACCAGGGCTCGTGGGGAGGGTGGGGGACCCCTATCTTCCTGTGGGGCCCTTTATCCGGTCACACTGGCTGGCTGTTCAGGCATGGCGTTCTGGATGAAAGGCTGCAGCCTACTGCAACTAGAAAGAGAAGACAAAATGAATGGGGAAAAAGTCCCAATTCTGTTTCAGGGGGACCATTCTTGTTTTAATCTGAACGAATGCCCTGGGGGAACTTTTTTAAATGGGGGGATTGCCAGCTGAGCATCGGGGGCTCAGGCCTTTCATCCTACCTGCTCAAGAGACTGAGATCTGAGGATTGTGGCTCAAAGCCAGCCCCAGGCGGGAAAATCCATGAGACTCTTATCTCCAGTGAACCAACAGAAAGTCAGAAGTGGAGCTATGGCTCAAGTGGTAAAGTGCTAGCCTTGAGTGAAAAAGCTCAAGGACAGCCCCTCCCAGGCCCTGAGTTCAAGCCCCAGGACCAGTACAAAAGAAAAAAAAGTAACAAAAAGTAAAGTAAACCTTTTGCCAGTTACCCTGGTATAAATATTGATATGGCCAGCCTGGCCAAGCCTCCAAGGGGATTGTCATTCAATATACAGCTGGAGATCAGTGACAATTGAGGCCATGGTTAATCCCCACTAAAGCCAAGGATGAGTAAATCTGAGTGTGCATGGGCAGATTAAACATATCATGTTGTTGATGTGGCTGTGTGTAAGGTGAAACGCCACACGTGTTCCAGGTACAAAGTCAGGACACCTGTACACATGGGAGAGAGGGACCCAGACCTCCCAAAAAACTCATGAAGATTTATGTTTTCCAACACTGGAAGGCTTTAAGTCAAACTACAAGCAGAACTTCCTGGGAAGAGACTGCGGGAGGAAGAGGGAAGTGGGGGGGGGGCAGAGGGAGGCCCAGCTGGTAAACTAGAATGGTAGTGCTCTCTCTCCCTTTCCAGAACTTCTTGCAACTGATCTCCAAGAATAAAGGCCACACGTGGATGGGGATGTCAGACCTGAACACAGAAGCCACATGGCGCTGGGTGGATGGTTCACCCCTGTTGCCTGCGTAAGTCTCGTGCGAATGTCTGACAGAGTCCTGTGGGATTTTGATACTCTGACTTTTGAGCTATGTTTGGAGGGGGGGTTCCCCATTCCAACCCCCAGGCACCTCTGACAAAGTCTGTGACCTTGTGACAAAGTCTATTCCCCCAATGGTGCTGTGGCTCAACGTGGTAGAGCGCTAGCCTTGAGCAAAAAGAGCTCAGGGACAGCGCCCAGGCCCCGAGTTCAAGCAAGGTCTCTATGTTCAGGTGAAGTAGGGTGGCAGAGGCCGAGACTGCCATGGTCAAAGCTGCAGGAGTGCCTGGGGTGAAAGGATTTGAAATAGAGCACATTCATAGGTAATCTTCCCCAAGATGGCATGTTGGCTGGATATCAATGACTCACACCTATCATCCTAGCTGCTCAAGAGGTTGAGATCTAAGGATCCTGACTCGAAGCCAGCCTGGGCAGAAAAATCCATGAGACTTTATCTGCAGTTAGCCAGCAGAAAAGTTGGAAGTGGAGCTGTACCTCCAAGGAGTAGAGCGCCATCTTTGAGCACACAAGCTCAGGGACAGCGCTCAGGCCCTGAGTTAAGCTCCATGCGCGCATGCGCGGGCACAGTCCCTCTAAGGGTCTTGCTCTCTGCAGCTTCATGAAGTACTGGAACCCGCAGGAGCCCAACAACCTGGGGGAGGAAGACTGTGCGGAGTTTGACGGCAACGGGTGGAATGATGACAACTGTGACGTCAACAACTTCTGGATCTGTAAAAAGCCAGCAGCGTCCTGCCCCAACCAATGAGGGCGGCCGGCCCCTTGCAGGGAACTCTGACCCTGAACTGCGCAACCCGCAAACAGCACCCAGAATGCGGAGAGCTGCCAGCAAGGGTTTAAAACAGACAGCTCTGGAGAGGGTGAAGAGACCGGGGTGCCACCCCCACCCCACCCCTTTCCTTGGGCTGGCAGCTATGCCAGGGACTTTGACAACTTAAGTTTGGGCTAAATATATGGACACAGTGTCTGGACTTTCCCTGGGCTGCAGTCTCTTGTCCTACAAGAATAAGGAAATCAGTGTCCCACAAACTCTGTTTTAGCTCTGGTTGTCATATTAATCTAGATGCTTTATGGGTTGCATGTATCCATGGTAACCTTTCGTGTGTCAACTCAACTAAATGTGCTTGCTTGTGGGGATTTGGGGTCCCTGGTCCCTGCTGATTCTCATCTTTCCTCTCTCTCTCTCCCTCTCTCTCTCTCCTCCTCCTCCCCCTCTCCCTCCTTCCCTCCCTCTCCCTCCCTCTCTCCCTCTCTTTTCTAATTTTCTTCCGCCCAGTATCCCATTGCAGTGCCTTGATTATGATCAGCCCATTCCTCTCCCACAATCCCTTGCAGCTTGGTCCTTCCAACCTCCCTGCTGGGTGGTGGCAGAAACATCTGTCATTTCCACCCCCATTCTTTAATCCCTCGCCATTTGTGTTGAGATCTGGACCCTGAACTCACAGTTCTGGACTCTTCCCTGCGAGACTCCTGGGCCCCCAAGGGGATGGACCGCTGAGATCTTTTCCTCCTCTGCTTTCCAGGTTCCCTTTGGCCTACTGGTTGTAGTAGGACATCTTTGCAGGTCAGTGGAAGAGGCAGGGGTAGGCTTCACACATGTGCTGGGTATGTTCCTTGAAACCAGCTCCACCCTCTTTGCTGGGACCAAAGGGTTTGCTTTCATGTTGAAGTACCATCACCATCCAGCCTAAGTGGTATCCTTCCCCCCCCCCATGTACCCTACTCTAGAAGTCTCCGCCCAACACCTGTGTTACCTAGGTGACCAGCACATGCGGAGACCAGCAGTCACCTCTCCTTTCTCTGAGGTCACATCCTGGACCTCCCTGGTCACCCCTCCGTCAGACCTTAGGAGGGTCCCAGACTCTGAGATCACATCAGCTTCATCCTCCCCGCCCCCTCCCACTTAACCCCAATCTGGCTAGGTGTCAGCCCCCTTCTGTGCACACCTCCACCTCATGCAGGGCTGGCAGTTCCGAATAAACTTTTATTTTTTCTGCCTGAAGACTGCATGGTAGTTTCCTAGATCTAATTAAAACCTAACACCTTCCACCCTATCGACTTCCACCCACTTCCCTGTGTACCTGTGCACAGGAGCTTTTTGGATTGTCCCCAGTGCATCCCCAAAGCTGCAATTACCAAGTAACAGATTCTTCAGTCAGTAACTATTGAAGGCGGCACTGGTGGCTCACGCCTGCAATCCTAGCAACCCAGGAGGCTGAGATCTGAGGATCCTAGTTCAAAGCCAGTCCATAAGACTTATCTCTAATTAACCACCAGAAAACTGGAACTGGTGCTGTGGCTCAAAATGGTAGAGCACTAGCCTTAAGCAGAACAGCTCAGGGACAGTGCCCAGGTCCTGAGTTCAAGCCCCATTACAGAGAGAGACAGAGACAGAGAGACAGAGAGATGAGAGATACAGAGACAAAAGACAAAGAGACAGAGAGAAAGAGTAAAAAATATTCTGCCTTGGGAGCAGGGGCAGAAGTAGAAGGAGGAAGGTTGAACAAATGCAGTCATGGTATTCAGACACTATGTGGAAAATGAACTATGAAGCTTGCGGGCAGGGATGGAAGGGCAAATGGCAGGGGTGGGGTGGGGGGAGCGAAGGAAAGGGTGGCAATGTCCAAGAAGAATTGTACGCATTACCTGGACTTGAGGAATTATAACCCCTCTGTACAACTCCTTAATAATAATAATATATTTTTTAAAGTGTTCTGCCAAGGACAACTCCTAAAAGAGCAGCTTTGTTAGAAGTTGGGGTTCAGAGGGTGGTAAACATCTGGGATGCTCTCTCGCTTGCTGTATCTATCACTTACATTTGTCTGTCTGAGCTGTAAGACTTTAGAAATTAGTAAGTATAAGCAAAGTGATTGTGTGTGTGTGTGTGTGCGCGTGCGCACGTGCACGCTGGTACTGGGGCTTAAACTCAGGACCTGGGCTCTATGTTTTTTGCTCAATGCTGGTGTTCTCCCACTTTGAGCCACATCTCCACTTCTGGTTTTCTGGTGGTTAATTGGAGATAAGAGTCTCACGGACTTTTCTGCCTCAGCTGACTTTGAACCGTGATCCTCAGATCTCAGCCTCCTGAGTAGCTAGGACTTGCAGGTGCAAGGCACCAATGCCTGGCTCTTCATTTTACAAAAGAAAGACCTTTCCTATTTCATTTCTAAATAAAACATCCCTGTAGGTTCCTGGAAGTGATTGCTTATCAAACTAACAAAGCTTTCCTGCCTTCTTTGTGTCTAAGCATGTATTTTCTCCTGGGATATCTTTTTGGCTTTCTTGTTGTTTTTGTTTTTTTTTTCAGTGAGAAATGAGTGCTGGCTAGATAGGTCTCTTCGCTGTCATGTGAAGGAAACCAAAATAAGGCCAGGAAGGATATCGGCCCATGGGATATGATTAGAAAACTTCCAAATGTGCAAAGCAAGCTAATGCATTGTCTGTGAGTACACACACACACACACACACACACACACACACACACACACGTATATTACTTTTGTATCATAAACACCATCTTTGGAAGGGAAGTTGGGCCAGAGGGGCAGAGAAGGAAATAGAAAAATCAAACCACAGATAGGAGGGTGGGGATGCTACCACTTGTTAGGATATATATTTTTCAAAGAGGATCTGAAATATGTAACGATGTCAAAACTCCGTAAAGCAGATGGGAAGACAGAGAGATTTCCTTTTCCTCTCTTTCAGTCTTATCTTTTGCATGCTTGGTTGTTTTTCTTTTCCTTTCTTTCTTTCTTTGTTTCTTTTTTTTCTTCTTTTCATTTTTTCCTTTCTTTCTTTTTTTTTCTTTAATAAGAAAAGTCAATGCTGAGCTGTACACTGGTGGCTCATGCCCCTAAGCCCAGCTACTCAGGAGGGTGAACCCTGAGGATCATGGTTCGAAGCCAAACCTGGCAGGAAAGTTCCAGAGACTCATCTCCAGTTAACCACCAAAAGCCAAGAATGGAGCTCTGTCTCAAGTGATAGAGTGCTAGCCTTGAGTACAAAAACTTAGGGACAGTGTCCAGGCCCTGAGTTCCAGGTCTGGTGTCACACACGCACACACACACACACACACACACACACACACAATCAAAGTTAATTCAAAAAACAAAAAAGTAGTTTGCTCTATGCATTGAACTGGGTTTTTTGGTCCTCCTGAGCTTCTGATTCCTTTTTGTTGTTGGTGGTGGTGGTGGTCCTAGGGCTTGGACTTGGGGCCTGGGCGCTGTCCCTGAGCTCTTTTCCTCCAGGGTAGCACTCTACCATTTTGAGCTACAGGTCTACTTCCAGTTTGGGGGGTGGTTCATTGGAGCTAAGAGTCTCACAGACTTTTCTGCCTGGGCTGGCTTTGAACCCCGATCCTCAGATCTTAGCCCCCTGTGTAGCTAGGATTACTGGCAGGAGCCACCAGCTTCCAATGACCCCCAGTTTCAAAAGGGAATATTAAGTTCAGGAGGTCATGACCTTAGAAGCCCTTTCTCCCATGAATTTCAAACCCCTGTTATGCATGGCATGCGGGGGGGGGGGGCGGGTAATGATCCAGCCTCAGCCGGCCAACACCTTCCGACTAAAGCTTCTTGACAGGGTCTTGATTTCTACCAAGAGGCCTGTTGTTTCCCCATCACAGTGCTCCCCTGTGCAGATCCTTCAATCCACTCATCTTCGTCAGGACAACACTGCCTCCACGGGCCTCAGCATTTTCAGGAAGCCCCGCCAGACCCTTCCAACACATTCAGCTGCTGCACGGTTCCCAAGGACCACATTCAACCTAGGTTCTTCAAAGTCCTTCCTTATCATCCATGTGGAAGCTTCTCAAGCAAAGAAAAATAAGAACTACCCTAACTAGTCACCAATGGTTCACACCTGTAATTCTAGCTACTCAAGAGGCTGAGATTTGAGGATTGTGGTTTGAAACCAGCCCAGTGGGGAAAGTCTCTTAGACAGACTCTTATCTCCCATGAACCAGCAGAAAACCAGAAGTGGAGCTGTGGCTCTAAATGGTAGAGCACTATAGCTTTGAGCAAAAGAGCTCAGGGAGGGGCAGGGAAGGTGGCTCAGTGATAGAGTGCTTATCTAGCATGCATGAGGCTCTGGGTTCAATTCCTCAGTAGCACATAAGCAGAAAATGCCAGAAGTGGTGCCGTGGCTCAAGTGGTAGAGTGCTAGCCTTGAGCTAAAGAGCTGAGGGATAGTACTCAGGCCAAGAGTTCAGGTCCCACTACCGACCAAAAAAAAAAAAAAAAAGAGCTCAGGGACAGCACCCAGATCCTGAGTTCAAGCCCCACAACCAACCAAAAAAAAAAAAGAACTATCCTTTGGCCCAGTGTTACTACTGTTAGGCATTTACTGAAGGAATGTAAGTCAGGATACAATAAAAGCATCTACACTGTTCATAATATCTAAGCCATGAGAACAGCCCTCATACCCTACAACTGATGCATAGATCAAGAAATATGATATACACACACGCATACTTACACATATATGTCACACAAACACTCGTATGTATATATACATGAAACATACATATATACATTTATACATATACATGTATAAATATACATATATACAAATATACTATATATGTATATAGGTGGGGGTACACACACATACACATACAGTGCAGTGGAATGTTATTTAGCCATCAAGAAGAATGAAACTATGTCATTTGCAGGGAAATAAATGGATCTGAAAAACATCATGTTGAGTGAAGTAAGACAAGGCTCAGAAAGACAAAGGTGGTATGTTCTCATATGTATATGTCACACATAAAATAGAAACATATATGTAAACATATGCTCTCTCCTCATTATATATATATATATATATATATATAATCTGACTAATGATGAAACCTCTCTGAGCAATTTACAGGCACTTTTTAAAAAAATGATAGTAGGAAACTGAAGTATATCTTGTCTGGGCAGGGAAGGTCTAGCAGAAAGGGGTTGGGTGACTACAAAGAGAGGTGGGGGGAGGAAGGATATTATGGTCTTAAAAACCTGTACATGCCAGGAGCTGTCGGCTCACGCCTGTAATCCTTGCTACTCAGGAGGTTGAGATCTGAGAATCATGGTTCAAACCCAGCCTGGGCAGGAAAGTCGGTGAGACTCTCATCTCCAATTAACTACCAGAAAACTGGACGTGGCGCTGTGGCTCAAGTGGTAGAGTGCTAGCCTTGAGCTGAAGAGCTGAGGGACAGCGCCCAGGCCCAGAGTTCAAGCCCCACACCTGACAAAAACAAAACAAAACTTCAACAACAACAAAAAAACCTGTACATGTGTGAAAATAGGATAAGGAAGCTTGCTGAGACTGATTTGGGAAGAGGGAAGAGGAGGAGGAAGAAGAGGAGGTAGAACAGCAGGGAGATGGCTTTGATCAAGAAGCAGTGTATGCCTAAAAAAACAAAAGTGGGTTAAAAGGGAACTTTCTTGTGAAACTAATTAAATATAGCTGGGGAACGTGTGTGTGTGTGTGTGTGTGTGTGTGTGTGTGTGTGTGTGTGTGTGTTTTAAGCTTGGTCTCAGGGCCCAGGTACTCTCTTTGAGTTCTTTTTGCTAAAGGCTAGCACTCTACCACTTTGAGCCGCAGCAATACTTCTGGATTTGTTTGTTTGTTTTTTAAGTGGTTAATGGAAGATAAGAGTCTTGGGACTTTCAGGGCTGGCTTTCTTACTGTGATCCTCAGATCTTAGCCTCCTGAGTAGCTAGGATTACAGGTGTGAGCCACCAGCACCCAGCCTGAATATAGTTAAAAATTAAAAAACAAAAAAACATTCTCTACCCATAATGACTCCAAGAAATGGGTTTCCCTTAACTGTCTTAGTTAGGGATAGAGGTCAGTGATCTGTGACCAGCCTTACACCTGGGTCACTTCCACAAGCCACATGGAAAGTTCTGGACATGGGGAGGGGGTGGGCTAATTTCCTGTTTCCTTGCCAAGCTGGAGAGTCTATCCTGGTTCCTCAAGACAATTTTAGCTCTAGGTATAGACAACAGAAACCCACTTTCCTTCCCCTTTGTCTTCGCTTAGGGGGTGCCATGAGCCACTTTCTTCTTTCAGTGTATGTATGTCAGTCCTGGGCTTGAACTGTGTGCCTAGCGCTCTACCATGTGAGCCACAGCTCCATTTCTGGCTCTTTGGGTGGTTAATTGGAGAAAAGAGTCTCGTGGATTTTCCTGCCTGGGCTGGCTTCAAACCATGATCCTCAGATCCTGAGCTTATTTTGCTCAAGGCTGATACTCTATCACTTGAGCCACAGCTGCACATTCAGCTTTTTTGTGTGCTGGTTAATTGGAGATAAGATACTCACAGAGTTTCCTGACTAGACTGACTTCGAATTGCGATCTTTCTGATCTTGTCTTTTTTTGTGTTCTTAAGAGCCTGCTATATCTGCAGGTCTACTTCTTTCATAAGAGTTGGGAGAATGTTCTCTTACTTATTATATATATTTTGATGTTGCTTCAGCTCATACCTCTTCTTCTATGCTTATTTTCTATATATTTGGTCTTGTCATGTGGATCTTCCATGTTCTAATCATACTTCTTCTTCTTCTTCTTCTTCTTACTATTATTATTATTTTGTTGGTTGTGGGGCCTGAACTCTGGGCCGGGGCACACTGTCCCTCAGCTCTTCAGCTCAAAGCTAGCTCTCTATCACTTGAGCCACAATTCCACTTCCAACTTCTTTCTACTTATGTGGTGCTGGGGAATCAAACCCAGGGCCTCATGCATGCAAGGCAAGCACTCTACCACTGAGCCACCTTCCCAGCCCCTACTTATTATTTTTAATTTATTGTTGTCTGCATGTTCTAATTCATTTTTACCTGTTGTTCATGCCATGATATTATGCCTTTTTGTGTGCCTGTCCTGGGGCTTGAACCCAGGGCTTGAGAGCTGTCCTTGAGCTTTTTGCTCAAGGCTAGCCTCTACCACTTCAGCCACAGCTCCACTTCCGGCTTTTTGGTGTTTGACTAGAGATGAATCCCATGGGGACGCATCAGAGGACCAAGGAAGAAATAGAGTGAGAGAGAATCAGCCAGTGGAATAATGAAATGCTTGTATGATGACTCTCTGAGAAAGCTGAGAATATATTTGCTTCATATTTCCCCTCTTGCCCTGAAAATTAGATGTTCCATTCTGGGAGAGACAGGAATGCCATTAAAAATAAGGTCTGAGGGCTGGGAAGGTGGCTCAGTGGTAGAGCGCTTGCCTTGCATGC
>NW_012267387.1:1087363-1112530 GCF_000151885.1 Dipodomys ordii | reverse complement strand
CTCAGCTCTTCAGCTCAAGGCTAGTGCTCTACCACTTGAGCCACAGCACCACTTCTGGCTTTTTTTTCTGCTTATGTGGTGCTGAGGAATCGAACCCAGGGCCTCACGCATACAAGACAAGCCCTCTACCATTGAGCCACCTTCCCAGCCCAGTGGTGTGTGTTTTATTTGTTGTTGTTTGGTGGACTCACACTCAATATCTTATTATTTGGCTCAATGGCTAGCGATCATCACCTGAGTCACACCTCCAACATATTATTATTTTTTTTATTATGTCTCGTTATGTTGCCCAAGCTGACCTACAACTTAGGCTCAAACTAGATCTGAACTCCTGCCTCAGGATTCCCAGTTGCTGGTACTACAGATGCCCGCTATGGCACCTAGTTCATCCTCTGTGTATGTGTGGGGGAGGGGGTGTTAATATGAGTCTGAGGGCAAGGTTTGGCATGCATGACCTCATGTCTTTATCACGGTGTCCCTTTGGGGAAACCTTATCATCCTCCTCACAGAGGAGGAGAAAGCAGAAGTTTCTAGAAGCCATATACTACTTACAACCCCACCCAGCCATCCAGTAGTAGGCCAGCCCAGTCCAGCATTATGATTGACCAATGAATGGGTTCCTGTCCTCAGGAATTAAAAGAGGAAATGGGAAGGGAAGGGAAGGAGGTGGAGGCAGGAACTACATTTATTCCTACCCAAAGCCAGGCAGTTGAACCACTATGGACACTGTTGGATATAGTAAGTGGTCCAGTGGGCCCGAGGAGGTCCCCATAGGTATGATCTGTAAGATTGTTTCATTGACCCTCTCTCTTTGGTCCCTCTTTCCTAGTGTCTTGGTTTTAATGGGGGAGGGGAGGGGAAGAGGCAGGGGACCCAGGATATGAGTGCAGGAAAACAACAACAACAACAACAAAACCACAGCCATAAGACCCAGTTAGTCCAAGATCCAAAGAAAGCATTGGTTGAGGGCTGTGTGCCTGTAGGTGAGTTGCTTAACTTCTCTGAACCTCAGTCCTGGAGGAGCCTGGAGACGTCTATGTTCTACTAGGGCGCTGGGGACGCTGGGAAAACTTCAGACAAAGATCTTTCTTCCTGGCCCTGGCTCTCCTGGTGGCCACAGTCCTCTGGGCCTTCATCCTGAGCATTCTGACGTCAAAGGGTGAGTGGTTTCTGGGTTTTTGTTGTCATTGTTGTTCTGGTACTGGGTCTTAAATCAGGGTCTGAGGGCTGGGAAGGTGACTTAGTGGTAGAGTGCTTGCCTCGCATGCATGAAGTCCTGGGTTCGATTCCTCAGTACCACATACACAGAAAAAAAGCCAGAAGTGGTACTGTGGCTCAAGTGGTAGAGCGCTAGCCTTGAGCTGAAGAGCTGAGGGACAGTGCTCAGGCCCAGAGTTCAAGCCCCACGACTGACAAAAAAAATCAATCAATCAATCAATCAGGGTCTGGGTGCTGTCCCTGAGCTTTTGTTGCTCAAGGTTTGTCACTCTACTGCTTGAGCCACAACTCCATTTGGAGATAAGAGTCTCATGAACTTTCCTGCTTGGGTTGGCTTTGAACCTGGGTCCTTAGATCTCAGCCTCCTGAGTGGCTAGGGTGGTAGGTGTGAGCTGCCAGTGCCAGGTGCGAATGACTTCTAAGTGAAGGCAGGTTGTATCCCTTCCCTCTTGGGGGGGGGGGAGGATGTAAACCTGCCACCTCCCTAGTGCCGGGGTCTGAATGTGAGTGTTACTACAGTGTGTGCCCAGCCTTGTGTGCACATGATGTGCACCTGTGTGGGTGCATACCCCGGTGTGTTTCTCACATTGTGTTCTGCATGTTTACCTGATCCTTGCAGGCCTGGGTGAGGTGGGTCCCCGGGTCGCCTGGCTGTGCCTTTAGCAGCCTCTCTCTGTAGCCTCCACAGAACGCACAGCGCTGCTGAGCCACCAGGACGTGCTGAGGATGAACGGTGAGTGCAGTGTGGTGTCACCTGGGTCCTGGGGGGGGGGGGTCGTGGGGGATGGGAGACCTGGGATCCTGAGACAGGGCAGAAGTGTGTGTGGGGGGGTGGAAGGGAGTGTTCCCTGAGTCACCCCGGGTGACCTGACAGTCATGATGCTGTTTGCTCCAGTCTCAGAGCAGAGTGTGATGCTGGATGCCTTGAAGGAGGAAGTTGGAACCTGCAAGAACTGCTGTGAGGAGGGGGCGTGGCTGATGGGGGCGTGGCCCAAGTGGTGGGGGCGTGGCTCCAGCAATGGGGCGTGGTTTAAGCTGTTGTGGGTGTGGCTCAAGTGATAGGGCATGGCTTAGGTAGTGAGGGCGAGGCTCAAGTGAGGGTGTGGCTCAAGTGAGGGTGTGGCTCAAGTGCTGGGGGTGTGGCTCAAGGGCGAGGGCGTGGCTTAGGTAGTGAGGACCTGGATCCACTCCTGGATGCGAGGCAGCACTGATGGAACAAAACTTAATTGGTAGGGAGTGGCTCAAGTGTGATGAGGGCGTGGCTCTGGTAGTCAGGTAATAGGGAGTGTGTCTTAAGTGTCAGGGCGAGTCTCCATTGATAGGAGTCAACTTCAGCGCTTGAGATCCTGCTGAGCAAACAGAAGGCCCTGAGTTCAAACCCCAGTACCCTCATGAGGGGGCTTGGCCAATGGAGGCTCGTGGAGTGAGAGGGTGGGTCTCGGGATAGGCTGATTGGAAAAGTCTGGTGGGAACTTGGATGGGCTGTCTCAGAGGTCCAGCCCTGCTCCTCCCCTTCCCACTCCCACTGCGCTGTACAGGTTCGTGGACTGAGGCGGAGCTGCACACCGCCCTCTCCGAGCTCAGAGGGTTGCACGTGAAGCTGTTAGATCTAATGGGCAATGTGAATGAACTACAGGAGCACGGTGAGAGCCTCTTGTGCTGACCCTTATCCTGACCCTCATCTCTGACCTCTGACCCTCCCTACAACTCCTAACCCCTTATCCTGATCCTCATCTCTGACCTCTGACCCTCCCTACAACTCCTAACCCCCAAGGCAAGGCTACGAGTGGATAGACAGAGTCTCACTCAACTACAGTCTCCTGTCCCCAAGCCATTCTTGATCCTGACACCCACCGTGAACTGCTCACAGAAGTCTTGACTTTTCCTGATCCTAAGCAAAAACAAACAACACACACACACACACACCAACAAACCTGATTTTTTTGATCCTGCAGTGGCCCAGGGCTTGGCTAAAGCAGACAGGGACCGTGAGGACATCCGCACCAAGCTGTTCCAGAAACTGGAAGCTTCCAAATGCCAGAACGGTGAGGAAGGCAGGGAAGAGGAGAAAATGGACCCTGGCAGGGAAGGAGGACAAGGGGTTCTTCGGCCCACCAAACCACAGCCTGGTTACTATGGCTCAATACCCTGCATCGTGAGATCCAGCACCCTCTCTGTCTCTGCTCAGAGAACACTCAAGCTCTCTGATCTTCTCTACCCACAGGCTCCTGCGATCAGTGTCCCACATCATGGCTAACTTTCCAGGGTTCTTGCTACTATTTCTCAGAGCAAAAGGCCACGTGGAAGGTGGCCCAAAACCACTGTGCAAGCCAGGGCGCGCACCTGGTGGTCATCAGGGACCTGGAAGAACAGGTGTGTGGAGAGGAGGGGTGGCAGAGGGAGGGTGGCCTTGGGTGGGAGGGAAGTGTCAGCAGATCCCTGCCAGCTCAGACCTTTGCACCTTTCAAGGACTTCCTGAATAAGCACACTCGTGGCCAGGGGTACTGGCTGGGCCTCAGGGCTGTGCGCCTCCAGGGCAAGATTCAGGGCTACAAGTGGTTGGATGGAGTCTCGCTCACCTTCAGGTGAGTGGAGAGACTGGGGCGGGGGGTGGGGGAGTGGGAGTGGGGGCAGATCACACACTGCAGCACACGTGCTTTTAAGTGTTAACTCAGAGACTTCCTAGCTCAGGTTAGATGTTTAGGGGTGTGAAGGGTAGACCCCAGGAAATAAGTCTTAGAAAGATACACACAGGTCCAAGCTCAAGTTAGGGTGTCTAGGACAGATCCAAGCAATAAAGAGGCTAGACTCTGGGGAGGGAGGAAAGAAGGAAGGAAGGAAAGAAGGGAAGGAGGGAGGGAGGGCAGGAAGGTAGGCTGGTCCCTTGGTTCATACCCAACAATAACACCCACCTTCCACCTCACCACTACCACACCCCTTCTTCCCCCCTCCCTCCACTTCCCCTCCCCAATCTCCACAGCCACTGGAACACAGGAGAACCCAACGACTCTCGCGGTCAGGAGGACTGTGTCATGATGCTGCCCTCGGGGCTGTGGAACGATGCGCCATGTAGCAGCGAGAAGGACAGCTGGATCTGCAAGAAGAGGGTTAACTGCTGACCCTGCCCAGTGTCCCAGAGCCACGCCCACTGCTGAGAGACACGCCCACCACCCGGAGCTGCTTCACTGTCTGGAGCCACGCCCACTATCCAGAGTCCTGCCCATTGTGCAGGGACATGCCCTGTGTCCAGAGCCACTTCCACCATGCAGGGCCACACCCCCTGCCAAAACCATGCCTACTGCCGTAGATAGACTCGTGTACTTGGTAGATTTGGCTTGCACATTCGTGGAGTTCACTACCAAAGATTTGTGTGTGTGTAGTGGGCTTACACTCAGGGCCTGGGCGCTCTCCCTGAGCTTTTTTATTCGAATCTAATGTTCCACCACTTGAGCCACAGCTTCACTTTCAAAGATCTGTTTTCTATCTCTGTGAAAAAGCCACTGGGCCCAGCTAAGCCCTGTCTAGTCGACTCCTGCATTAGCAATCTCTGCTCCAACTCGAAACTTTCCCTAAATTCCTACTTAGCGTAACTTCCACCAATTCCAAAAATCCCAGCTCCCAGGTTCTGGTCATCTGACCCCACCTCTCTTCCTAAACAATTAGGATGGAGCTGTTTGATTTTCCTCCATTCCCCACCCTTAAGGCTGGAAGCTGTCATCACAGCTGGAAGAGGCATTAATAAAATGCTTAAAACATGAATCCAGGCTCCTAGCTCTGGTAATCTGTTTGAAGCTTTTATCCCAGTGACCCTCCGCCGGGCACTTTCCCAGTCTACACTGTTTATTTCTTCCCTGGCCACTGGTGCAGGGCTTGGCTCAGTTCTGGGGACACACGAAAAGGATCATAGCCAGTCCTTATTCTGGGAATCTCTTTCATTCAGCCCCATTGCTGAGATTACAGGCATCTCAATCAAGCAGGAGAAACTGCTCTGATTGGTCCCTTCAGCCTGAAATATATAGTTCTTTGGGTCATTAGAAAGGGCAGTCAAGAAACACATCCCAGGAAAGACAGATTTTTGAGGAATGATGGGAGATCCACAAGATGGCACCGGGGAATGGGGGGTGGAGAGTTGTGGGGGGGGAGCAGAGTTTGAGGAAATCCAGCAAGAAGCCAGCAAGACTGGATTTTGGAAATGAGGGCATATAGCAGAAATCACACAGAGGTTTAGCAGACAGCCTGGCTTTCACTACTTCACCCTGAACTTCCCCAAGTTTTCTGACTCTATCCCAGGGACCTGGGGGCTCTCTGAGACTTTCCAGGACACAGCTACAATAGAGAACGATAAGCCAGCATCTCTTAGTTCTATGCAGAACTGAGTCCAAAATTAAAGGCTGTTGAAAGCCCCCCCCACACACACCTCCTTCTCTGCTTCCAACTGCCTGTCCACAGCAGCATGGAGCAGAAAAGCTTGTGTACCAATCAAGGTACAGAATGATACCGAATTTTCCTACTATTCCTTAAGACCCCCTACTGACCCACTTCACTGCTAATCCATAAACTGATTTGACTTGTCTTTTTAAAAATTCCACATACACTGAACAGCACAGGGCATCTGACCTATTATGTCTGAATATTTTTAGCATCATGTTTTGTGTTGCTAATTTTCTGCTCTGTAGCCCCACTTTCACAGATGATGAGGTGTATGCTCAGCCTGAGCCAAAGTTTGCTGTCAAATAGAATAAGGTCTTGGGTCACAATTCTCCAATAGTTGATGTGGTGGGTCACTGTCTTACTTGTTTTTTATATACTGTTTTTGTTTTACATATATTCCAAGGAAATGGTATGGTTATTTTTTGTCTATATTCTCGCTTGGCTTTTTCACTCAATATTGGGGTTTTACCACTTGAGCCACACTTCCAGCTTTTTTGTATATCTTTGCTAGTTCTGGTGCTTGAGCTCAGGACCTGGGCACTGTCCCCGAGCTTTTTTTTTTTAATTATTGTGAAAATACTGTACAGAGGGGTTACAATTTGTCCCTGAGCTGTTGTGCTCAAAGCAAGTGCTCTAACCACTTGAGCCACAGCATCACTTCTGCCTTTTATTTTGGTGGTTAATTGGAGATAAGAGTCTCACAGACTTTCCTGCCTGGGCTGGCTTTGAACCATGATCCTCAGATTTCAGCCTCCTGAATAGCTAGGGTTACAGGCATGAGCACCAGCTCCCGGCTCACACCAGGGATGATTTTGCCATTCTGGGGCTTACTTCCAGTCCAACAGAGAGAACAGGAGATAATGAGGATGGATACAGGCGAGTGAGAGAAGATAGAACATTCTGGGATAGCAAATTTCCCTTCTTTCCATTTCTGGCTTGGAGATTGGAGGGTCAGAAGACAAAACAGAGTCTGCTTGGAGAGGCCAGAGGAGCTTGGTCTGGGGAGCAGAGTAGGAGGCCAGAAAGGCCATCTCCAAGTGTCCCCCAAAACACCCCCCAGAGTGACCTCAGGGGCTGAATCAGCAAGTCATAGAGACCTCAGGGCCAAGTCAAGGTTTCCTGGATGCCATGACCTCATATCACCCTGCTTTCCAAGGAAATGGCCTTGAGATAGGGCATCCTGCCTTTGCAGTCTCCTAGCTCCCTCCTCCCGGCCCCAGGAAAGCCCCTCAGAACTTCTTCCCAGGAAGACTGAGGCCTGTGGGGAAGCGGTTGGGCCTCTCCAAGGTGGGACACGTTCTCCTCCGGCCCCTTTCCCATTGGGCTCCTACCCCGTCCATCATGATGGCCCAGACTCTCGCCTCTCCTGGATTGCAGGTGACTGGAATGGATGGGGTTTTTTGAGGACATGGAGAGAAAGCCCAGCGTGTGAAGCCTGTGTTGGCTACTGGCTTTGTGAGCTTGGGCCCTTGACTTTGCCTCTCTGGGCATCCGTTTTCACATCTTTCAAATAGGCATGAAAGTAACAGTACCAAGCTGGATACTGATGCTCACACCTGTAATCATAGTTACTCAGGAGCAGATCTTAGGATTGTGGTTCCAAGACAGCCTGGACAAGAAAGTCCATGAGTCTTACTGCCAATTAACCACCAAAAAGCTGGACTTGCAGCTGTGGTTTGAGTGATAGAGCACCAGCCTTAAGTGATAAAGCTTAGAGACAGCACCCAGACGCTGAATTCAAGCCCCAATATGGGCATACACCCAAAAGAGTGTTTACTGTGGCTAGGCTCTGGGCCATGGGCTGGGGACATGGTGGTAACCCCACACTCCTGGAGTTCATGTCTTGGTAGAGGACAGGCAATGAATACACAATCAAACTAAATGTGTTCACACTTGAGGCCAAGACAGGATCATCCCTCAAACCCTGGAGATCCAAGTGTCTGTATAACACACAAGGACCCTATCTCAAAAAGGAGGAGGAGCAGGGGGTGGGGGTGGGGGTGGGAGGGTGGGGAACGGAAGGAAGGAAGGAAGGGCAGGAAGGAAAGGAAGAAAGAAAGAAAGAAAGAAAGAAAGAAAGAAAGAAAGAAAGAGAAAGAAAGAAAGGGAGAGAAGAAGGAAAGAGTGAGTGAAGGAAGGAAGGAAAGAGGGAAGGAAGAAGAGAGAGAGGGACAGAGAAGGGGAGGAAGGGAAGGAAAGGAAAAGGACAGAAAAGAGAAGGGAAGGGACAGGAAGGTGCTTAGGGCACGGTAGAGCTCAGAGGTAGAGTACTTGCTTAGCATGCACAACACCACAAAAAAAATAAAAATAAAACAACCACAAAACCCCCTTTATGGGAGATTTATGCTTACTTATACATGAGGAAACGGAAGGCTAGAGAAGGTTAAAAAAATTACCCTTCAGGTAAAGGAGTACAGCTGGGACCCCACAACCTTCCCTTATCCACACCTACCCCCAATGAAGCAGTGGCCAGGTATGGCCAGCAAGGGGCAGCATCCACATTGTCCTGGCTGACCCAGGAAGTTCTGGAATTGAACAGCCGGACTGAACTTGAAAAGTCACACAACCCGCAAAGGGCCAAGAGCCCAGGTCCTTTGGAAGTGGGCTCTTGGCCTCCTGGGTCCCGCAGGGTGGGGTCTGGGATCCTGACATAGAAAGATGGCTCATGATCTGTGAGAGAGGATAAAAACCCAAACTCTGGGACTGGGAATGTAGCTTAGTGGTAGAGTGCTTTTGCCCAGCATGCATGAAACCCCAGGTTCGATACCTCAGTACCACAGAGAGAGAGAGAGAGAGAGAGAGAGAGCCGGAAGTGGCGGAAGTGGCACTGTGGCTCAAGTTTGCCTTGAGCAAAAGGAGCTCAGGGACAGTGCTCAGGTACTGAGTTCAAGCTCCAGGACTGGCCCAAAACACCAAACTCTGGCTTCCTGGATCTTCCTAGAGTTTAGAATCCAGGATTTCTGGGGTGCCCAGTTCTGGGAAAGGTCACCATACAATATTGCATAATCTTGTATAACAAAATCCCAGAATCTCCTGGCCCAGCCCTAAGCTGACCTGAGGAGCCCCAGCTGGGCCCCTTACTGCCTTGTCTCTGGGGCCTGAGAGAGGCAGAGAGGGGGTGGGAAACGGGGCCTGAGATACTATCTTGGGGAGCCCTGCAAAGTGTAGGGTATGGAAAAGCCCACCTCTGGGTACCACTGCTGAGACTCTGCCAAAAATAGCAGTCATTCTTGGCTGAGTGCCTGTGGCTCATGCCTGTCATCCTAACTACTCAGAAGGCTGAGATCTGAAGATCAGGGTTCAAAGCCAGCCTAGGCAGAAAAAGTCTGAGAGACTCATCTCCAATTAATAACCAGAAAATCAGAAGTGGAGCTATGGTTCCTGTGGTAGACCAGCAGCCTTGAGCAAAAGAGCTCAGGGACAGCACCCAGGCCCTGAGTTCAAGGCCCAGGACCACTACGTGAACATGTGCATACACACACACACACACACACACACACACACACACACACACACACATGCACAAATCAGTCCCTCAGCCAGCATCTCCCTACCTCACCCCAATAAATAAACAAAAACAGGCTTGGACTCCAGGAAGGCAAAAGTACAGATCTGATCTCTTCACTCTTCCTGTTGACCTTCTTTTGAAGGGGGTGAAACTGGGGGGGAGCACGGAGGAGTGCATGTAGCTATGAGGTCAGGAACACACTCTTCTGGCCCTTTTAGGAAGGGAGCACAGCTTTGGGCTGGGTAATGAGAACCCAAAAACCCTACGGACCAAGAAGAGCTGCCTGAGCCAACCTCAGTGGTTGAAGAGGCTTTGGCACAAACTGGCACTCCAAGCTGAAGAGAGTTGGAGCTTTGAGCCTGGAGAAGGGAGCCATGGGAGGTTGTATGCAGGAAGAACTATGATCTTCCTACCTCTGCCACCTGAGTAGCTGGGATTACAGGCATGCACTACCAAGTTCCACTTTCTGTTTGTGCTCTTATAGCAGCTGCCTCTGTGTGTGTGTGTGTATGTGTGTGTGTGTGTGTGTGTGTGTGTGTTGGGAAGGCCCTGCACTCCACACACTGCTGAAGCATAGCAGTCCTCACGTGAGCCCCAACTTAATTCTTCAGAATTCACACTTCCTCCTTGTGCTAGGTCCCGGAGGGGTTGTGAGTTTTCAGGAATCCTCCAGGGACAAGCTGCCCAGCACACCTGAGCATCCTGGGAGGCCACTCCAGTGCCCTCCTCTGAAGGGGAAACTGAGGCCTGAGGGCCACAGGGGTTGCTGAAGCTACAATATCAAAGACTGGGGTCAGACCACAGGGCTATTGGCCTTTGGTATAGACAATCCCTTAGTTGGCTTGGGATATGTGGGAGAGGGGGTGTTCTGTGTTATGAACCCTTTAAAAGGATGAAAACACAAGTAGCCTGTTTTTCTCTCTCACCTCCTAGCCAACCTAGATTTCTGCAAGATCCTGTCTAAACAAGCCTCTTCCCCAGCCCTAAAAAACGGCTGACACATTTATGGGATGTACAGTTTCGTCTTCATGCAACTCCACAAATGGACCCAAGGTCATCATTTAAGTGAAATAAACGTAGGACTCCACTCACAGGAAGCACCTAATTATCAGAGCCACAAACCGGAAGTAGAGCCACCGAGACCGGAAGTGGGGATAGGAAGTGGGATGACGGGTCCCCAGGGTCTAGAGAAGGAGTTAGTATTAAATGGGGTCAAAACTTCAGTGTGAGGGACATGGAAAGTTCTGGAAAAGGAGGGTGGGGATGGCTGCAGCCATATCAGTGAGCTCAGTGTATTGAATTATAGCCTCGTATATGGGAATGATGACTGTTTATTTTGTGTTTTACCATAGTCTAAACAAGACAGAACACAAATGGACCTCCATTTCTTCCTCTGCACCTGTGAATTCTCCTTGCCAGCCATGGATGTGTGTCTGTCTGTGCCGATCCCAGGACTTAAACTCAGGGCCTGGGTGCTGTCCCTAGGCTTTTGTGCTCAAGGCTAGCACTCTACCACTTGAGCCATAGCTCAACTTCCAGCATTTTCCTGGCTAATTGGAGATAAGAGTCTCATGGACTTTCCTACTCTGGTGGGCTTTGAACTGCAATCCTCGGATCACAGCCTCCTGAATAGCTAGGATTACAGGTGTGAGCCACTGACACCCCTCCAGGAATAGATTTTAACCAAGAAGGGGTGAGGAGAAACAGTACTCAAAATCCTTACGGTGCATAGGACAGTCCCCTGATAAGAAATCATCTCCCAGAAGCCAAGATGAGACATTCACATTTAATTATACCTCCTCCTGGGAGCCCCACTGGATTTGAGGTGTATCTGTCATTCCCAACACCCCCCCACCAACAACAACAACCACCATGCACACATTTTTAAACACCAAGACAATTTGAACAGATGGGAGGGGAGAGCCCAGGACTGTGATGGGTAGGGGTTGGGGGTCAGGACAGGGTTCAATTCCTTTGTCCCCTTTCCACAGCTGGGATTCCAGCTGGCTCCTGGTGAGTCTGAATCTAGAATGTTTTTGGAGGAATTTTTTGGGAGGGTCCAGTCGTGGGCCTGAACTCAGCCTGGGCGCTGTCCCTCAGCTCTTCAGCTCAAGGCTAGCACTCTACCACTTGAGCCACAGTGCCACTTCCGGCTTTTTTATTTTTTCTGCTTATGTGGTGCTGAGGAATTGAACCCAGGGCCTCAAGCACTCAAGGCACGCACTCTACCACTGAGCCACTTTCCCAGCCCACTCTAGAATGTTTTTGGTAAGCCAGGCCCTGCCCGGCCCCCCATCCCTCCTCTCCCAACTCTGGGTTCCCCCAGCCTGAAAGGAGAACCAACACATTCAGACCTGGGGCCACATCCACCCTGCTTCCTATTGTCCCCTGAAGGGTACAGGAGATGTAGGTTGAGGGCACCCGAAGGAAGAGGGTAGTGTGACTGGATCCCCAGGGACTCCAAAACAAAGCATGATCCTCTCTGAGAGAAGTCAGGGCAGGTCGGGAAGGGGTTCATGTCTTTCCCTCTCCAACCCCCAGGGTAGCTGTAGGCTGAGACATCAGATCTTGCCAGGCTCTAAGAAGCTTAGAAACAGCAACTTCTTCCAGGTCCCATTTCATGCCCTTAAAATATCTTCCTCCTTTCTGGGTGGTGCTGGTGGCTCATGCTCGTAATCTCAGCTACTCAGGAGGTTGAGATCTGAAGATCGTGGTTCAAAACCAGCCTGGGGCTGGAAAGTCCATGAAGCACTTATCTCTGTGAACCACCAGACAAGCTGGAAATGGAGCTGTGGCTCAACTTGCATGCATGCGCACGTGCACGTGCACCCATGCACACACACACACACACACACACACACACACACACACACACACACACACTTACCTTAGCCAGTAGCTCATACCTGTAATCTCAGCTACTGAGGAGGCTGAGATCTGAGAATCGTGGTTTGAAGCCTGCCCAGGCAGGAAAGTCCATGAAACTCTTATCTCCAATTAATCACAGGAAAAAGCCAGAAGTGGTGCTGTGGCTCTAGTGGTAGAGCACTAGCCTTGAGCAAAAAGGGGCTCGGGGACAGTGCCCAGGCCCTGAATTTGAGCCCCAGGACCAAAAAATAAAACTAAAAATCCTCCTCTTTCTTCCTATGTCTCTGTCTCTAGGATGACTGACCGTACACTTGGAAACCCCAGGGAAGGAAGGCCTGGACACCCCATTTCCTGACCCCCCCATTTCATCCATCAGTAACTTGATGACCTGTTACCTCTCACACCCACCTCTCCCCTCAGCCACCGCCCCAGTTCATTCTCTCCACACCTGAGCCAGGTTAACAGTCCCTTCTCAAGGCTCCTCCCATCTGCCTGCGCCCTGAGACAGCCTCTTTCCTGACCCGCATGCCCACTGGATCCCCAACACAGCCCCCCCCTCATGTGACCAAGACCCCCTGATGCAGAAGAAGTTCCCTCCTTTAAACACCTTAGCCAGGGCCCTGGCACTCACGCCTGTCATCCTAGCTACTCAGGAGGCTGAGATCTGAGGATCACAGTTCACAGCCAGCCCAGGAAGAAAAGTCCCTGTGAGACTCTCATCTCCAGTGAAACGCCAGAAAGCTGGAAGTGGCTCAAAGTGGTAGAGCACTAGCCTTGAGCTGAAGAGCTGAGGGACAGCGCCCAGACCCTGAGTTCCAGCCCCCAGGACTGGCAAAATAATACACCACCACCTCATTGCTCTGCCCCCATCCTGAAATCTACCCCCCTCTCCTCCTTACTGTCCCTTTCCCAGTCACTTGTCTAGCTGTGTCCTGGCCTTGACCTCCTTCCTTAGCCCAGAGCAGGCTGAGGTCCACAGCTAGGGACCAGGCTATCATTTACTCAATAGACACGTACGGAGGGCTTGTGGGAAGGGCAGCGTGGGTCTACTGTCCTAACCAGGAACACACCGTCAGGGACACATCCCAGCCTGGTCACTCTGCCTTCATGCAGACAGACATCCAACCCCAGTGGATGGCCATGTCCAGCCCGTTCCTCCCCCCAACAAAGAATCAGAGACAATATTTTCTGTGTGTGCCAGTTCTAGGGCTTGAACTCAGAGCCTGTGTGTGGCTGTCCCTGAGCTTTTTCACTCAAGGCTGGAGCTCTACTATTTGGGCCACAGCACCCCGCTTCTGGCTTTCTTGGTGGTTCACTGGAGAAAAGCATTTCACACAACTTTCCTGCCTGGATTGGCTCTGAACTGTGATCCTCAGAATTTCAGCCTCCTGAGTGGCTAGGATGACAGGCTTGAGCCGTTGGTGCCCAGCTCAGGGACAAATCTGAAGAAGAGCACAGTAGACAAAATATCGTGAAAGTAGCCTGGTTAGCTGCCTCACCCAGACTGCCTGGGTTCAAATCTCGACCCTACTTGTTTATGTGCTGTGTAGCCTTGGGTAAGTTCCTTCACCTCTCTGAGTTACAAATTCTTGGTCCAGACTTTGTTCACCAAAGCAGGGACTCCCAGGATATTCTAAAATATAAATGTTTTAATCCTGTAAGACACTGGCTACGCATGGTTCCTAGCCCTATGTTGCTTCTAAATTAAACAATACCATATTTAACCTGAAAAAGTTACCACACTCAACTTTGATTCAGTCTTTGTTTGGTCATTTCCTTCCTTCAGCTTTTGGGAGGGTCCGCATGGCTGGGTCTCAAGCAGTGTGATCACCTGAGCACAGAAGGTAATTATAGCCTGGACTTCCCCAGGTTCTAGGGAGCATCAGAAAAGAACTGTGGCAAGCCCATAATTGGGTCTGTGAAAATAAAAATCAACAGTGAAGAGAGAAACCTCTCCTGTTGCTAAAATCTGGCCCCTGCTCACCTCTCTGATTGTCCCTAGCTCACCAGGAGGACACTTCAAATTCGCGTGAGTGTGACTCTGTGTGTGTGTGTCTGTGTGTGTGTAGCTGTCTGTAAGAGACATTGGAGGGTTCTTGAGAGAAACAACCACAAGCCGAGCATGACAGCTCACACCTGTAATCTCAGCTACTCAGGACATGGATATCAGGAGGATGGAGGTCAACCTGGAAAGGGGTGGGGGGGATTATTGAGACCCTATCTCAGCCAATAAAAAAAAGCCTGGGCTCCATAGGTCATACCTGTAGTCCCAGATGTTGGGGAGGAGGGTATAAATGAAAGGATTGTAGTCCAGGCAAAAGGTGCACGATCATATATTTTTACAAGAATAACAATAAGATCAAAAGGATTCGAATGCCTACCTAGCAAACAAAAGGCCCTGAGTTCAAAGCCAGTATCTGCAGCCTCTTGATGGTTGAGTGTAGAAGGGAGACTATCTGGGATTTGAATCTGCCACTATGCCCAAACTCAAATCTCAATCCCCACATCCTGAGTAGCTGGGACTACAGGTATAACCCACTGTGTCAGGCTCTCTCCATGTCTGTGTGTGTGTGTGTGTGTGTGTGCGCCAGTACTGGGACCTGAACTCAGAGCCTTAAGCACTCCCTTGGCTTCTTCACCCAAGGCTGGTGCTCTACCACTTGATCCATGCCTCCATCCAGCTCTTTCGCTCATTAATTGGGGATAAAATTCTCTCTGATTTGTCTGTCCGGACTGGCAGTGCTTAGATGCTGTCCTGTTCTTGCAGCTAGAGTCTGGCTCCTGACCCTGGCCTCGTTTTAAAACCCAGATCCTCGCTGTATCTGTGTGACAAGCAAATTGATTGGAAGGCACCGAACAAGGATGGCCATAGAGGAGAATCAGTACTCAGGTGGGGAGATTTTCAGAGACTAGTCGTGGCAAAAACAAAGACTCTTGCTTCTAATTTCACCTGGGAGGAGGAGGAGTCCCCCCCCCAGTCCCTACCTAGCCAGGAGCGGAGGGTGAACTCTGTGTGTGTGTGTGTGTGTGTGTGTGTGTGTGTGTGTGTGTGTGTGTGCTAGTCCTGGAGCTTGAACTCAGGGTGAACTCTGTGTGTGTGTGTGTGTGTGTGTGAGTGCTAGTCCTGTAGCTTGAACTCAGGGCCTGGGCACTGTCTCTCAGCTTTTGTGCTCAAGGCTCGCATTCTACCACTTGAGCCACAGCTCCATTTCCAGCTTTTGGGTGGATCATTGGAGATAAGAGTCTCATGGACTTCCTGCCTGGGCTGGCTTTGAACTCAGATCTTCAGCTCTCAGCCTCCTGAGTAGCTAGGATGACAGATGTTTTCTTTTATTTATTTTTTTTACCAGTTAAACTGAATGTTTAATGCATTTGTAGGTACAGAAGGAATGCAACAGGATTATAGTTTATATATTAGATGTATATGTAAAGGATGTTTCATTTATCAAGGAATTTTTTCATTTTCATCAGAGCCATAAGCAGCAGGTACTACTCCTATGAACACTCCATTGCATCTTTTCACATCATTATCATTGTACTATTTCACAGTAAAATTTTTGAAATTAGAACTCTTTAAGTTACAGCAAATGGCAAATTCTAGTGCTAAAGGACCAAGGATTTTAAGTAGAGGGTCTACAGGCACAAATCTCCTACTTATTCATATTATTAAAACAGTAATAAGGGAATGAGAACTATTTTAATGGAAAAGGAACTCAGAAATGAGGTCATTAAATACAACTAAGTTCATTTTAAATATAAATACCATGTATTTCCTGATTAGTACCAGGTAATATCTAAATTGTCTATCCAGAATTCTGGTCTTAGAGAAAAAGGTCAGATACAACTACAAAGAAGGTGCTTCATATCATCAGGTCCATTTTTCAAACAACTGAGATCCTTTGGGGAAAATCACATTAGTCTTTCTTTTTATCAGAGATTTCTGTTGGTCCTTTTGTTGGTAATCCATTTGTGTCTGCAGTCTTGCAGTCTACTATGCCTTTATTTTTATTGTTGGCTTCTTGTACAGCTTTTTTAGGCCATATACGGCCAACAAAAGGGGAGACCAGAGGGTATAAGTATGGTTCCAGGAATTTTTTGAAGATCCAGAGCAGAACTGGAATGACGATACAAGGAATGCACACCATTGTCCCAGGCTTGAGCTCTGAAACGCAAACCCACTTTGCGATCCCGAAGCCCCCAGGCCAATTCTTTTATTTATTTTTTTATACAGCAGTTCTAGGACATGAACTCTGAGCCTGGGCTCTGTCCCTAAGCTTTTGTGCCCAAGGCTAGCACTCTACCACTTGAGCCACAGCTCCGCTTTTGACTTTTTTTTTGGGGGGGGGTCCGGTCGTGGGACCTGAACTCTGGGCCTGGGCGCTGTCCCTCAGCTCTTCAGCTCAAGACTAGCACTCTACCACTTGAGCCAGTGGTGCCACTTCCGGCTTTTTTCTTTTTGCTTATGTGGTGCTGAGGAATCAAACCCAGGGCCTCAGGCATGCAAGGCAAGCGCTCTACCACTGAGCCACCTTCCCAGCCTGCTTTTGACTTTTTGCTAGCTAATTGGGGAGATAAGTCTCATGGACTTTCCTGCCCCATGTGGTTTTGAACCCTCTGATCCTCAGAGATCAGGAAATTTTAAGAAATACCCACAAGGTGGGGTGGAGAGAACCCTTGATGGCCTGGTCCTCAGCCAAGCAGGAGAGGGAAGCTGGGGAGCCCCTCCCCCTGCTACTCCCTCCCCATGAAACGCAGCCCCGCTGGGCAGCCGGGAACCCCATAAAATAGTCAGTAGATTAGGAACCTGCACAAGTGCAACTCAGCAGGATGGAACCTCAAAGCCAAGGTGAGGGGCAGGGATGGAGGCCCCTTAGTGTGACACCAAGGTGGGGGAGAGGGGGAGCTTGGGGAGCCAGGTAGAGGGATTGAGGGGGGCTGGGGTCAGAAGGGACTGGAAAAGGAGAAGCTGCACTTCTGGAGATGAATCTGGTGCTTGTGGGGAGGGTGGGGAAGGGGGCTCAGCATTAAAGCAGAAATGATAGCTCCCCGCTCCTGGCCCCCATGTCTGAGTCTCTGGAAATGACCTGGACCCAGGCTGGACGGGCAGCAGAGGCTCAGAGATGTACAGACGCCCAGATAGATGGACGAAGGCAAGGCATGGTGGTAGAGGGGTCACAGAGACAGAGAGACATGGAACCATAGAAGAGGTGGATAGAAGGAGCTGGGGGTCCAACTGAGACCTTACCCCCCCGTCCCCCCCCCGCTTCATTGGGACCCCTGGCAGGCTTCCAGGATGTTGGGACTCGTTGCGTGAGAGCCCATCCATCCACTCATTCTCCCCCCCTGTACCCCCCATCCCCACCCCCTCCTGGCAGACGTGTTCGAACCTTCCAGAAAGCGCTGCTGCAGGCTGGGGACGCAGTTCGCGCTGTTTGTGCTGCTGACGGGGGCGCTGTGGGCAGGACTGATGACCCTGCTCCTTCTGTGGCGTGAGGACACCCCCTTTTTCCCAGCACTTCCCCCTTCATCCCAGCACCCCCAAATCCACTGTGCCCTTCTGTCCCCCTGTCTCAAGCCCAATGTCTTCATCTTGCCTCCCGACTTGAGTCTGGGGCGGGGAGGGGTTCCTTCCCTGTAGTGCCTCTGCCCAGCTTGGGGGTGAGGGGCATTTAACCCTTTCCTGGCTGCTCTCTTCCCCTCCCCTCCCCCTCGCAGACTGGGACACGGTGCGGAATCTGAAGCAGGTAGAAGACACTGCGGCCCAGAATGGTATGGAGAAGCCAAGATAGGGGTGGAAGGGCGGGGGATGGCTGTGGGGACACCCAATTCATATCCCCTTTCTGTCTCTGGTCACAATAGGGCTGCTCTCCACCCGCGCCCCTTCCCTGCTCTAGGTCTATGTTCCCCATCTAGAAATGCTCCAGCCAGGCTGACTGTGTGTTCATGCATACATGCAAGATGACAGGAGTAGCCCAATGTCACTGGCTCACATTTGTAATCCCAGCTACTCAGGAGGCTGAGATCTGTGGACTGTGGTTCAAAGTCAGCCTAGGCAGAAAAGTCCCGGAGACTCTTATCTCCAATAAATTACTCAAAAAGCTGGAGGTGGCGCTGGGGCTCAAGTGGTAGAGCTCTAGCCTTGAGCCAAGAACTCTTCCCCCGCCCCCCTCTCCAAGATAACTCAGCCCTCTGTTTCTTCCTCTGGAGGGGTATGACTAGGGTTTTGACTTAGGGGTCAGCTGAGACCAATTAAGGTCAGTTAAGCCCCCAGATAAATTCCTGCTGCTTTTGACAACCTCAGTCATTTAGCCCTTGAATTTGATGCTCCCTCCCCCTCCACAAAAAGGGGGGGGGCTCAGTGGTAGAGTGCTTGCCTCGCATCCATGAAGCCCTGAGTTTGATTCCTCAGTACCACATACACAGAAAAAGCCAGAAGTGGTGCTGTGGCTCAAGTGGTAGAGTGCTAGCCTTGAGTGAGCAAAAGAAGCTCAGGGACAGTGCCTAGGCCCTGAGTTCAAGCCCCAGAACTGGCAAAAAAAAAAAAAGCATGCAAAAATCAAGGCCACTGGCAGCTCCTACTTGTAGTCTTAGCTACTCAGGAGTCTGAGATCTGGAGGTTCATGGTTCAAAGCCAGCCTGGGCAGAAAAATCTGCAAGACTCCATCTCCAACTGAACCAGTAAAATGCTGGAATGGAGGGAGGCTCAGGTGCAAGAGCACCAGCCGTGAACAAGAAAGCCAAGTGAGAGCAAGAGGCCCTAATTCAAGCTCAACACTGGCACCAAAACAAAACAAAACGATGATATTGTGGCAAAAGCCCCTTGGGGGCTGGGATGTGTGGGGTTCAAGGGTCTCTTTGTGGCTCTCTCCCTCTACCCCAGTCTCTCTAGTTTCCAAGGACTTGCAAAAATATCAGAGTGATCAGATGGCCCAAAAGTTGCAAGGTGAGCCACCAGTGGTTGGGGTCTGGGAAGGCCAGCTGTGCCCCCCCCACGTCCCCACACTTCGGTCAGCCTAAGCAGCAGCAGAAGAGGGCAAAGGGTGTGGGGGTGGGAGGGGGTCTTCGAGTCCCTGTGTATGGTTGGTTTCCTGCAAACAGCTGCTCACCTGGAACAGAATGTGCAAGCCCTCCAAGCTGAACAGAAGCAAATGAAATCGCAGGGTGAGACTGAGGGGCACTGCCCAGGAGGGAGGCTGGGGCCCCGATAGGGGAACCCTCCAGCACCCCCCTCCCATAGTCCCCATCTTTAAGACCAGCTCTTCCTCCTCCTCGCACTGGTCAGACTCCCATCTGGTCGGGAATCTGCAGAGAATGCAAGAGGATCTGACCCAAGCCAAATCCTTGAGTAAGGCCTGGGAGGGGCTGGAGTGAAGAGGGGGAGGTTGGAGGGAGGACCCAACAGGAGGACTCTGAGCACTGACCCTGTGCCTCCCCCCCACCCCCGGCCCCCAGGCTTGAATGAGAGGCGCACTGTCTCCGACTTGCTGGAGAAACTCCAGGAAGAGGTGGCGAAGCTGTGGGTGAAGATCAGGATGGCAAATGGTGAGTGTGGGGGAAGGGGCAGGCCCACGTGGGCTTGTGTGCAATCGCACGCGTGCATGGGTGCACCAGGCAGCATGGAGTGGATTGGGAGCCCGGTGAGGACTCAGGGGGCACGTATGGATGATGCAGGTGTGTCTCTGTTTATGACAAGACAGAAGGGGGTGTATACAAGAATGCTCTTTCTAAGCCAGATGTTAGTGGCTCATGCCTTAAACCTAGCTGCTCTTAAACCAAGCTGCTCAGGAAGCTGAGATCTGGAGGATGGCAGTTCAAGGTCCACCCCAGGCAGAAAAGGCTGACTCTTCTCTCTGGCAAAAAGCCGGACTGGAGATGTGGCAGGCACCACCCCTAGCAAGAGTTTAAACCTACTCTCCCAAGGAATGCTTTTCCTGATGCCAACTGCTCCCTCAGCCAATGGGGGGGGGGGTGGAATACCTCAGCCACAGCCCCACAGAGGGCTGCTGTGTGTGGCTGAGATCCTGGAGGGATTTTTGTTGTTGTTGTTACAGGTGTGAGGTGGTATGTGTGTGTATGGGCCTTGAACTCAGAGCCTGAGCACTGTCGCTGAGCTTTTGTGTGCAAGGCTAGCGCTCTACCACTTTGACACAGTTCCACTTCCAATATTTTGGTGGTTCATTGGAAGTAAGAGTCTTATGGACTTTCCTGCCTGGGCTGGCCTCAAACTGCGATCCTCAGATCTCAGCCTCCTGAGTAGCTAGGATGACAGGCGAGAGCCACCTGTGCCCGGCAGTCCTGATGTTTTTGGGGGGAGTCGGATGGGGTGCAGGAAGTACTACTAAGAGATGGTGAGGTGGCTGAGGGCTGCTTGGCATTTTTGGCTCTCTGTGATGGTGGTGGTGATGCAGAGGTGATGGTTGGTAGTTGGTAACTGCCAATCCTGCGGATGGGATGGTGCTGGTGGCTGAGATGGTCTCACTAAGAACTGACCAGAGGTGACCAAGTTCAAGGCTGAGGGAAGTCAGTTGTTGGTGGGGGGGGGTGAGTTTGGTTTCAACCCAGACCCACAAGGGCCTCTAGAGACGACACCAGACCCCACCTTGCCCCCTCTGCCACCCCAGTGCCTCTTTGAATCTCTCCCCCCCCATGGAACCCCAGGCTCCACGTGCAACACATGCCCCGAGGGGTGGCTCAATTTCCAACAGAAGTGCTACTATTTTGGTGAGGGTACCAAACGGTGGCTCCAGGCCCGATTTGCCTGCAGTGACCTGGAAGGGCGGCTCGTCAGCATCCACAGCCAGGAGGAACAGGTGGCCTGGGCTCTGGAAACCATGGGCAGTGGGGCAGGAGAGAGGATGGGAGCGACTCAGCCCTGACCCCCTCTCCCCCCACACACACATCCTGCAGGACTTCCTGAGCAAACATGTTAGCAAGGATGCCTGGATTGGCCTTCAGGACCTGGATGTGGAGGGCGAGTTCGTCTGGATGGATGGGAGCCCTGTGAGCTATAGGTGAGGAGGGGGGTCGTATCTGGGGGAGGCAGAGGAAGCAGAGAAGCCATGGAGGAGAGTCTGGGGCTCGGAAGCCTGAGGAAGCAAGGCTGCAGGGAACGCTGGGGTTGAGGCCTTAAAGGGAGAACTGTATGGACCACTGGGGAGGTAGAGGCAGCGAGTTCAGAAAGCTTCAAGCACACGCCAAAGGGGACTCCTGGGCTTTGGGGGACATGTGGTTCTGAAATGGGGGAGATCCAGGTAGACTCAGAAAGAAGGAAAAGAGCCAGATATTCGGGCTTATAAATCCTAGCACCTTAGGAGGCTGAGATCTAGAGGATCACAGTTTGAGGCCAGTCTGGACAGCAAAAAAGAAGTCAGTGAGAATCTTATCTCCAATTAACCAGCCAAAAGCCAGAAATGGAGGTGTGGCTCAAGTGGTAGAGTGCTAGCCTTGAGCAAAAAAGTTAAAGGGCAGTATGAAGGCCCCGATTTCAAGACCCAGTATCCAGTATCCTCACCACACACACACAAACACACACTGAAAGTTAAAAGAAGGAAAGGGCCGGTGGATGGGCTGAGGCTCGGAGGGCTGAGCCCAGGACACAGAGAAAAGGCTCCTTGCCTGGTCCTTTGACCCAAGACTTTTATTCCAGCAACTGGCTTCAGGGGGAGCCCAACAACGCAGGTTCAGACGAGGACTGTGTGATGATGCGGGGTTCCGGGCACTGGAACGATGCCTTCTGCCGCAGCCAGCTGGACACCTGGGTGTGCGAACGGCTGGCCACATGTGGACCACCTGCCCTCCCCACCTCTGGGACACCCACTCCCAGACACACCCCCTGACCTCCCTGTCTGCCCCTTCCTTGGCCCTGGGTACAGCCAGGCCTAGAGCAGGGCACTGAGGATTCCCCATGAAGGCCTGGACACCTCTTCACCCCTGCCCTCCTGTCCTGTCCCACACAGCCTGTCCCTTGCTCTCACCACCCTCCTCCCCCGTGTCCCCATCTTTAAGGGCTCAATGGATGCTGGCAGGCTGAGGCTCTGGTTGCCTGCAGCCAGTTTGCCTGGAGGCACTGACCCCACTCAGGCCTTGAGGGGAGAGAAGAGGCTGGGTGGGCTCCAAGTCAGCCCACAGCCCTAAGGCACTGGGAGGGAAGCGGGGTGCAGGTCAGGATCGCAGGAGGCCCTGGTTGGCCTCTTTTGTGTTGCTCAAACCATCCTTGCCTCTTCTCCCCTTCCATGACACAGCTAAGTTCCTAGGAACAGCCAGGGCACAGCTGTCGAATGGCACCCAGAATCCTCTTACTTCTCCACCTGCTGCCATTGGCCTGGTTTCCCTACCATGCTCACACCACCTGAACTGATTGGTCTTCTCTTCACTGCCTCAAGCCTTCCAGAAGTTTCCTTCTGGCTCAGAGAAGAGGCCAAAACGTCTTATACAACCCCTACGTGACTGCAGAATTACCTTCAATCCCACCTCTGCAAGTCCGCCTCACTTCCTTGAACATGTACACTTGCTCCTCGGAACCTTTGCACATGCTCCCCCACTGCTTGCTCTGTCCCTCATTGCGGTCAGTGAGGCCCATGCCAAGTAACTCCTCATCCTCTTTCCCCCATACTTTCTCACTATGGCACTTTTCTCCTCAAAACAAAGGAAGACCATTTGCTAGCCGGGTTTGGTGGCTCACATCAGCTACACAGGAAGGAGGTAGAGATAGGAGGATGGCAATTCAAGGCATGCCTAGATTAAAAGTTAACAAAACTCTTAGCTCAACAAATAATCCGCCCAGCTACCAGTGGTCATGCCTACAATCCCAGCTACTCAGGAGCTAGACCTGAGAATCTCAGTTCAAGGTTAGTGCAGGCAGACAGATCTCTGAGACGTTATCTCCAATGAGCCAGCAAAAAACTGAAACTGGAGGCATGGCTCAAGTGGTAGAGCTCAGCTCTGAGCAAAAACAGCTGAGTTCAAGCCCCAGTACTGCCAAAAATTAAAAAAAAAAAAAAAAAAACTCTAGGCAAGGTGGTTCATACTACTCGGGAGTGAAAGGTGGGAGGAACAGTCTACAGCTAGCCTGGACAATAATCCCAAGACTCTACCTTAAAAAAAAAAAAAAAAAACAAAGGAGGCTGGAAGTGTGGCTCAAAGAGTCGAGCACTTGTCTAGCAAGTCCAAGCCCTGAGTTCAATCCCCAGTGTTAAAATAAATAAATAAATATGTACCCATTTGCCTTCTGCCCCCTCCCCAGTCAATGTGAGCTGCAGGACAGCTTTGTGTCCTCCACAAACGTGTCCCCAGTGCCTAGAAAACCCCCAGTCCTCTACCCACAGCTGGCCTGCTCTCCCAGAGCCCTTCCTCCTCCTCCCTGCCAACCCTCCCGACCTCCTGCCCCTCTCCCCTGCCATCCACCCACCTCCACGGCAGCAGCCCCCTGGCCCAGATACTCCTACACCTCTCCCTCCGCCAATAAAAAAAGCCAGCTTCTGGGGACCCCAGCTCCTCCCTCCCTGCCCCCCCTTCATGGTCTCAAGCTTCCTCTCTTCGCTGACCCCCAAATCCTCCTCACCTCCAACCCCCAAGCCCTATACCTTGTGCCACCCTGCCCCATCGGGATTCCAGAGCCCACCGCCTTCACAGACCACAGCTACTGGCTGCTTCTGAGGTGCAGGGGAGGTGCTAAAGGGTTTTATTTATCCCATTACACGCCTTCTCCCCTCCCCCTGAACCCCAGGGTGACTGGGCCCCCTGGCAGCCAGCTAGGGGTCCTCAACAACCATGCAACCTCCCACCCTCTTCCTAAGCAGGGGGGAGGGATGCCTGGTCCTGGGGGTGAGGGAGGGGAGGTGGATGAATTTTCCCCCAGAGCATCTGGAGGGACTTTTCCTGGAAGGGAGCACCAATGGGGAGCGTGGGTAGAAGGGAGCAGGGGTGGAGGACGGCTGGCCTGTGATCTGTTCTCTCTCAACAAGGGGAACTTGTTCTCCAATCCTCATGCTTTGTCCTAGGAAGCCTCCTGGCGGCCCCGGATGTTCCCCCTTTGTGAGGTGGGTTCCTCCAGCCAGCCTTCTCAAAGGGAGGGTCCCCAGAAATGCAAATGCAAGGACGGACCCTCAGTGCTGCAGAATGGGAGTCTGGGGTCCGTCCAGATGGGGCCTGGAGATGGTAGGACTCGGGTTCAACGAAGTCCCCGGCCCACTGGGCAGAGATTCTGCACGTGCGCCCGGCTCCCAGGTGGCACGAGGCTGCTGCCAATGGTCCCCAGAGCGCACTGCGGGGTCGGGGCAGGCCACCAGCACTCCCACTCCATCCCTGTGCACCCCCTTTCCCATGACCACCTGCCCGTCTCTGGCCCATCTTAGCGTCACCCTGCTCGCCCACCTCTACCCTGCTCGCTCACCCTCCAGCCTTTTTCTTTGGGGAGGGGGGGAGGTGGTGGGGCTTGAACTCAGGGCCTGGGTGCCATTCCTGAGCCTTTTCACTCAAGGCTAGCACTTTACCACTGAGAGCAAAAGCTCTACTTCTGGTTTCCTGGTGGTTCACTGGAGATAAGACATTCACAGACTTCCCTGCCCAGGCTGGCTTTGAACCGTGATTCTCAGATCTCAGCCTCTTGAGTAGCTAGGATGACAGGCGTGAGTCACGGGCGCCCGGCCCCTCCCCCCCCCAGCCTGGGCGCGGGGTCCCCCCACTCCCCCCCCACACACACACACATGACACGGCCACACGGAGGGGGAAGGGGCTCTCTGCATCCTTTATCTCCCGGGTGGGGTGGGGTGGTCAGCGGCCCTCCAGGGCCCGGTCCCGCGCGATGACCGCCTCCTCGAACTTGATCATGAGCGTGGTGCCCTTGTGCCAGTGCGCCGTGACCTTGGCCGGGAAGCCGCTGTGCGTGAGCACCGCCTCCACGATGCCCGCCGTGAAGCTGGCGCAGTTGAGCGTGCTGTTCTCCTTGGGCACCGAGATGTAGGTGTTGATGAGCGGCTCGCGCTCGATGATGTAGAAGGTGCGCGCGTCGTCGTTGGCCTGCTCCAGCTTGTCGGCCTCCTTGCCGAACAGCGCCTTCCACACGGCGCCCTTGACGAACAGCAGCGCGCCCAGCACCTTGGTCTCCCGCCGGGCGCCCTTCTCGCGCGCCACCAGCGCGTCCA
>NW_012267387.1:1029441-1087313 GCF_000151885.1 Dipodomys ordii | reverse complement strand
GCGCCTGCAGCTCGGCCACCGAGAACACGCGGCTCTGGCAGTGCTGCACCAGCTCCGAGAAGAGCAGCGCGAAGGCGCTCAGGCTCACCTCCGTGCGCGGCCGCGCCAGCGCGCGCTCCAGCAGCGCCGACTTCCCGCGCGTGAAGCGCGCCTCCATGCCGAGGGGGGCCTGTGGGGGAGATCCGGGGCGCCAGGGATGCGGGGGTCAGGGGCGGAGCCCGGAGTGGGGGAGGACCCCCAGGACTTCCCACCGAGGGAAGGGATGATGGGGGGAAGGAAAGGGGGCTCTCCAAAACCAGGCAACGAGATTATGCCTGTAATCCCTGCTACTCAGGAGGTTGAGATCTGAGGATAGCGGTTCAAAGCCAGCCTGGGCAGGAAAGTCCGAGAGACTCTTTTCACCAATTAACCACCAGAAAACTGGCAGTGGATCTGTGACTAGAGCGCTAACCTCCAATGAAAACGCTCAGGGACTGCACCCAGGATCTGAGTTCAAGGCCCAGGTTGGGCAACCACACACACACTCAAAGTCTCCATTGTGCCAAGCCAGTCACAGACAAATAAGGGATGGTTAGGTTTATAACCTTAGCTGGATGAGTTTAGGAAAAGAGAGATAAAGGGGGACCAAAAAAGGGCGCCACCAACCAGAGAGACCCAGGCAACGTTGGGGCCAGGCTCACTCCAGTAATCCTAGCTACTCGGGTGACTGAGATCTGAGCATCACGGTTCAAAGCCATGAGACTTATCGCCAATGAACCGCCAAAAAGCCGGAAGTGGAGCTGTGGCTCAAGTGGTAAAAGTGACTTGAGTGAGAAAGCCAAGCGAGAGCCTTGACTTCAAGCTCCAAAACTGGCAAGAAAATAAAAATAAGAATTTAAAAACCTAGCCCCTGTGGGGCTGGGGGGGGCGGGGAGGGGGTCAGGACGAGGCCTGCCGAGGGCTGTGATCTCCAGCACGGACTCCCCGACCCCCAGAACTTTCCAGTTCCCCCACACACACACCCGGGGAAAGCGAGTGACTTGGGGGGGGGGAGATTGTATCTGGACCAAAGATCTGATACACTGGGGGGTTCTGATGAGGGGGGAGTTGGGTAAAGAGGGGTGTCCACAGGCCAAGCCCGGAGGGTCGGGGGACCCCACAGGTCTGGGTCAGTTCCGATCTATCCTGCGGGAAGCTCATTCGGGGTGACCTAAATGGGCCTGGGTTCGAAAGAATAGAGGAGACCCCAGGCAGGTGCTGGGAGCCCCCCACACTCCTAAATTCTTCAGGAAGGTGGTTGGGAAACTGGAAAGAGGGGGCCCGCCCGAGGCTTGGCAGAGCCTCAAGAAGGCGCAGCGGGGGGCTGCTGGAGATCCCCAGACCTCCGTCTAAATCCGGGTGAAGTCACCAGCCTGGGGAGGGGGGTGAAGACCAGGGGTAGGGGCAGGGCTGGAATGGGGTCCCCGCTCCCACCATGCAAGGAACGGGACGCCGGAAGGGATCGGGGACGAGGAAAGGCCCTCCCCAAAAGGTGTGCGTAAGAAGGGCAGGGGCCGGGGCCCCGGCAGCCCCCGAGCGCCACATGCGAACGCGGAGGCCGAGCCCCCCCTTCCAGGAGGCGGGGAGGGGTCATGGAGACAGAGCTGGGGCACTCGGGAGTAACCGCGGACTCCGAGACCCCAGCTCAGGACGCACGGACCCGGCCGGACGCGCGAAGGGGTCGCGGGCGGCGGGGAAATCTCACCGAGAATTAACAAGGCGTCGGTTCGGCTCAGTTGCTTTACAGCGCCGTCGTAAAAAAAGCTGCGCGCGCGCAAGCGCAACTGGAGCCGGGTGTTGTGGGCGTGGTCTTGTGTTGTGGGCGTGTTCGGCAGCCCGGTCGGTCCGGAGAGCGGCCGCCAGGGGGGGCGCGTGTCCACTCTACGATCTGCTGAGACCTGCGCAACAGCCCGGCGGGCGACTGAGGGCTTTGGTTGATGGAGGACAGGGTGGCGGGGTGGGGGGAGAGCAGCTCGCACGATCGCCTGCTCAGGGGCACACATTTGACGACGGGCACATGTGTCTTAACCGTGGGCATAATATGTACACGGCTTCACAGACGGTCAGCTGTGCAGTGACACCAGTGAGTTCATATGTAGGGGACTCATATACATATATACATACATACACATTATATTGTATTTTTATTATAATCATACTCTATTTATTTATTTATTGTCAATCATGGAGCTTGAACTCAGTGCCTAGGCACAGTCCCCGAGCTTTTTAGTGGTGGTGATGGTTGTGGGGCTTGAACTCAGGACCTAGGCACTGTCCCTGAGCTCTTCTGCTCTAGGCTAGCTCTCTACCACTTTGAGCCACAGCTCCACTTCCGGTTTTCTGGTGGTTCACTGGAGATTAGAGTCTCATAGACTTTCCTGCTGGGGCTGGCTTCAAACCGTAGTCATCAGATCTCAGTCTCCTGAGTAGCTAGGATTACAGGCATGAGCCACACTGACCCACTTTCCCTGAGCCTTTTTGCTCAAGGCTAGCACTCTGCCACTTAAGCCACAGTTCCACTTTTTTGGCTTTTTGGCGATTAGAGACAAGAGTCTCACGAACTTTTGTGTCCTGGATGGCTTTGAACTGTGATCCTCAGATCTCAGCCTTCTGAATAGTTAGGATTATGGGCGTAAGCCACCAGTGTGTGTATATACCATACATTATATAATATACTATATATAAAATATATTTTATATATAATATATAATGTATATATTGTATATATTATGTAGATGACCTAGGTACACTTAAGAAACATTACACACACCGGGCTACATGGACTTGAGAAATCATGTGTGCTGGTGTACATGCATGCCAGGGCACAGCCCTCAATCACAGTCTGGGGGGACACATTCACAGACACACGAAGACCTGCACGGGGGCCTTTGCTTGAGTTTATCACACGTGATTCCACCTCCAAAACACCTGCAGACCTGCAGGTCCGAAAGCCACCATCATCATCATCATAACACAAACAAAGTCATGCTGCCTCATCTGTGTTTATTATGAATCACAAAACATGAGTCCAAAAAGAGAAACAGTCCAGTGGGTGCTGTGGGTGCCAGTTCTATGAACACACAAGACAACGTGAGTGAGCACACTCAACATAACACACGCCTGTCCGTGCTGACACAGGTATGGCACCACAATGCCCACATTTACAGCAATGCACCCCCACAACAGGTCCCCAAACACCAGCACAAGGAGACCATTCTCCTGCCTGACAGGGAGACATGGGTCCCATGTCAGTAACACTCCCAGTGACCTGCTCTTGGGGTCTTTATTGAGAGCCATTGTCTGGGACATGTCTGTAATCATGTAAGTCTTGCTTACACACGTGTGTGCGTGCGTGTGTGTGTGTGTGTGTGTGTGTAGAGTGCACCAACATGCATAGAACACTGCCATGGGACAAAAGAAAACCTCCACCCACTGCAAAATATTTCCTTACTCCTGTCATCCCAGCAACTCAGGAGGCTGATATCTGAGGATTGCAGTTCAAAGCCAGCCCAGGGCAGGAGACTCTTGTCTCCAATGAACTACCAAAAAGCCAGAAGTGGAGCTATGGTTTCAATGGTCAAGTGCTAGCCTGGAGCAAAAAAAAAAAAAAAAGCTAAAAAATAGTGCAAGGCCCTGAGTTCAAGTCCTAGTACAGATACACAAACACACACACACACACACACACACACACACACACACTACAACATTCATTCTCCCTGATACATGATCCTCTATACACAGCTGGGGGACCCCCATTTTTCGTCTTCACTGGCAGGAGTGATTCCCATCTCATGCAGTGGCCAGCATGTCTGTCCTCTCCTCTATGAAGGATTAGGTTCTAGGGAATGGGAGATGTGAAGGTCAGGCAGATTAGAACCAAGGCCAGGCCCAAGGCTCCAGCCATGCCCACCACTCCCCCACAGCCTGGCTTACTTGTCTTCTCCAGTGTTTCCAGGATTTTCTGTACCTGTTCCTTGATTTTTGTTATATCTGGTAAAGGGGAAACAGAGAAGAAGCTTCATTCAGAGCCCCTATGTTCATTGTAAGCCACCTCCCTATTGGGCCACCAACCTGGGGTGCAGAAGTATCCCTATACTTTGTGCTTAATACCACACCTCCCAGCAACTCTACCCAATGGCTCCCCACACACTCCTCCCACCCACCGATATCTTCTTCCTCAAACTCTAATACCCAGTCTGGTGTTCAGCATCAAAAATAAATAATTGAGCTGGGCACCAGTGGCTCACACCTGTAATCTTAGCTACTCAGAAGAATGAGATCTGAGGATCTCAGTTCAGGCAGGAGATCTGAGGATCTCCAGCTCAGGCAGGAAAGTCTGTGACACTCATCTCAAATAACCAGCAAAAGAAAAGCCAAAGTGGAGCTGTGGCTCAATTGGGGAAACACCAGGCTTGAGCAAAACCACCAAATAAGAGTGAGAGATCCCGAGTTCGAGCTCCAGTACCAGTATCAAAGTAGTAACAATAATAATAATAATCAAACTTTTTGTGCTGGTCCTGGGGCTTAGACTCAGAGCCTGGATGCTGTTCCTGAGCTTTTTTGCTCAAGGCTAGTGTTCTACCACTTGAGCCACAATTCCATTTTTGGGGGGCTCAATGAGAGATAAGAGTCTCATGGACTTTCCTACCTAGACTGGCTTTGAACCTCTATCTGCAGATCTCAGCCGCCTGAGTATCTAGGATTACAGGTGTGAGCCACCAGTGCCCAGCTTTAATTTAATTTAAAAAAATAACCCTTGCTGGGTGCTGGTGGCTCATGCCTATAATCCTAGGTTCTCGGGAGGCTGAGATCTGAGGATAGTGGTTCAAAGCCAGCCTGGACAGGAAAGTCCGTGAGACTATTATCTCCAATTAACCACCAGAAAACTGTAAGTGGCACTGTGGCTCAAGTGGTGAAGTGCTTGCTTGAGCTGAAGAGCTCAGGGAGAATGCCCTGACTAAGTTCAAATCCCACAACTGACAAACAAAAAAAAAACAGTACAGTGATTCAAACCCCACAATCCTAGCTACTTGGGAGGCAAAGACTGAGGACAGAATAGGAATTTTAAAAAACAAAATAGTTTCTAAGACTCCATCTCAATCAATGTCTGGTACAGTGGTTCCCAGCACAGGGAAGCACAGGGGTGGGGGCTGCAGTCCAGAACCACCTAAGCACGCAGAGAAACCCTGCCTCAAATAAGCAACACTAAAAGGGATGGGAGGCATGCCTCAAATGGTCAAGCACCTGCCTAGCTAGTGTGAGGCCCTGGGTTCAATCTCCAGCCCTCCCAACAATAACAACCCCTCCCCCCATGAAGGGCAGATGTGCAAGAGCACCTGTGGGCATCATCCTCAGCTTTTGGACCTCAGCATATACTCTGTCTTCCTTGGAGATGATGGTACTCTTGGCTATGTTGATGGACTGCTGGATGGTGGTCCAGGTCCTTCTCTCTTCATCCTGGAAGTTCCGCAAGGAGTCCGAGACTAGGGGCGTGGAGTTGCGGCGTCTGAGTGATCATGCTCCCCCTTGGATGCCCACTGCAACTCCCGGGGTCTCCTTTGGGGATTTCCACTCACCATTCCAAAGCTCCGTTTTCAAGTCTAGAAGCTCTGTGGACATCTTAGAATCTGTTTAGGAGAGAGCAGGAAGAGCCTGGAACTCTGCCCCCAGAGAGCTGGGAGACAGGGTGGGGGGAAGAGTGGGGGAAGTGGGGAGACAAGCAAGTAGAAACACTGGCACCCTCCCCTCACCCCCCCCAAAATAAAACAATAAATAAGGACTCACTCTTCACCAAGACCAAGGTAGAGAGCACAATGCACAACAGGAAAAGCAGGGCCAGGAAGATGTACAGGCTCATGACGGCTCTGTGTAACCAGGCAGGGACCTGAGCCCTGTCCCCAGATGACATGGGTTGGGCTGGGACTGGGACAGAAAGGCAGGTCACGTGACCTCTAGGGTCTAATAAGGCGCCGAGGGCAACTTCATGCTTCTTGGTACCAAAAGCAACCATGAGAGCATTGGTGTCATCCAACACCCAGCCACCTTGGCCTATGATGGGCCAGCACGGTCACCATTAACAAGTTGCATCAGCACCCCGGGCTGCTCTGTGTGTGTGTGTGTGTGTGTGTTGAACTCAGATCTAGGCACTCTCATTTGGCTTTTTTGTATTTTTTTCTCGCATTTTGCCCACTTGAGCCACAGCTCCACTTCTGGCTTTTTGGTGATTTCATTGGAGATAAAGAGTTTCACAGATTTATATGTCCTGGCTTGCTTTGAACGATCAGATCTCAGCCTCCTCAGTAGCTATGAGCACAGGCAGTTATGAGCCCCGGGGCCAAGACCACTTCCTGTCACTTCGTCCTTTCCGACCAACTTGTCACTCTGACTCAGTCACAGATGCCAGCACCCAATTTTTTTTTCCTGCACAACTACCAGCAATTCCTCAGCTACCCCATCTCTCCCATGCTTTAGGCCACTATACTTTACACCACTCCCTGCCACCTTCCTGTTAGTCCCTTGTCCCTGCAGTGGCTTGCTGGAAACCCCACTCTCAAACACGGGGTGGGCGGGGAAGTTAGACAGACAGTCCACCAGGCTCACCTTGTTTGGGACCCTTGGGCTGGTCCCAACTTCGGGTCAAGGTGATATTCTCATAGTCAGGGTCAACAGCACCTAGGTGAGAGGGGACATAGAGGCCTGTTCAGACATGGAGGGCATGGCGTGGAGGGCTTGGAAATTGTGGTTTCTCCCCTCCCTCGCCCCAGCCCCTGACATACACACCCATGAACACAACAAAATTTGCAGCAGTGCAAGATAAAGCAGTGCTGGGCACCAGTGGCTCACACCTGTAATCCTAGTTACTCAGGAAGCTGAGATCTGAGGATCAAGGTTCAAAGCCAGTCTAGGCAGGAAAGTCTATGAGACTCTTATCTCCAATAAATTACTCAGAAAAACAGTGGGAAGTGCTGCTGTGACTCAAGCATTAGAGCGCTAGCCTTGAGCAAAAGCTCACCCCCACCTTCAGCCCCATCCCCTCCCACCTCAGTCTCCCCTTCTCCACCTGACTCTGGCCACCCAGAGGCTTCTGACCTTGTTCATGGCCTGGTCTCTTCCTCATCCTGTCTTTGGAAGCCGCTGTCTGCATCTCGTTCTGCTGATTTATAGAGATTTCTCTCACCTCCATGGTCCCCGGGCTGGCTGGTCTGTTCTCACATGTCCCCAACCCACCGGAAGATGCTGGGGCAGATGGGGAAATCTAGGGGTGGGGTGGGAGTGGAGGTGGAGAGGAGAGTTGCCTCCGCTATGGGGGAAGAGTTACAACACTCCCATCTTGGGGACAGGCTTACCTTCTAAATGAAGAAGGCACTTAAGATAGACAGGTGGTATCTCAAGGATGACCAAGAAGACACTAGACCTAGAGCCAGAAGAGGGACTTTTACAGGAAGATGTGGGTGGAAGGGGTGTGGCTGAGAAACAGACAGACAGACAGATAATGTACCTGGATGCAGCTCATTGTCTTTTCTGTCGTTTGTTTCAATAGAGAAGTAGAAGCCGGGACTGGTGTTTCATGTCTATAATCCTAGCTACTGAGGAGGCTGAGATCTGAGGATTGCAGTTGAAAGTCAGCCTGGGCATGAAAGTTCCTGAGACTCTTATCTCTAATAAACCACCAGAAAACCAGAAGTTGTGCTGTGGCTCAAGTGGTAGAGTGCTAGCCTTGAGCTGAAGAGTGCAGGGACAGCGCCCAGGCCCAGAGTTCAAGTCCCACGATTGACCAAAAAAATAAAGAAAAAGAGAAGTGGAGAGGCACCTCAGAGCCTCACATGCTCCGAGTATGGGCTGTCACACTGAAGGCAGAACTCTGCAGTTCCCCACTGCTTCCATCCCATAGGCCCCAGGGTCACCCCACAGCTTCACCCAGCCTCAAAGATTCAACTTCTCCAAGGCCCCTAGGAGAAGAGGAACAAATGTGTGGCAAGGAGGGCTGACCACTGAGTTCCATGCTCCTGCTGAGACTGAGGTTGGACCACTGACGTCTATCTGTCCCTAGCCCGAGGACCCCAGACAAAGAGACACACTGCATCTCAGCCATTCAATACTTTCCTACCTGCCTTGCACACGTGCCCCTGCATACACACACATCCACAACAAATGCATACATGCAAGTGTGCATGCACATGCCTGTGCAATCACACGTGTGCATGTGTGTGTGCACAAGCATGTGCATGTGAGAGCTTGTATGCATAAGCAAATGTGTGCAGATGCAAATGTGTGTGCATCGATGTGTACCTGCATGTGTACTGTGAGTTGATGCATGTACTGAGCATGAGCACAGATGTCTGTTTGTGCCCTGTGTCTGCACATGCACACACACAGGGCCATGAATAGACATGTAATTCCAAATCCTGTTAGTCACAAGCCTGCTTGTGGATACACACTCATTTTTCCCAAATGCATGACACCCACAAATACACATCTGCACATTGGCATATCTCACATGGCCAATCTTCTAACAAACAGAGTCTTAAACTACTTTTAGTATTTATTTGGCTTAACCATGGTAAGATGGAAAAACAGATGCAATGTTTGTGTGTGTGTGCTTGTATTGGGATTTGAAGTCAGGGCCTGGGCACTGTCCCTTAGCTTTTTCACTCAAAGTTGGTGCTCTGCCACTTGAGCCAAACCTCCACTTCTGGCTTTTTAATGGTTCACTGGAGATAAGAGTCTTGCAGACTTTCCTGCCCTGGGCTGGCTTTGGACTGCAATCCTCAGATCTCAACTTCATAAGCAGCAAGGATTAGAAGTCTAAGCTGCTGACTTCTGGCCAAAAGAACCCCATCTCAAAATACATCTGTGAGCCACGTGTTTACTTAATGTATTCATTTGTGCCATGCTGGGTGTTGGTCTTGGGGTGTCAAATGTACTGGGAAAACACTCCAGCTCAGCCCCATGAATGTTTAATTTAAAATTTTCTAGCACGGACTAGAGACATGGCTCAGTGGTAGAGTGCCAGCCTAGCAAGTGTGAGTCTTGAGTTCAATTCCTAGTTCACACACACAGAGACTTAACAGCCATATGAAAAAGGTGTAAGGTGTGTTGGTGGCTCACACCTGTATTCTTAATTACTCTAGAGGCTGAGATCTGAAGATCAAGACTAAGGGGCAGCACCCAGGCCATAAGTTCATGCGCCTGTCCTGGCTCACCCCCAACCCCCACACATGGTTAAATTCAAGATAATATTAAAATGGCTTCCTCAATCTAGTAAGGATAACCTTCTGTTTCCAAATGATTGCCAAGTCCTGTCAACTCAGGGAAGATCAGTGTAATGGTGACTCAAAGTCACATCTCAGAAGTCAGCCCTTAACCAATGGGACTGCTTATAGATGGATGAGTGCCAGGGGAGATGGACCAATTGAAAGCTGACTTGCTTTGATTGACAGGGGCAGGGGGCAGGGCTTTGGTTGGGCATATTCCTTTTGCTTGAAAGACCTGTAAGTCCCTGGCTTTCCTTTAAGAAAGCGCTATTAAAGTGGTGGCACACAAGGCTGCAGATGTAGCTCAGGGTGGTATAGAAGGGGACATGCCAGCACTTTCTTGGGAGAATTGAGACCCCGTGGAGTGGGAGGACACACACTGTCCCGAAGGTGGCCGTGAGCCTGGGCAGGGATGGGGCTCCTTAGAAGAAACTGAGGCTCCGTGCATGGAGGAAGAGTTGGGAGACACCATGGAAGGAGAGTATGGCGCAGAAAAGTCTGGAAGCCCTCCCTCTCCCCTGCTGAGAATATGGGGCAGGGGTCCAGCATCTGTATGCTTAGCTCCTTTGGGGACCCCCCCTCAATATCCTCACCCCTGCATTCTCATCCCAGCATACAATATATAAGGGCCGCATCCTCCTCCTTATTGCCCATACCATCATCATTTCACCATCGCCAAGAATGTCGTCATCGTCGTCGTCATCATCATCATCATCATCATCATCACCACCACCATCATCATCACCTTTTTTTGTGTGTGTGCCTGAACTCTGGGCCTGGGCACTGTCCCTCAGCTCTTCAGCTCAAGGCTAGTGCTCTGCCACTTGAGCCACAGCAATACTTCTGGCTTTTTCTGCTTATGTGGTGATGAAGAATTGAACCCAGGGCCTCATGCATGCAAGGCAAGCACTCTACCACTAAGCCACCTTCCCAGTCCCATTATCATCCTCTGTGTGTGTGTGTGTGTGTGTGTGTGTGTGCGCGCGCGCAAACGCGTGTGCCCACCCGTTTTAGCCCTTCAACTCAGAGCCTCAGAACTATCCTTCAGGCTTATTTTTGTTTTGTTTCTTATTTTTAACCCAAGGCTAGCACTGTACCAATTGAGGCACAGCTCCACAACAGCTTTTTGGTGATCCATTGGAAAAAAGAGTCTCACAAACTTTCTTGGCCCAGGCTGGCTTTGAGCTGTGGTTCCCCAGACCTCAGCCTCCTGACTACTTGGGACATGGGAACCTGGCTCCTCACCCTTATAATCACCACCACCAACATCATCATCATCATCATTTGGTTTATTTCCAGCCTCCAAGTTTGCGCCACCCATCCCTGAGCCCCCTTTCCGCTCAAACGACCTCAAGCCGTGCCCCTCAGGTGGCAGCAGCGCGCTGCGGTCCAGTCCATGCCCCCGCACTGACAGTGGCACGTGTTCCCGGCACGCACATCCCACGAGCCACAGCCCATGCCACACGCGCATCCCGTGACAACATGACCTGCAGGGGTCGGGGAGAGAGAAGAGAGATTGGACCACTGAACTGGGACTCGAAGCAGGGGTGAGGAAGGGGTCCAGGTGGAGACTCCAACACAAGAATGAGAGCCGGGTGCCATTGCAAGGCAGGGAGGCATTTCTGGACCCCAATATTGTGAGGAAGTGGATTCAGGGGAACTGAGGTTGCAGGGAGCAGGCTGGGGCTACAGAGGCAGGAAGTGAAAGGAGGGAGATACAAGACCTTTTATTTACTATTATTTTGGGGGGCCTTGGGCTTGAACTCAGGGCTTGAGCACTGTCCCTGAGCCTCTCTGTACTCAAGACTAGCACTCTACCACTTGAGCCACAGTTCCACTCCCAGATGTTTTTTTTTTCTGAGTATTTTATTGGAGATAAGAGTCTCACAGACTTTCCTGCCCAGGCTGGTTTTGAACCATGATCTTCAACTCTCAGTCTCTTGAGTGAGTAGCTACGATCACAGACATGAGCCACCAGTGTCCAGCTACATATGGGGTCTTGGGACACAGGCGAGAGGCTCCATGACACATGTTTGTACTCACCTGCAGGGCAGGAAGCCAGGTTCCCACTGGATTTCACAGTCCTACAATCCAGTCCAATGCCCTTGAGCGCCATTGAAACTGCAAGGGGGACAATGGGGAGGGCTTTTGACCAGCTGCCAGCTGGCCTCAGTCCTCAAGCTGGGAGATCCTCCCAATTACATCAACAGATTCCTCAGCACTAGTATGGTAACACATGCCTGTAATCCCAAGCGCTGGGAGACTGAGACAGGATTGAGAATTCAAGACCAGCCTGAGCTATGGAATGAGACCTGGCCACACAGCCAGGTGGCTCACACTTATAATCCTAGCTACTCAGGAGGCTGAGATCTGAGGAGATCAAGGCCTGCCTGGGCAGGAAATCTCTGAGACTCCTTATCCCCAACTAACTAGCAAAAATCTGGAAGAAGAATTGTGGCTCAAGTGGTAGAGCACCAGCCTGGATTGAAAAAGCTCAGGGATACCGCCAGGACATGAGTTCCATTTTTGCCTGGACTTGAGTATTTCTGAGTAAGACTAGGTTTGGGGTGAGCATGGGAGCAGGGGTTGAGTTTGGAGCTGTGGTTCCAAGGCAGGGTGAGGCCTGATGGGGAATGGGCTATGGTCAGAAGTTGTGGCTGTGGTGCCTTTGTAGTTGACATTTGGTTGGAGCTGGGCCAGGACAGGGTTACATTAATGTCTGGAACCAGAAGCCTCTAAATCTCTGGATGTTTGTGGGGGAGGGAGGGGTCCTCACTTTGCGGTGTGACAGCATCCTTTATCTTCTGATTGATGGCATCTTCCACGGGGCACAGAGACTCACTGGACACCAACAGAGCCAGGACAGAGAGGACAAAGAGGAGCAGAGACGGAGCCTTCATCCTGTTGCTGTAAGAAAGAACCAAGGGACCCAGGTCCAGTCAGGGGGAGAATTTCACTTGCAACACCAGCCATCCTGGGTCTCCTGTGGGAGAGGAAGACAAAAGTGCAGGTTTGTCCCTGGCCCCTTAAAATGGGATTCCAGGGGGCAGATCACTTACCGATCAGACTCGGCAGGACACAGATCAAACCTAATATTAGATGTCTAGGTCAGGTAAAACACAGCACACAGGTCCGAGAGAGGAGGAAAGGTTGAATGTCAGACAGACAGACAGACAGGCTACCTGCACAGAGAGGGGCCCAGCAGCTGCCCTTATGCTGGGGAGGGCAATTTTAAAGGGGCAGACCTGCCAGAAGGTGGGAGTGGAAAGTGCATTTTGGGAGCGCTAATTGGCCAGGAAGTCAGACGAGGCAGAGTGACCTGACTTAGGGAAAGCCAGGGGGAACTTGAGCAGGTGGAATGCGGACCTCCACAGGATGACTCCACCCGAGTCAACACTCAGGACTCCAATTCTCGGGCCACAGCTGTGTCTTGGAGGCCTGAGGGTGGAGACCTTCCTGTCATTACTAAGAAGTCCCTTGGCCCTTTCCCCCCACCTTCCTTCCCCCTTCTAGAACCAAGAAGAAACTCAAGATGGAAATCAGAAAGGTCTCACAGGGGGAGACACTGCCACCTCCCTGCCATGGCCTCCTCTTCCAGGGGGACCCCCATGTCCACACCTGGGTCAGCTCAAGATCAGGGGTCATTTCAGTTGGTGGCATCTGAGTGGCAGAGGATAGGAGTTTGTTTGCAGACATGGGGGACCCCGCCCTACTGGAACAACTGTTACTTTGGGAGCCTTGCCCATCAGGTTTATGCCCAGTGGAGGATGGGGCAGCCAGGCCCCAGGGGTGACACCTGCAATTCTAGCCACTCAGGAGACTTAGAATGAAGTAAAGAGGTCAGGTCTGGCCGGCTCCATATTGGGCACATGGTTAGATGTTAGGGTCTGGCATCTTGTCTTCTGGCTGGGGGAAGGAAACCCCCTACCTTACCCCCTAGGTAATGGCTCATCTCTGGTCATCCTGGTGTCCCAATTCAGCTCTCCATTGGAGATTGGTATTGTTTTTGTTCTTTCTTTCCTCTTTAGCATGTTTCCTAGCTGTGTTACATGTATATTCATGCTGCCTGCCTTTGTAACAACCTGCAGCGTGCTAACTGTATAATAAAGACTCCTGATATTCTATATTTCAAAATGTGGCTTCTGGGATGATTCACCTTACAATGAAGGTTAAAAGCCAGCCTAGAATGGAAAGACGGTGAAATGCTGTATCTCTAAGTACAGCAGAAAGTAGAAAGTGAGGCTGTGGCTCAAGTGTTAGAGCATCAGTCTTAAATAGAAAAACTCAGGGACAGTGCCCAGGCCCTGACTTCAAGCTCCAGGACTGGTAAATACATACATACATACAAACAAACATACAGAAGTCAAAGAGAGAAAGACACAGAGAGGTAGATTTAGAGATAAAGGGAGAGACAGAGACAAGAGAGCAAGACACAGAAAGAAGAGGTAGAGGAGACAGGATTTTTTGGGTGCAAAGATTGCTTTCTTGGACTGGGAATGTGGCGTAATGATAGAGTGCTTGCCTAGCATGTATGAAGCCCTGAGTTCCATTCCTCAGTACCACATGAACAGAAGAAGCAGGAAGTGGTGCTGTGGCTCAAGTGTTTAGAGTGTTCACATTGAGCAAAAGAAGCTCAGGGACAGTTCCCAGGCCCTGAGTTCAAGCCCCAGGACCATTGCCATCAGGATCATTATCATCATTTGTGTGTGTGTGTATGTGTGTGTGTGTGTGTGTGTGTGTCTGTGTGTCTGTGTGTGTGTATGTGTGTGTGTGTGTCTGTGTGTGTGTGAGAGAGAGAGAGAGTTTTAGCCCTTGAATTCAGGGCCTCAGTGCTGTCCTTGTGCTTTTGTTTTGTTGTTGTTGTTGTTTTGGGTTTTTACCCAAGGCTAGCACTGTACTAACTGAGCCACTGGTCCACTACAGCTTTTTGGTGATCCATTGGAAATAAGAGTCTCACGAACATTTCTGGCCCAGGCTGGCTTTGAACTGTGGTTCCCCAGACCTCAGCCGCCTGAGTAGCTGGGACATGGGAACCTGGCTCCTCACCCCTGTCATCACCCTCACCCTTACAATCACCACCACCACCATCATCATCATCATTTGGTTTATTTCCATCCTCCAAGCTCGCCCCCCCAACCCTGTGCCCCCTTTCCGCTCAAACGACCTCAAGCCGTGCCCCCCAGATGGCAGCAGCGCGCTCCGGTCCAGTCCATGCCCGCGCACTGACAGTGGCATGTGTTCCCGGCACGCACATCCCACGAGCCACAGCCCATGCCACACGAGCACCCCGTGACAACATGACCTGCAGGGGTCGGGGAGAGAGAAGAGAGATTGGACCACTGAACTGGGACTCGAAGCAGGGGTGAGGAAGGGGTCCAGGTGGCTGGAGACTCCAACACAAGAATGAGAGCCGGGTGCCATTGCAAGGCGGGGAGGCATTTCTGGACCCCAATATTGTGAGGAAATGGATTCAGGGGAACTGAGGTTGCAGGGAGCAGGCTGGGGCTACAGAGGCGGGAAGTGAAAGGAGGGAGATACAGGACCTTTTTTTCCTGGGCCTGGGGCGTGAACTCTGAGCCTGGGTGCTATCTGTCCCTGAGCCTCTCTGTGCTCAAAGCTAGTACTCTACCACTTGAGCCACAGGACCACTCCCAGTTTTTGTTTTGTTTTGTTTTTCTGAGTAGTTCATTCTCAGCCTTTCCTGCCCGGGCTGGCTTTGTATTGTGATCCTCAAATCTCAGTCTCTTGAGTAGCTAAGATCACTGACATGAGCCACCCGTGCCCAGCTACATATGGGGTCTTGGGACACATTGGAGAAGCTGCATGACACATGTTTGTACTCACCTGCAGGGCAGGAAGCCAGGTCCCCCCTGGATGTCACAGTCTTACAATCCAGTCCAATGTCCTTGAGCGCCTCTAAAACTTCAAGGGGGACAATGGGGAGGGCTTTGAGACCAGCTGCCAGCTGGCCTCATTCCTCACGCTGGGAGATCCTCCCAATTACATCAACAGATTCCCCAGCACTAGGATGGTAACACATGCCTGTAATCCCAAGTGCTGGGGAGACTGAGACAGGATTGAGGATTCAAGACCAGCCTGAGCTATGGAATGAGACCTGGCCACACAGCCAGGTGGCTCACACTTATAATCCTAGCTACTCAGGAGGCTGAGATCTGAGGAGATCAAGGCCTGCCTGGGCAGGAAATCTCTGAGACCCTTTTTTTTATTGTTGGGTGGGTGGTTTTTTTTATTTGTTTGTTTTGGGTTTTTTGTTGTGGGGCTTGAATTCTGGGCCTGGATGCTGTCCTCGGCCTGGGTACTGTCCATGACTCCTTCAGCTCAAGCCCAGAGCTCTACCACTTGAGCCACAGCGCCATTTCTGGTTTTCTGATGGTTAATTGGAGGTAAGAGTCTCATGGACTTTCTTGCCCTGGATGGCTTTGAACTGCGATTCTCAGATTTCTGCCTCCCAAGTAGCTAGAACTACAAGTGTGAGGCACCAGTGCCCAGCCTCTGAGACTCTATCTCCAGCTCACTAGCAAAAAGTTGGAAGTCAAGCTATGGGTCAAGTGTTAGAACACCAGCCTGGAGTGAAAAAGCTCAGGGACAGTGCCAGGCCATGAGTTCCTTTTTTGCCTGGAGTTGGATATTTCTGAGTAAGACAAGGTTTGGGGTGAGCATGGGAGCTGGGATTGAGTTTGGAGCTGTGGCTCAAGGCAGGGCTAGGCATGGTGGGAATTGACTCTGGGCAGAAGTTGTGGCCGTGGTGGCTCTGTGGTTGACATTTGGTTAGAGTTGGGGCCGGGCAGGGTCACATTCGTGTCTAAGACCAGAGGCCTCTAATTCCCTGGATGTGGGGAAGGGGTTCCTCACTTAGAGATGTGACACCATCCTTCAGCTTCTGATTGATGCCTTCTTCCAGGGTACACAGAGACTTGCTGGACACAAACAGACCCAGGAGAGAGAGGAGGAGTAGGAGGAGAGACACAGCCTTCATCCTGTTGCTGTAAGAAGGAACCAAGAGCCTCAGGTCCAGTCAGCCCCTTACAGGAAGGGGAGGATTTTGCTTGCCTCACCAGAACCCTGGGACCTGCAATCCTGGTTCTCTTATGGGAGAAGCAGATCGAAGTCCAGGTTTGTCCCTGGCCCCTTAAAATGGGAGTGAAAAACGCAGATCACTTACCCAGCGAGACTCGGCAGGACACAGATCAAACCTAGGACTCAAATTGTTGTGCCACAGCTGTGTCTTTGAGGCCTCAGGGTGGGGACCTTCCTGCCTTGGCCAATAAGTTCCTTGGCCCCTTTCACTCTAGCTTCCTTCCCACTTCTGGGGCCAACAGGAAATCCAAGGAGGAGATTGGAGAGGTCTCAGAGGGGAAGACACTGCCATCTCCCTGCCACGGCCTCCTCTTCCAGGGCCCCCACGTCCACACTTGGGTCAGCTCAAGCACAGGGTCATTTCAGTTGATGGCATTTGAGCAGCAGAGAATAGGAGTTTGCTCGCAGAGGTTGGGGAGACCCCACTCCACTGAAACAACTGCTACGTTGTGAGCCTTGCCCATTGTATTTTGGATGGAACAGTGAGACACCAGCAGTTATGCCTGTTATCCTTGATACTCGGGAGGCTGAGATCTGAGGATGGAGTCCATGAGATGCCAGTGAACCAGCAAAAACGTAGGAAGTTGACTTGTGGCCTAAATGGTAGAGAATCAGTCTTAAACAGGAAAGCTCAGGGATAGTGCCCAGGCCCTGAGTCCAAGCCCAATGACTGGCACCAGATTGGGGTAGGAGGGGGTGGAGTGGAGAAACAGACACAGAGAGATCAATTTAGAGAAATAGACAAAAAAGACAGAGAAGAGACCAAGACAGAAGAGGTAGAGAAGGCAGAATTTTTGTGTGCAGCGATAGCTTTCCTTTGTGAATACAAGTGTTATCAGCTCATTTCTTTCCCACTGTTAGTATATGTCTGTCTGTCTTTGAAGCCTCATTTGAACAAAGAGGATTTTTGTTTTAAGTCACTGGAAAGGCTGTTGCCATCTTCCCAAGAACTTCAGGCTTCTGATTGGCTGCCTTGCCAGAAGATGACTCGTTGCCTTGGTAACCAGGCTGTGATGATGGGCGGCTCTAGGAAATCAGGAAGAGTGTTGGGCACTTGCTTTGTCTCCAATGAGAATGATCAGAAATAAACACAAAAGCCTTGGGTGATGCCAAATTTCCTTAGCAAGGACCCAGGGAGCCTCCTCCGTCCCTTTAGGCAAATAAAAAAAGATCTAATTTGCCCTGGGAAGAAGTCAGAGCTGTGGCAGGATTCTCGGGAGGTCTAGGGAGGGGCTGAAGGAGCCAGGCAGGACTTAGGGGCAGGGCTCAGTGACAACCTCGAGAACAGGGGACGAATATCTTAATATTTTTCCTTTCGCAAACCCACTCCTGTCTCCAAGGACCCTTCCAGGAAAAGGGAGGCTGACCAGTCAGCTGATTGACCTTTCCTTCTTGGTCCCACCCCTGCAAGTATTACGATCACCCTATCTGCTATTTGGGGAAAGTTTAACCCTGTGGTGTAGGACTAGTGACCTTATTTAATCACTACAAATAGCCATTGAGTTAGTTGTGATAATCATCTCTGCTTCCAGACAGAATGATTAACTAGTACTGGATCCGAAAGCCAGTGTAGAGAGAAGTCAGATTTGAACCCATGATTGAGTCTAGCACCAGGCCAGTCTGGTTTCATTCACTATAAGGTGTGTTGGAGAGGGGTACAGGGCGGGGGAGAAGGTTAAGGGATGTTTCTTGGGTGGCCACAGCTGTGTATCAGGTTCTGGTGGCTCATGGCTGGCAATTCAAGCTACTCAAGAGGCTAAGATCTTGGGCTGGAAAGGTGGCTTAGTGATAGAGTGCTTGCTTAGCATGCATGAAGCCCTGGGTTCGATTCCTCAGTACCACAGAAACAGAAAAGGCCAGAAGTGGTGCTGTGGCTCAAGTGGTAGAGCTCTAGCCTTGATTGCAAAGCTCCAGGGCAGCACCTAGCCCTGAGTTCAAGCTCCAGTACTGCCTCCTCCTGCCCCAAAGGGGGAAAAATTACAGAAATTTACAAAAGAAAAGTGTTCTTGCCTTTCTAAGCCACTGAAGAAATCGAGAAATGACTGGGGGAAAAGGGGAGTTTATGGAGCAACCCTTCTCCTCCTGAAATGAGGAAGTGTGAGTGCTGAGGCCATCTGGTCACAGTTTCCTGGAATGAAGGAAATTCCCCATCTCCCCAGCCTCCACCACACAGCCCACAACAGCACAAATCCACCAGGCTCAGATTCCTTCAGACAGCCCTGTGCAGTTAGTGAGATAAGACAACTGCCTGTGTTTTCGTTTGAGATCTTTTCTTTTTCTTTCTTTCTTTTTTTTTTTTCTGTTGGTCATGGGGCTTGAACTCTGGGCCTGGGCGCTGTCCCTGTGCTCTTCAGCTCAAGGCGAGCGCTCTACTGCTTGAGCCACAGCACCACTTCCAGTTTTTGAGTGGTTTACTGGAGTCTCACAGACTTTTCTGCCTGGGCTGGCTTTGAACCATGATCCTCAGATCTTAGCCTCCTCAGTAGCTAGGATTACAGGCATGAGCCACCAGTGCCTGGCTAAGATCTTTTTTTTTTTTTTTTCTTGTGTGTTACTCAAGACCTGCTGCTTGCTGGGCAGGTGTTCTAACACTGAGCCCAAAATGGGACAGCAGTTGTAAGGAGCAACTCAAAGCCACATTCAAAAAATCACAGGCCAGCCAGGCACTGGTGACTCACACCTGTAATCCTAGCTACTCAGGAGGCTGAGATCTGAGGATCATGGTTCAAAGCCAGAATGAGCAAGAATTCCGTGAGGTTCTGATCTCCAATGAACCACCAAAAAGCTGGATGTGGAGCTGTGGCTCAAGTTGTAGAGTGCTAGTCTTAAGCACAAAAGCTCAAGGACAGAGCCCAGATTCTGAATTCAAGCCCTAGGACCAGCAAAACCAAACAAAATAAAAGAACTATGATATCATCCTGCTATGTCAAGGTGTCAAAGTCAGCTTACTATAGAGACACCTGCACACAACACACTTTGGGCAGCACTATTCACAATAGCTAAGTTATGGAATTAGCCTAGGGGTCCATCAACCCATGAGTGAATTAAGAAAATGTGGTTTATCTACAGAGTAGAGTATTATTCAACCATAAAAAAGAATGAGGTCATGTCAGTTGCTGGGAAATAAATAGAACTGGATCTCATCACAGCAAATGAAATAAGCCAAACACACAAAGAGAAGCATAGCATATGTTTTTTTCTCATTTGTGGAAGTGAGGGGAATAAAAGGTCATAAAGTAAAAGGACTACTAGGGAAGGGGAACAGAAGGATCAAAGGAGAAAGGAATATGAAAAAGCAGGAAGAAGTGAGTATAGTGGAAATACATTGTATGCATGTTTGGAACTTTTATAATAAACCTCTTGCTCTGTGCAATTAACATATGCTAATAAAAATGTTACCGTAGGACTGGGCACAGTGACTGTGTAGGTTCAGCTAATCAGGAGGCAGAAATAGAAGGACCTCAAAAGCATTAGACCCTAGCTGACAAAGCAACAAAGGGGCTGGAAGCCAGGCCTACCTGGTGAGGGACTGTGGATAAAGAGGCAGGGGGCAGGGGTATGGCCAAGGAGGCAGAGGGCGTGGCTCAGCAGTAGGAGCCTTGCACCAAACGGTGGGGGGCAAAGCTCAAGTGGTAAGGGGCGTGGCCCAAGCGGTATGGGTCACAGATCCTGTTAGAGGGCAGGGCTCAGGCGGTAAGGGCGGGGCCAAGCTGTAGGCGTGGCCAAGCTGTAGAAGCTATGGATCAAGCAATAGGGGGCGTGGCTGAAGCAGGATTGGCCATGAATCCTATTAGAGGGCGTGGCTCAAGTGGTAGGAGGTGGGCTCAAACAGTAAGAGGCGGAGCTCAAGAAATAGGGGTGGGGCTCAAGAGGTAGGAGGTGGGGCTCAAACTGTAGAGGTGGGGCTAAGCGGTAGGGTCTGGGTATATCAACTGGTAGGAGTGGCTCATTATCTGCCTAGCAAGCACAAGGCCCAGAGATCAAACCCCAAAACTATCACAGAAAATTTAAAAATTTAAAACAAAAATTTGATTTTTTTTCTTTTCTTCTGGATTTGAAGGGTTTCAGAAGAGAACTTGATGACCCGGGTGGAGAGCCTTCTGCCCGGTCCCTGTAGCTTACCAGAGTCCTGGCAAACCCATCTAGTCCCATCAGATCAAAGCTTTTCTCCTTACAGGGCGACTTCCGTTCCCCAAACACCATTTCACAACATTGCTGACAGCAACTGTTGTTTTAACATTTTGAGCAACAAAAAAAAAAAAAAGGAAAAAAAAGAAAAAGGGAAACCAAACACCAGTGGCTCCTGCCTATAATCCTAGCTACTCAGGAGGCTGAGATCTGAGTTGCAAGGTTCAAAGCCAGCCTGGACACTAAAGTCCCTGAGACTCTTATCTCTAATTAACCAGCCAAAAAGCCAGAAGTGGCACTGTGGCTCAAGTAGGAGAGCACTAGCCATTAGCATAGATGCTTAAGGATAGCACCCAGGCCTTAAGCTCACATCCCACATGCACACACACACACACACACACACACAGTAATAAAATTAAATAAAAAGTGGAAGTTGAGAAAGTTTGAGTACTGGGATGAATCCCAGGGGCTTGTGCATGCTAGCAAACATTCTACCTCTTGAGTCCCACCTCTAACCTGAAACTCATTTTGCTTTTGGGTGGTGCTGGGATTTGACTTCAGAGCCTTGTGCTTGCTAGGCAGATATTCTTACTACTTGATCTATACCCACTAACATTTTAGTGATACCTCCTCTCGTTACTTAAGCCACATCTCCAGTGGTTTTTGGCTTTAGTTATTTTTCAGATAGATTCCTGTGGCTTTTGTCCAGGGTCAGCGTGGGTCAGTGATCTTCTTACCTAAGGCTTCCTACATAGACAGCTGGTATGACAGGAAAGCCCCGCACCTCCTTATAGATTAAAATGAGGTCTCACTACCTTTTTGCCCGGACTGGCCTTGAACAACAATCCTCCTGATCTCCACCACCTCCTGAATAGTTAGATGCTGAGATGACATGTATGAGCCACCATGCTTGGACTTTTTTTCCCACATAGGTTCTAACTATATATAGCCTAGGTTAATCTGGAATTTATGATTCTCTTGCTTCAGGTTCCAGAGTGCTAGGGTTACAGGTATGGTCCCATGCTTGGAGATATATGTAAATTATATGTATATGTGTGTGTGTGTGTGTGTGTATATATATATATATATATATATATATATATATATATATATATATATATATATGGGGTTTTTTGCTGGTACTTGAGTTTGAATTTAGGACTAGAGCTCACTCAGCTGGTGTTCTACCACTCAAGCCACACCTCTGGCACAACTTTTGCTGCTTTTTGTGTGTGTTTTGTTTTTGTTTTTTGTTTTGGTGCCAGTTCTGTGCTTGAACTCGGGATTTACATGCTGTCCCTGAGTTTCTTTTGCTCAAGGCTGGCTTTGAACTGTGATCCTCAGATCTCAGCATTCTGAGTAGCTAGGATTAGAGGCATGAGGGACCAGCACCCAGCTGATTATTTTTGGAAATAGATTCTCCCAGACGTCTCTGCCTGGGCTGGTTTTGAACTTGGATCCTCCAGCTCTCAGTCTCCTAAGTAACTAGGATTATAGGTATGAACCACCTGTACTTGGTTCTGGCTACATTTTTTTTTAACACTGAGGAAATGGAAACCCACAAGCCTTTCCCTCGTTATTCCAAGGACTTGTTGTTCCTGAGTCTCTTTTGCAATACTGGACTGAGAACTCCCCACAATGAACATAAACAGGTTCTTGGTGTTTCTAGCTAGTAACTGTTATCATTGTTATGATTTTATTACAGCTGTCAGCAGTCCCTGGAGGAGCCTTCGTGTTTACAGTGTAGCTACAAGTGATTCTGAAACACAGCTCAAGTATCCAGCAGGCCTCAAGGATTCCCACAAATGACACAGAAGAAAATGCAGCCACTGTTACTTTCCATACAAACCAATGAGTTGCTGAGCTAGAAGAGAGAAAATTCCCACGATTAATTCCAGCAGGAGGCAGGGTAAAGGTGGAAGCAATCCTCAGGAGATAATGGCTAGGGCTGGCCACAGGTGGTTCATGACTAATTCTAGGTCATCAGCAGCTTGAGACCCATGGTTCAAGACCAACCTGGGCAGAAAAGGCCAAGAGACTCAATCTCCAAAAAATCAGTACCAGGGGTGCATTTTGGGTGAAGACTGGCTACACTGGCAACATTGCAAAAGCCCAGGGACAGGAAAATATGAACAAGTCCCTATATAAGGCAAGAAATGGAGGTGCTGAGCGCAGCACTACACTGTACAGAAAACGAAGGGAATTTTTATCCTTAAGAGGAAGGTTTTGGAGGATTCTGGGTAATATAAAATGTTGATAAAGGCCAGGTTAGGGTCTCTTAATGCCAGCTGCAGTTGCTCTTAGGCGTGGAGGGGGCGAGGGAGGGTCCTGGGGCTTTGAACTCAGGGCCTGGACGCTGCTGTCCTTGAGCTTTTTTTGCTCAAGCAGGTGTCTTGAGCCGCAGCGCCCCCTCGCGGCCATTGCCCCAACTACACTAGCAGATGCTCCCCCAGGCGCAGCGGTGGAAATGGAAACCTGAGAACCGGCCTCCCCCCACACACTCACACCCGCTCTGTCGTCATCGCTGCAGCCGTGAATCTGGGACACATCGTCTGTCTCCGGGGTCTCTGCCGACCCTGTTTTTTTTTTCCTCCGGATTCTCAAAAAGATGGATGACCTCAAAATCAGGAAAAGTCCTCCCAGCCCGGCTCGCTACTTCTGAGCCCGGCCACCGGGAGGCGCTGTGCCCGTTCTTCCACACACACACCCATCCTCCCCCAAAGACCCCACCCATCTGGGACCCCACCTGTCCCTGCTCTGCTTCCTTCTCTACCTGTCATTCCCCATCTCCAGAGCAGCTCTCCACACACCTGCAAGTGGCACTCACATTGTTTTTTTGTTTAATTCCAATGCTGGGGATGGAAACCAGGGTGTCTGGCTTGCTAAGCAACAGCTTAACCACTGAGCTACACCCCCAGCTGGGTGCTCATTGCTTGCTGCTGGTCAGTACCCTTCCATGTGGTCCCCCTAACCGTCCCCCCTCTCTTTCTCTCTAAGACTTGAACTCAGGGCCCAGCACTTCATCTCAGCCAAGTACTATTGGCTACATCCTGTTCCCGGATATCTCAATATAACAGGATTTAGAGACAAGGTCTTTAAAGCAAAACTAAGTCACTAATCTGACCAGTAGTCTTCTGAGAAGGGCCAGGTGAGGTGGTGTATACCAGTAAGCCCAGCCACTCAAACGTCACAGATCAGCCAGGCACCCGTGGCTCATGCCTGTAAATCCTAGCTTCTCAGGAGGCTGAAATCTGAAGATTGTGACTCAAAGCCAGCCAAGTGAGACTCTTATCTCCAATAAGCTCAGAAAAAGCCAAAAATGATGCTGTAACTCAAGTGGCAGAGCTACCCCACCCCCCCAAAAAAAAATCTAAGACTGTACCTGAAAGATAACTAAAGTTTAAAAGGGCTGGGGAGGGGCTGGGAAGGTGGCTCAGTGGTAGAGCGCTTGCCTTGCATGCATGAGGCCCTGAGTTCAATTCCTCAGCACCACATAAGCAGAAAAAAAAAAGCCGGAAGTGGCGCTGTGGCTCAAGTGGTTAGAGCGCTAGCCTTGAGCTGAAGAGCTGAGGGACAGCGCCCAGGCCCAGAGTTCAGGCCCCACGACCAGACCCCCCCCCCAAAAAAAAGGGCTGGGAAGCTGGGCACTAGCTCATGCCTGTAATCCTAGCTATTTAGGAGGCTGAGATCTGAGGATCGTGGTTTAAGGCCAGCCCAGGCAGGTAAGTCTGTGAGACTACTCAGAAAAGGACAAAAGTGGTTCTGTGGTTCAAGTAGACTTGAGCAGAAGCAGCTCAGAGACAGCAACCAGGACTGAGTTCAAGCCCCAGGACTGGCAAAAAAAAAAAAAAAAAGTGGGGGGAGTTGCGGGTAGTGGAGTTCAAGTGGTAGAGCAGGCCCTGATTCACAGGTGTGAGGCCATGAGTTATAACCAAAAAGAAAAAAGAGGAGTTTGAAATTAGGGCACAGGACTCTAGAAAGATGACCACAGAGAGAAGGGAGACGACCATCTCTCAGACTTGCGGCCACTGGAGCTGAGGAACCTTCCTACTGCTTTCTGTTAGGTTGGCCCAAGAGAACAGCCCTCTTCTCCCCCTTCCTCTTCTTGAAAGACAGCACCTAGCCTTACCAGAAATCACCTGGTAGAAAACCAGTAATGACCTACAACTGTCAATCACCTGACTGTGAGTCAGCAGAAGGATCCCAGGCTCTGAAGTTACTTCGCCCTCGGCTGTGGCCACACCTCCTCGCCTTCCATGCTCTATGCTATGTGCTACACTCTGCAGCTCTGAACACCTACATGTGGTGCCGGCTGGAGGTTTGATTCTCCCAGTAAACTCTCTTCTGACTGAACCACGTGGTGGTCTCCTTTTTGGCAACCCTTCCACTTATGTGAAGCTACCCAATCTGTGGTTAAACAGCCTGAGCAAACAGATACACCCACTAAAGTCTCTGATAAGCCCTGTAATCGCGAGCCCCAGGAACACCTGGGGTGGGGAAGAGAATAGACAGATGTGCTGGGTATCTGCCCTCATTTGACAGCAGGTTCTGAACCCTTGGAGCTGGGCACACCCTCAGCCTTGTTTGGCTTCAGAAGCCACTGGGACAGTTTATTGAGGGGAGGGGAGGAAGGAGCCCCCACACAAGCATATTCTAATATGCTAATAATACTGAATAGCCAAAAGATGCCCAGATTTTGGATAGGGACCCAGCAAGGTGGCCAGTATAACTTAGAGGCAATATTCAAGCTAACACCCAGGTTCTTAACCTCCACATAGGTGAAGAGGCCCTTGGGAGTCAAGAGAAGACTTAGTAGGACAATAGTGGAGGGGGAGGGGGGCTGGGGCCCAGAGCTGGCCCAGCACAGCTCCAAGGGGCTCTCTTGAAAAAGACAGTAAAGTAGGCAGTGCTTGTTAACAGACAGAAGGGAGCATTTATTTCTCTGGAGAGGGGAGGTAGAGGCAGGGGGCACGGTCAAGGCAGGGAAATATCCTCCAGCTTCTGGTCCAGCGTCTTGAGGTCATCCAGGAAGCGGGTAGGGGTGAGGATGTGCGAGGAGCCTGGGCAGGAGGGGAAGACTATGGACTTGGGGGTGCTACCTTGGCGCCTGGGGGCCAGGATCCTGACCAATAAGGGGCCTGTCCCTGCCCCCTCCTCAAACCAGGCCCCTGATTTTTCTAAGGATTCCAGAATCTAGAAACTTAGGAACATGGTATCCAGCCCCGACCCACCTAAGGTGGCCCCTTCTCTTAGAAGTCAAGCCCCAGCCTCTCAGGGACCTCAAATAAGTGTAGCCTTGGCCAGGTACTGATGGCTCACACCTGTAATCCTAGCTACTCAGGAGGCTGAGATGTGAAGATTGTGGTTCAAAGCCAGCCCAGGCAGGTAAGTGCAGGAGACTCTTATCTCCAATGAACCACCAGAAAACCAGAAGTGGCGCTGTGGCTCAAGTGGTAGAACACTAGCCTTGAGCTAAAGTGCTTAGGGACAGCACCCCAGCCCGGAGTTCAAACCCCAAGACCAAAAACAAAAAAGTCAAGCCTTGGCTCCTAAAAGACCAAGAAGTCCAGCTCCAGTCCCTCAGATACCCCCAGAGTCTAACCCTAACCCCTCTCAGATGCTCCCAAGTTTAGCCTCAGTCCCTCGGATACCCCCAAGTCCAGCCCCAGCTCATGGGCCCCCCACCAGGGTCTGGCTACTTACCAATAAGCACCTCCCATTTGCCCTCGGTGGCCCGGGTCACCTCGTAAGCAGCCCTCATCTCTGACATGGCCACACCACCCACAATGTACACAATGAGCCTTGGCCCTGCCCGAGCCTCAACACCTGCCTTGTTCTTGTGCCAGTGGCCGAAGCGGGCACTGTGGGGGACAGAGGACAAAGGTCAGCCCAGGCTGGAGACATCAGCATGTCCTCCTGACTCCCCCAACAAGGGCCTCTCTCTCAGCTCACCTGACTGCAGCCTGGGAGCTGGGAGTGGGGGTGGGGTCAGACACAAAGGGCCACAGCTTCCGGTCCAGTCTGTCCTCCACAGCATCCTGGGTGGCCAGGAGGGGGGAGTTTAGGGGAGGAGCTATAGACAGCAGGGCTCAGGGACTGGGGTGTTCAGAAGCTGTGATCATGGCAAAGAGGAGCTTTCATATGTACCTCCTGCCCCTTGGGGAACACAGAGTCCTGACATCCAAAGCCCATGGTGAAGGGGAGGCCAAGGTTGCTGGACCCCCAAGAAAAAGGAACTAGGACCCTACAAGGACAGGCCAAAGCCAGGCCCTGGCATGGCACTATTTGATAGAAATGCTTCTGGGGAGGTCTCAGGATAGCCAGGAAGAGGGGGAGAGGGGGAGTTGGTGAGACTTTTGGAGATGAAATCTTAGGAGGCTGAGATCCGAGGATCATGGTTCAAAGCCATCCCAGGCAGGAAAAGTCCATGAAACTCATCTCCAAGCAAAAAGCAAGAAGTGGTGCTGTAGCTCAAAGTGGCAGAATGCCAACCTTGAGCAAAAAAAAAAAAAAGCTAAAAAAGCTCAGGGACAGTGCTCAGGCCCTGAGATCAAGCCCCAGGACCAGTGTGCACACATGTGCATGCTTATGTACATGCATGCATGCACGCGCACACACACACACACACAAATTGTAGAGGGGCACAGGGGAAGTTGTAGGCAGCAGGTAGGAAGGTAAGCAAGATACTCCAGTAAGGGAGAATCCCTGTGCTGCCCTAATTCCTGGGGTGCAGGCCTAGGATACCCCTAGGCATATAAGGAATGCCAATAATGAGGGATTTTCCTCTAAGCCTCAGGCTTAGCATTGTAAGCGGGCAGGAGGCTGAGGGACTGACTGGACCAGCAGGGGAGTGGGGCCCCAGCCTCCCACTAGCCCCCCAAGTACCTCCATCACATCCTTGATGACCGGGGACCAGCGGGACAGCTGATAGGTGGGCTCAGTGCGTTCCCTCCGCTCCAGCCGGCTAGAGGTCCCCAGGCCCTACAAAGTGGGAGCATGCAGGGCCGGCGGGGGTGGGGGAAGGAGGAGAGTCATAGGTGGGGTGGGGGCCTTGTCTGGCTGGGGAGGAGGTGTAGATAAAAGAAGTGAAGCAGAAAGAGACAGACAGACACACAGACAGAAACAAGTCGAAAAAGGAAGCAAAGAATGTGAGTGAGCCGGGTGCAGGTGGCTCATACCTGTCACCTTAGCTATTCAGGAGGCTGAGATCTGAGAATTGAGGTTCAAAGCCAGCCCACGCAGGAAAGTCCATGAGACTCTTTATCTCTGAACCTGGAGCTGGTGGCTCACACCTGTAATCCTAGCTATTCAGGAGGCTGAAATCTGAAAATTACAGTTCAAAGCCAACCCAGGCAGGAAAGTCTATGAGGTGCTTTATTTTACACAGAGCTGAAGACTGAACTCAGGGCCTTGTGTTTGCCAGACAAGTGCTCTACCACTGAGCTAAATCCCCAACTCCTCCATGAGATCCTTATCTCCAATAAACTTCCAAAAAGTCAGAAGTGGAGCTGTGGCTCAAGTGGTAGAGCACCAGCCTGGAGTGAAAAAGGTTCAAGGATACCACCCAGACCCTGAGTTCAAGCTCCAGAACAGATACAAAAAAAAAAAAAGCAAAGAATGAGAAAGAGAAAAAGAAAGATTGAGAAGAAGAGAGACTTAGAAACAAAAGTAAAGAAATGGAGCAGAAAACAAGAGAGAGAAACAGACAAAGAGAGAAAGACAGAACCAGAGGTGGTAAAATAAAGCAGAAAATCAGAGAGAAAGAGACAGGTAGACTGACTGACTGACTGACTGATGTAGAGCAAGCTAAATAAACAAGCAGAGAGAGGGAGAGATGAGGACAAACAGATGGGGAGACAGAAGGAACAGGGCAAGAAGAAAAACAGAGAACAGAAAGACAGGAGACAGATGAAATACCCGGAGAAAACAAAGGGAGGCCAGGGCCAGGGCCAGGGCCAGGATTGGGAGCACATAGGTACCTACAGGCCCATGTGGTGGCAGGAAGTGGGAGATGGGACATGTAGGGTTCCAGAGAGAGACAGGATAGGCTAAACCAAGAGCTGAACACAGGAAAGTTAGTATGGGGGGGAGGCAGTGAGGGAGGGTAGGCTCACAAAAGCCAGCTGACCTTGAATCCTGCTAATGCTGGAGACCCTATCACCCACCCCTAGGGCTCAGACCCCACTCTGAGCCATGGCCACATCTCCTTCCCACTTGCCTGTTATGTTACCTAGTGACGGGGGATGCGGCCTCCCCCCCCCACACACACACACAAGCTCACAGCAGCCTCCCCCTACCCCAGCGTTGGTGACAGTGCCTCCCAGTTGCTCCAGGTTCCGGATGAGGCTGCTGTAGGCCTGCACATTGGCATGCTGGATCAGCTTAGCCAGGTTTTCCTCGCTCACTCCTGGGGAAGGAGGACAGGGGGGGCGCTGCAAAGTGGCCCTGTGGGACCCTGGGGTGGGAGAACTGTGAAGCCACCCCAGACGCTGGATGGGGGTGACCTGCAGCTGTGATGTCCTCAGACCCAGGGGACTTCTAGAATTAGTATAAAGAGGGAATGTAACAGGCATCCCCAAGGGGAGTGGGGAAGTCCTCCAGATTTAACTGAGGGAACCCCAAGTTTATAGAGTTGGGAGTCTCCATGTCAAAGGGGCTATCTTGTTCATGGGAGGTCACCACAACCATGGGGGGGGGAATGGGGGGAGGGAAGGAGGGGGACGACAGAGTCCAGAGAAGGCATATGTGGATTTGTGGGTTGCAAAGTCCCGCCAAGATTGGTGGGTGGGGATATCCTGCCACCCCCACCGTTCCGCAGAAGGATGTAGAGCAGCAGGACCCTGATCTTGTCGTAGGGCGGCACCGCTGTGTCCAACAGCACAGGGACGATCAGCTTCATAGCGTCCTTGATCTTCTCGCCCTCCGCGTCGGAGCCCATGGCCAGGTCCTGCAGGGCATGAGGATCAGCAATCCAGCCGGATTTCAGGGGAGGAGCAAAGAGGTTAGGGGTGGCAGGGCAGGCCTTCCTAGGCCTTGTTCCCCAACGCCTCCTGGTCATGTTCTCCCAAGGCCTTGCCCACCTGTGTCAGGACCACCTCCCCCACCAACCCCACCCTTATTCCCAGGCTTGCCTCTTTCCAAGGCCCCACCCACGGAAGGCTCTGGGTCCTAGTCTTCTCCAAGGTCCCGCCCCTCTGTAAAGATCCTCCCACCTCAAAGATAACTTCTGTAGGCCCCACCCTTCTCCGAAGCCCCACCCTTCTCCAAGGACAGACTTCCTGCAAGTCCCACCCCCTCCCTAAAGACCCGCCTATCTCCAAGGATGGACTTCCCATAGGCCTCACCCCCAGAAGCCCCACCCCTCTCCAAGGACAGACTTTCCATAGGTCCCGCCCCTCTCTGAAGCCACGCCTCTCCAGGAACACACTTCTGCAGGCCCCACCCCTACCTGCTCCACACTGCACAGCTTCTCCACTGAGCCCTTGAAGCGCTTCATGCAGTCATCTGCCAAATGCAGGTGCGTAGAGTACTGTGGGGTACAGGCCGGGAGGTGAGGGTAACAGACTTGTCAAGTCGGGGTACAGGTCGGAGAATGGGGCTGGGGGACGGACGTTCCGGGTACCCAGCTCACCTTGTTCAGTTCCTTCTGATACTGGGGCATCTTCTTCAGAATGTGGGACAGATCTTTGATGTTAGCCTGGGGCAGGGATGGGAGAGGTCAGGGGGAGGCTGTGAGCGCAGGCTGGTGTCTCTGCTGCTGGTTCAGGAGTCAGGCTGAGGGCCTTCCCTTCTTCTGCCCCTTACCTTATCCGTTGTCAGTCGCTTACTCTCACAGAACGTCTTCAGAAGCTCCGTGACCTTCCTAGCCATAAGCAGGGGACAGAGTGTCAAGGGGTCAGTCCGTAGATGGGAAGGGATGTCACGTGCTATGGGGGGGGGGGGACAGAGGACACTCATATGGGTACCAGGTCATGAGGGGTGGAGCTGTGATTGGAGGCGGGCCAACAACCTGGAGGGGTGTGGCCTTTTGTAGGGGAGCAGCTTGTAAGTGGGTGTGGCTTGTGGGTGGGTGGGGCTTGTGGGACACTCAAGGCCTGGGTGCAGCCAGGAGTCCCATGCAGGTGAGGGGGCCAGGGGTATCCAGGTGGGCCCTGAACCACCAGAGCCCACCGAGTGCATGCACGCACTTGGATACATCTGCAATGTGCATGTGCCGAAGCTCCACCCATAGGTCATCATCCTCATCCAGCAGCACAGCCTTCTCCCGGGCCTCGCTCAGTCCTGTGGTCTCGTACCTGGAGGAGAAGCAGCAGTAGGGGACATGAAGGCACTAGCTGGGACCCAGGCGAGCAGCAGTGGGAGTAGAGGGCATACCCTGGGGGTCCACCCACTTGTATGTGTCCTGTTCTATGTTTAGCAGATCATAGGCCATGGCCTGGAATGTGAGTTCATGCAGCAGCGGGGACACAGGGTCTGCTGCCCGGTCCACGATCAGCAGCTGTGACCGGGTCTTCTCAGGGCCCTGGACAGGAAGGGACAGAGCTAAGGACGCTGTCCCTAACTCTGTGGGGCCTCACCCTCTTCCCCAATGCCCCCCTCACCTCGCCCAGATTGGGAGTGTCTGCCTTGAAGGCATTTAGCTTGGCCAGGACAGCGTGGGCCAGCTGAGCCGTGTCCTCTGGACCCCTGGAGAGGCACAATCAGACATAAGGGAGGTCAGGATGTGGGGGGCTGAGAGGACTGGGCGCCCACTGCAGAAAGGGGAGTCAAGAGTGAGGCTGAGGATGGGAACCGGGGCCCAAGGTCAGAGGTCAGGGGCTGGGGTCAGCAGCAAGAGTAAAGATTGGCTGTAGGCTGGGGTGAAGTTCAAGATAGGTAGCTTTAGGGTTAGGTTGGGTCCCCACTTGCGGTAGCGGATGGCTGGGTACTCCTGCAGAGTAGCACACAGTGTAGCTATCTGCTGGGCCAGTGCCTCAAGCTGCCGTGTCCTCTCCCCTGCCCGGAAGGGACAGTAGAGATTGTAGGTGCTGTGTGGAGCATCCAAAGAGAACACCTGGGGACAGAAGTGACAGGGGTCACCACTCTAGGTGCACAGCTCAACCTCTAGTCATTAACTCCACCTCCTCTCCCCAGAGCTCCATGCTGCCCCCTGTGGCTCCCAGAGGGAAGGAATGCCAATTGCCCTGAGTGGCAAAGGCTTGTAACTTTGGCTGATTTCCCAGTTGGCACTAGGTTTCAGGGTCTGTTTCTCAGGGAGTTTGGGCTATTTATTTCAAGACTGTACCTGGGCCTCGTAGGGCAGGAAGGCAAGGTGGATTTCTTTCAGGGTCTTCACTACTTTTGCCAGACGAGAGCGGCCCAACTCACTGAATAAGGGCTCGGGGCAGGCTGCAGAGTGGCCAGAAAAGGCCATCAGGTCAAAGCCATTACACACACACACACACACACACACACACAGCCATTACACACACACACACACACACACACACACACACACCCTACCCACTACCCCCACACTCTCCTCACTCACTGTCAGTGAAGAAGATATGTGCTGCTTTGTAGGTGAAGGTAGGAGTCCCCCGGAAATCTGCAATCAAGGCCTGGACCGACTGGGGGGTTGGGGGGAATACAGATTGTTTGCTGTGTCTGATTCTACACTTCAACACCCCCCCCATCCTGTGCTTGGGCACCCCTTCCCACAGCCACTGCCCACCTCCCACTATGTGTAAACGTGTCCAAGACATATCACACATACATGCTGCCCAGTCTGCACAGGCATGCACCACGGACAGACAGACAGACACATATACACACAGACACTCATGGAGACAGGCACCTTCTCCGTGGGGCTCAGCAGATAAATGGCCTCCAGGCTGGGAATGGGCTCTCGTCGCTTGTTAATGTCTTCAACAACTAGTAGCAACAGAGGGAGGGGTACACCTGGTGATGTAAGGGGACTCCCAGATTTGGGGAACTGGATGTTTTGGAGAGAAGGGTGAAGTCCCTAAGCTGGAGAAACACATCTAGGAGTGATCTATCTAAGAGCTACAGTCAGGATTCTGAAATTTTGGAGTCACCTATTGTGTGTGGGGGTGGGGTCCCACATTCTGAATCTACCCTGGGCCTACTACATACATACAGGTATATACAGTCAGTGAGTCCTTCATGGGGTACTGTGGGCTCCCCTTGTTCAGCCTGTACATTTGGGGCTTGACCTGGTCACGTACCCTGGGATATATCTATGTGGAGAACTGTATAGTTATGAAAATTTGAGGGGATCCTACATTGTTTCATCTGAGGAGCACAGTAGAGGGGTTAGGGGGCTATCTACTCACTGGTGATGCCCTCAGCCAAGATGTCCGACATTTTACAGCAAGATGACAAGATGCGCATGCTTGGATGGTCCATAATGAGTACCTGTCCAGAGGGATGGACGTATGAACCAATCAATGGACAGGAATAGCAGAGATTGTGGGCAGGACTCAGTTCCATGAGTACGCAGGAGCCACTCACCCAACTCCACCCTTGCACCAACATGGAACTCATGGAAGGGGTCCTACATTCAGGGACCCCAAGATGACCCATGTATTCTGCCTCTCCCCTACCTTCCATTCTGAATCCTTTTTGACGCTCCGAATGACCCCACTCAGAATTTCTACAGTGAAGGAGGAAAAGGATCAAATGAAGGCTCTCTGGTCCCATCATGCATGCTGGGGGAGAGGGGGGGCGCTGTGGATCCCCATCTTAACTCCATTATACTCCTTCCTAACCACACTCCTGAGAGTGTAGCTCTTGACATCACCCCCAGTGTACAGACAGGGAAACCGAGGTTCTGAGAGAAGAGACAACTTGCCTAAGTTCTTGATCAGTGGAAGAAGGGAAAGTTAGGCAGGTTTAACTGCCTCTCCTCCTAGGATCTCAAGGTTTCCCACTGTGGGACAGTCAGCAAGATCCTGCACACACACGCGCGCGCGCACACACACACACACACACACACCTATTAGACCCCAAAATACTAGAATGAGAGTCCCTTGGTTCCTTCCCAGCTCTGAAGCCTGCTTGCTCATCTATCTCCAACCCACAGTTTTCTCATCTGTAAACTGGAATCATTTGTTAGTTCTAGTGTAAGACGGGGGAGGGCCTCATTTTTTGAAGTGGGGTTCTGCACTACAATCTTCTCTGCCTCTTCTCTGTCCAGAGGAAAGAGGAGGGAGAAGAGACAGGAGAACTTCGCCACTGGACTGGTCAGACTGTCAAATTACCCTGTTATCTGGACAAGCAGGGCGGAAGGAGCAGCCGAGGCCGGAACAACCCCGGGTGAGGGGAGGGGCGTCTCTCCCCCTCCCCCAAAACCTGGGCCTTCGGGTCGGTCGCTATGGTGGGGGGGGGGGAATCTTCAAGATGGTGCAGGAGGGAGTTGCTTCCAGCAAAGGCCCCGGTGGCCACCTGCGCGCCACACCGCCTGGGGCCGCTGACCGGAGCACCGTGGGGCCCCGGGAGTCCAGCCCCGAACTTTGCTCTGCTCAGAAACTCAAGAATCGGGGGATGCGATGGGGTGGAGGAAATACAGTGATGCCTTTCTCCTGCAGGCACCCGATAAGATCCAGGGTTCTGGGCTTGAACCCTGGACACCCTGGAGCCCAGCCGGTCAACTTTGCTCAGCTGGGGCCGGAGCCGAGCTGATACCAAGTCCCCGCCCGCCCTCTCGGAGATCAGGTGCTCAGGCGCCCTGCCCGGACTCCGACTTCCCGCCGTCCTGAACTCCCCAGAATCCGGAGCTCCCGGATCTCTGACCCCCACCCTCACCCCAGGGGACCCCACCCCGGGGAAGCACTCACTTTCCCCTACCACCGCCTTCAGCCCCGAGGGCGCCATCTTCCCCCAAGGAGCGCCGCCGCAGCTTCCGGGTCTGGCCCAAGGTGGGGGCGTGGCCCTCGCGTCATCCACGTGGGCCACGCCCTTGCGCGTGGCCACGCCCTCTTCTCACCTGGCCACGCCTCTCGGCCAGTTCTTGCAGGGAGGCCTCAGCCAGTGGCGTGCAGCGCAGGGACGGACGCGCTCCTAGTGCCTGGCGGGTCTCCTGGCGTGATGGGTGGTTTTTGTTTTATTTGTGCAGCTACTGGGACTTGAATTCAGGGCCTAGGTGCTGTCCCTGTGCTTTTACTCTCAAGGGTAGTGCTCTACCGTTCAGCCACTCCATTTCCGACTTTTCACTGGTTAATTGGAGAAACCGGTCTCAGGGACTTTCTTGCACGGCCTGGGTTCGAACCAGGATGCTCAGATCTCAGCCTTCTGAATAGCTGGGATTACAGGTGTGAGCACTAATGAGGCACATGGTTGTGTGATATGAGTTTTCTCAATCCTGCCAGACATTCTGACAAGAATTACCCCCATGGCTGGGAAGGTGGCTCAGTGGTAGAGTGCTTGCCTTGCATGCATGATGAGGCCCTGAGTTCGATTCCTCAGCACTCCATAAGCAGAAAAAGCCGGAAGTGGCGCTGTGGCTCAAGTGGTAGAGTGCTTGCCTTGAGCTCAAGAGCTGAGGGACAGCGCCCAGGCCCAGAGTTCAGGACCCATGACTGACAAAAAATGATAATAATAATAATAATAATTACCCCCATAATAATAATAATAATTACCCCCATACAGAGGAGGGAAGAGAGGCTCAGCAAGTCTCCCAGTTCAAGATCACAGAAAAGAACCCATTGGGATTCTACCCACAAATCTGGAGAAATGTAAATCACCTGCGATGACCCCCTGTTAAAGCAGGGAAGGAGAGCTGGGAGTGTTGCTCAAGTGGCAAAGTTCTTGCATAGCAAGTTGCAAAGGACTGAGTTCAAACCCCAGTACTACAAAAAAAAGGGGGAGGAGTGAGAATTGTGAGTTGTGTAGTTAGAAGTGAGGGTGCAGGGCATGCAGGAAGTGAGATCACCAGGATAGAAAAGACAGACTTGGGAGAAGGAGGGGAGTGTGCTGATACACTGGAGCTTGAACTCTCCCTGGGCTTTTTCACTCATGCTGGTGCTTTACCACTTGAGCCACACCTATAATTCAGCATTTTGCTAATTGAAGATGGAATCCCCAGGACTTTTTTCCCCTAGGCTGGCTTTGAACTTCAATCCTCCAAGACACAGCCTCCTGAGTAGTTAGGATTACAGGTGCAAGCCCCTGGCACACAGCACTGTAGCTAAATTTTGGCCATTTGCAGTACCTCAAAGTATTTGGGTTTGCTTTGAGCCCAAAGGAGGGTGTTGAGCAGTGGAAATAGAGAATTCCCTACCTGCCTCTCCAGATTGGGAGCAGGAAGAGGGATTATAGTGTCAAATAGGGGAGAGGAAACCATTGAAGGACTGTCCCTCCTCCAAAATTACCAGTGTCCTTACCAAAAGGCCTCACGGAGACAGGGACACAGGGTCCCATCTCCCAGGCTCGAGGCTAGGAACACCAAGGACTTGTGACAGCCCCTAGCCAGATGGAGGACATGGAGGAACTTGAAACCAAAGAAGGAAACAGCCCTTTTGACACCTTGATTTCAGACTTCAGAACCACGTGACAACGTATTTCCATTGCTTTAGGCTCCGTTCTGGGATACTTTTGTTCTGGGACCCAAGCTCAGAGAGCTTGGAGGGATCTGGATGGGGATGCCTCAGTAGCCAGGGTTTATGCGAGAAGGGACTGGCTTCCAGAATTATCTTAGGAGAGAGAACAGAGCTCCCAGAGCAAGATGGGCAGAAGACAGGGGATTTTCTTGTTTGGCTTGGGGTGAGCAAGCAGACCTCAGGGACAGAGAAGGGTACGGTGGCCAGGAGACAGAGCTGGAGCTAGACCTGCTAGTATTACCTGAGGGCAGGAAGAGACTCTACTTTCCTCCTCTGAGACACCTTGTGGATAGCAACTGCTTTCCTAGCAAGAAAAACTCACAGGTGCTTGTGGGGCAAAGGCTGGTGGGGTGGGAACATCTGGTACTGATTCTCAAGTATGGGCTGCAGGCTCCGCCCTCCCATTGGCCAGTCTTCTCCAACATCAGTCTGACTTCTTCCATCCCCCACCCCTTCTCCATCCCAGAGTCCTTGGGGCCAGATGCTTGTGGCTGGCCCCAGCAATGTCAAAACCCATGCTGTCCGGCTCCTGACCCTCACCCAGGCCCAGCATTGGTCTGGCCAAACAATTATCTGGATCATCTTGATGGGGCTTAAGCTTGCGTGGGAGCAGATGGGGCATGAGCTGGGGATTTGGGACTGGGGGGGGAGTATCTATCCCCCCATCCACCTTAGCATTTAAAAAGGTTCTCTTTGGTGCAGGACCAGGATAGAGGCCAGAAGAGTAGACAGAGTGCAGGCAGGGCCATCATGGAGCAGGAAGAGAAGGAACAGGAAGGAGGCTCAGAGTCCTTGGGCGAGGTAAGAGGGGACCCACAGCACTCCTCCCCCACCTCCTCCAGCTCCCATGATTGACAAGACTAGTTAATTTGTAGGGCACCTAATTAGCAAGCAAGTCTCCAAGGTCCTCTGACCCAGTTGCCATTGTAGAGAGGTGGGGATGGGCAGAGGGGCAGAGTGCCCACCTCTATTCAAGGCAGAGTAAGGGGCTCTTGGTGCTACACCCTCCCCCTCCCAGGAGATGGCAGGTGCTGGAACTTAGCCCTAGTCACCTAGTTTATATTTCAGTCCTAAGTCACCCCCAGTTAGGGCCACCCCTGGTCCCAGCCTAGGCCTTGGGAGGTTGTCACTGCAACCTCTCCCTTGCGGCTGCACCACGTGAAGTGGCTGGGCTTGCTGCAGCCCCTGGGGCGGGGGGCGGGGGGGTCAGGATTGAGAAGGAGCCGCGTGTCTCATTCAGAACAGCTCTGCAGAGCAGCAGATTGACAAGGACCATGGTGAGAGCCAAGCCAGACAGAAAGGCAGCACTGGGTTGGGGCGGGAGCCAGCTGGCTTGGAGGGCAGGGGTGATGTCCCCACCTGGACCAAATGTATCTGTCTCCAGGCAGGCTCACCAGATCAAGATGGCTTCTTCAACCTGCTGAGCCACGTGCAGGGCGATCGGATGGAGGAGCAGCGCTGTTCACTACAGACTGGACCCGGCCAGACCCCTGAGAGCCGTGAGCCTTGGCATGGAGGGCGGGCAAGTGGGGCAAGAGTACTGGGGGTGCTCAAAGAGGCCTGTGGGGATAGGGTGGGATCCTCCGGAGTCTTATGTGTGTATTCACAATCATGTGTTTCTGTTTCACACAGAGGGTGGCTCCGCGCCTGAGATGGACAGTCTCATAGACATACTGGCCAGCACCCAGGGCCGCCGGATGGATGACCAGCGCGTGACCATCAATGCCCTGCCTGGCTTCCAGCCCATTGGCCCCAAGGTAGGTGATGTTTAGCCATCTGCCAGGCTGCCCTCTCTAACGCTGCTCCCCAACCCTGACCAGGAAGGAATAGGGCCTTACCTCTCCATCTGTGCATCATCTGCCCTGAATTCAGATGGGAAGACTTAGGTGCTGACAGGGCTGGGAGAGGCTCAAGGTCATACAGGGGCCATGCTGGAGTCAGAGCTGTGGTTGGAACTTGTAGTTCTTGCTCTCACATCTGAAGGGTTCAGGGAGGCTAAAAGGAGAAAACAGGCCCCTTCCTGGGTTCTGATTGAGCCCCCCAGGGAGAGTCTGAAACCCACCACTGCACACCCAAAATCATCCTACATGTCAAATAAAGGTACACCCAGAAAATATCCTATTGCCAGGTGTCCAGTGCTCGCACCTATGATCCTGGCTACTCCCAGGCTAGAGGATTGATATTCAAAGTCAGTCGGGGTAGAAAAAGTCTGTGAGACTCTTAGTTCCAATTAACCACCAAAAAAGCCAAAGCAGAGTTGTGGCTCAAGTGGTAGAGAGCTAGCCTTGAATGAAAAAAAGCGAAGTGAGAGCACAAGGCCTAGAGTTCAAGCTTCAGTGCTGGAACCATAAAAAGAAGGAAACGGAGGGGGGGGGGAAGGGAGAGGAGGAGGAAGAGAGATAGAGAAAAGGAAGGGAGGGAAGGAAGGAAAGGGAAGGGAGGAAAGAAGGAAGAAAGGGAAAAGGAAGAAAGAGAAAATGTTTGTGAGGACAGAGGAGTCAGTCACACAACATAGGGTCGGACCCAGATCCCACATATACCCTCTCTTGAACCCTTTTGCCACCTCTGGCCTGTACTCCCTGTAGTGCCTCCCTCTGGCTGACTCTTCCTTTGATCCACAGGATGGAATGCAGAAACGAGCTGGGACCCTCAGCCCTCAGCCCCTGCTCACCCCTCAGGACCCCGCTGCTCTTGGCTTCCGCAGGAACAGCAGCCCCCAGCCCCAGACACAAGCCCCTTGAGGGCCCGAGCTGATCTGGGCCTCTCTGGGCCCCTGAAAAACAAACAATAAAAACATTTGCACACCAGGAACCAAGAACTGAGTATGTGTTATTTTGGCAGGGGCGGGGGGGGGGGGAGGGAGGGGTGATTTAAGGAGGCCTCAGGAGCTCTGCTGGGCAGAACGAAGGAGTTTCTCTTCCCGCTGCTTCCGTAAACGATCCTTGAATCCTTCTAGCTCTTGACGCTAAGGAAGAGGATTAGATGGGATGTGGGGGAGGGGGGCACACCCTCAGGTTCTGGACGGCTACCTCCCATTACCCTGCCCCTGGCATCAGAGTTTAGTATTTACACTGGGAGTCCTGTGTCAGTTACAACCAAGGAATAAATGAGATCAGCTTCATCTTTCAGGAGAGCAAGAAGGAAGTTATTTGCCTGTCTACTCTCAATTCCCTACCGATGGCTGAAGGGGATTTTTTTATTTGAAAGCCCTCATGGCCATAGCAACCCAGTTCCCTCCCTGTCTCCAAGGAAAGGAAAATTAGGTTACTTACCTGGCTTTCCTTCTCAGGGGGCCACAGCTCCCTCTATGGGGGAAAAAAGTCACAAATGGGGGCATGAATCAGGAATAGCCAGAGGCCCCCATACCCAGGGCAGGCTTGGCTTATGGAAAGCAGACAATGGTCACCAACGGCATGATTGCCCCATGCCCTCTGGAATGAACCAATGAAAACTCTTTTTATGCCCACCTTACGTAGTATGACAGAGTCCTCAAACCACTCGGCCTGATTGGAGACCCAGAACATAGCCACAGGGAAAGTGAGGTACAGTACCATCTGCAAAGGCAAGGGGTGGGTGAACAGAGCTTAGAGGACAAACACATCCCCTTGTCCCTAAGTGCCACCACCATCATGACAGGGGGTTGACACCGTAAAGCCTGGCCCTCAGAATGTTGGAGGCTGGGTAGCTCTAAGTCTCCCTCTTAAAGAAACATACACAAGTCTCAGCAGAACAAAAGCCCCTACAAAGACACCTTCCCTGAGATCTCCTTAGACACCCCTGAATTAGATTCTAGGAGCACCTCCAAGCCCCTCTAGCCCTAAGCCTATGAGACTCCCCATCAGAGGCACACGCCTGCCCACCATGAAGCTAGAGATTTCCCCAAGGTCTCAAGCCCTCCTTCCTCTAGACGCCCCCCCCTTCAGCTCACCCCTCTGTGAAGTCCTTCCTCCCGCCATCCCTCATGGGTTTCCCAAACCCAGAAGCTGCCCTCCAAGCTCCTTCAGTCTAGCGCTCCTCTTTCGGGTTTCCAACTGTAAATGTCCCTCCCAGATCTCGAGTGCTTTCTCTACGGGGGTCCCCCGCTCTCTGAAGCACCCCTTTCCACGGCCTCATCCTCAGATCTAGGAACAGCTGTCATCTAAGTTATTTCTGGGATCACTGACCCGAAACACCTCCAATTTCACCCCCATCTTCGCATCTCAGGGTCTCGAAGCTACTTCCGCCCAAAGCCGACCTTCAAACAAGACAGCGCTTCATTGGTGTTGCACCGGAACCACTCTTAAAAGCTGATTGGTCGAAGACGCCTTGGTTGCGTCATCTTCAGGCGTCTCTTCTCAGCTTCCGGTCTTTAGCTACGCCTGTGGGTGGTGATGGGGGCGGGGAGAGTCAACAACGCGGTCAAAGCTGTCAAGAAAGGTGCAGCCAATAGGAAACGAGTCTGTTTCTCAGGGGTCGGGGCTTAAGTGAGAGACGTCATTAGCGCGCGACTTTTGCCTGTGTCTGGAGAACCAGGAAAATGGTGGTGATGGCGCGACTCTCGCGGTCCGAGCGGCCGGACCTTGTCTTCGTAAGTCCGCAGCGGGATACAGCGGTGGCTTACGCGCCGAGGGATTAAAATCTGGATTCAGCCGAGGGTCTGAGCCTGGCAGTCCGTGGCTTTAAGCTAAAACTGATTACCAAGGCCGGGGGGGGGGGGGAGGATGTGCCTACATGTCCTATCTAGGAGGAAGGATCTGGTGCCAGACTTAGATACCTCGAAGCCCGAGGAAATATCTGCTGTCGTGGGTAAAGACCCGGATTCCCTGGTGGGGTCGTAAATGGGATTGGGGTGGAAGTAAATGGCATGACTGGGGTCTTTGCCTATAGGCAAAGAACTGGTAGGATTCTGGCTTATGGGGCGAGTCCCAGGTGTTCTGGGCAGTCGTTCAGACCGTTCAGGTTTCTGGGGTTAAGGCTTGGTGACCCCGAAGTGTGGTGAAGAGATCTCATGATGTGGCGCTTGTCTAGTGATGGCCAGTTCCTGAAGAACGGAAGACTTGGGATCTGGGATTAAAAGGCCTGACATTTTCAGCAAAATCTGGGTGTCCAGAACTAAGGGCCATACTGCTTCTTTGGAGATGAAGGCCTGGGGCAGAGTTGAGCTATGTACTGGGCAAGTGGGATCCCGAGACACCCCAAATTTGGTGTTTGGAACTGAAATAAAGATCTCATGGGGGGGGGTTGCTGGGAAGGTGGCTCAGTGGTAGAGTGCTTGCCTAGTATGCATGAAGCCCTGGGTTCAATTCCTCAGTGCCACATAAACAGAAAAAAAGCTCTGACTCAAGTGGTAGAGTGCTAGCACAGAGAGGCTCAGGGACAGTGCCTAGGCTCTAAGTTAAAGCCCCAAGCCCGGCAAAAAAAAAAAAAATCTCATAGCCTGGTCTGGAATGGAGATGAGTTGGTACCGGAAGACTGAAGGACAGCCAGTGGCTTGGTGTTTGAGATGAGCTGTGTTGTGACCAGGGCCCTTGTGTCTAGGAGTCTGGTGATGTGGGCCAGGCAGTGAACAGTGGGCTTTAGAAGGCCAAAGCTCATTTTCTAGATGGTGGTTTTGTGATCTGCATTACAGCCCAAATGACTGAGAGGTCTGATATCTAAGTTGGATGGCAGGTGGGTTTATTGTAAAGGGCAAAGTTTAGAAGCAGCGTCTGGTACCTGGCTAACAGTGGGCAGTGGAGCCTAGGATCTTAACACGAGCCTGGAGTTTGGGGGTCATGGGAAGGGACTACATTCAGGCTCTGGCCCTGACAGGAGGAAGAGGATCTTCCTTACGAAGAGGAAATCATGAGAAACCAGTTTTCAGTCAAATGCTGGCTCCGCTACATTGAGTTTAAACAGGGTGCCCCAAAACCCCGGCTCAATCAGCTGTATGAGCGGGCTCTCAAGCTGCTCCCCTGCAGGTATGAACGGTCTAGTGTCCCATCAACCCCTACGCCTCCTTGTTCATACTCCAATCTATATTAGGTTCCTAGTGATGGCAGGGTGCCCCTGGATCACCCGGGCGATCCATATCTGAGCCCACATGCTCTGACTGGTCTCACACCTTCCCTGACATTCCAATCCTTCCCGCTTTTCCTGAGACTGTCAGCCCTCCTCTTCAGTCCTTTTTCCTATCCATAGTTGCCTCCTGGGGCTAAGTAAAGGATTTTAGGGATCCATCACCTATCAGTGTCTGCTTCTTCCTGTTCCTCAGCTATAAACTCTGGTACCGCTACCTGAAGGCACGTCGTGCACAGGTGAAACACCGTTGTGTGACTGATCCTGCCTATGAAGATGTCAACAACTGTCATGAGAGGGCCTTTGTGTTCATGCACAAGGTGGGAGAATGGGCAGAGTGGAGGGGGCCCCTGAGCTCAGCACAATTGGGATGGATAATTAGAGTCAGTAGAGTGGATTCTGTTCTGGAGTTGGGAGTTCTGGGTGTTGCTGTATTTATGTCCTGGGTGTGTCCAGGCCAGGCAGGGAACGCACCCGCAGCTCAGGCCTCGCCTTCACACACACACACCCATTTCCAGATGCCCCGTCTATGGCTGGATTACTGCCAGTTCCTTATGGACCAGGGACGCGTCACACATACCCGCCGCACCTTTGACCGTGCCCTAAGGGCCCTGCCCATCACCCAGCACTCTCGCATTTGGCCCCTGTACCTGCGCTTCCTACGCTCCCACCCGCTGCCCGAGACTGCCGTGAGAGGCTACCGGCGCTTCCTCAAGGTGAGTCTGCCAGGTGGGCCAGTTCCCTGAGTCATTGGGAATGACACTGGCTCATTGGGACGAGATGGTAGTATAGCTGTGGCTCAAGTGGTAGAGTGCTAGCCTTGAACAATAGAAGCTCAGGGACAGCACCCAGACCCTGAGTTCAAGTGCTAGGACTGATGAGCACATGTGTGCATGTGCGCAAGCACACACACACACACACACAGTTGCCACTTGCCCAGAAGGAACATCTAATGTAACTGGGCAGACAGGGCTGAGTGTATGAAGCAGACTAAAATGGTAGTAGTAGTGAGAGCCACAGTTCCCAGCAGTGAGCACGGGGAGCACACACTCAGAATTTGTGAAACCCTTTTCACAGTGCTGTTTTGGGGGTGGGGGTGGCGCTTATGACAGAAATAAGTCCTAGACAGTGCAGACTAGGCTACCAGAGGCTAAACTGGACACATCAGGACTGGACTTAGACGAGTGGGGTCAAAGCTTTTCTAGAAAAGGGGGCAAGACTGAACCAGTCAGGATTGAGGCTGGGCCACCGGGAAGCTGGGGCCAGGTCGGAATGGCTGGCCCAGGAACTGGTGGGTGGATAGTGGATAGTGGCCCTGAGCCACAGGATCCGGATGGAGGTGTGGCCCTGTACCCCACTGACTCGCAGCTGAGTCCAGAGAGTGCCGAGGAGTACATCGAGTACCTCAAGTCGAGTGACAGGCTGGACGAGGCCGCCCAGCGCCTGGCCACCGTGGTGAATGATGAGCGCTTTGTGTCCAAGGCTGGCAAATCCAACTACCAGGTGGGCCTGCGGGTGAGTGGGCAGTGGGTGGTCCCCCCTCTGGGACGGAGACTGAGAGTCCCCTGTTGTCCTGCAGCTGTGGCATGAGCTGTGCGACCTCATCTCCCAGAACCCAGACAAGGTGCAGTCCCTCAATGTGGATGCCATCATCCGCGGGGGCCTCACCCGCTTCACCGACCAGCTGGGCAAGCTCTGGTGCTCGCTGGCTGACTACTACATTCGCAGTGGCCACTTTGAGAAGGTGTGTGTCCCCCAGGCCTCAGCGCGGGGTTGGGGGGGGGCGGGTGAGAGGGTGCAGGGCAGGGGACAGGTGCAAATGTGTGATGTGCGTACACATGCCCATGTCCAACCAATCAGGCATCCACCATCCTGCCAGTCCTTTAGACCAGTGTGCCTTAGGGAAAGGGGGAACAGACTGGGGTTCAGGTCTGGCTCTGGTCTCAGCCCTCTCAACTTGGGTGTTTCCTGTTTGCAAATTGAGGGGGTGACGGCCACTCTTCACCTGTGAGGGGCTGGCGTCGTGACAAGGGTCACCAAGCAAGCATCTGACACCAAGATATTTTTCTCCGGGCTTTTGCAACTGCAGCTGCCTTGTCTCTGGTGGCGTGCTTGCATCCGGGGACAGGGAGCCCCTGGAGAGCAGCTGGGCCCCGCTGCTGCGGCCTAAGAGAAGGTGGGAGCAGAGGGGAGAGGGCCAGGTCAGTACAGTAGGAGAGCCAGGCATCAGTGGCTCATGCCTGTAATCCTTGCTACTCAGGAGGCTGAAATCTGAGGATCACGGTTCAAAGCCAGCCCGGGCAAGAAACTCCATGAGACTCTTATCTCCAATAAACCACTCAAAACCAGAAGTGGCACTGTGGCTCAAGTGGTAGAGCACTTGGCTTGAGCTGAAGGGTTGAGAGATAGTGCCCAGGCCCAGCATTCAAGCCCCATGACCAACAAAAAAAACAAACAAAAAAAATATATACAGTAGGAGAACAGGGTTGGGGGGACCCAGGGGACAGGGAGGTGGGGCTCAGCTCTGTTTGGCGGGGTACAAGGAAACATGAACATGAGCTGGAGAAGGGCCAGGCAAGGAGGTGGGTGGTTAGGCACAACATTGGAGTCTCCGAGGGCCAGCTGAGGCAGGATTCACACAGGATGGGCTGGAAGGAGATGGGACTGTTGCTGGGTGCCTCGTGCTTTACGCATTCAGTCAGGTGAAGTGTCTCTGCGACCTCAGTTTACCAACGAGGCCCCGAGGCTCCCCTTATCAACTGGGCAGGGAGGGGTAGGAGGACATCATCCTGCCGATCAGAACTTGCAGGAGCTGGAGGGCAGGGGGAGAGGTACCTCAGGAAAACTCCACTCTTATGTTAGACTAGGCAAGGGCACTTTTTGAGGTGCCCGTGGGTGGGGTGGCGTCTTGTTCTCACTGCGCCCTGTGTCCGCAGGCCCGGGATGTGTACGAGGAGGCCATCCGCACAGTGATGACCGTACGGGACTTCACGCAAGTGTTTGACAGCTATGCCCAGTTTGAGGAAAGCATGATCGCTGCCAAGATGGAGACGGCCTCAGAGCTGGGGCGGGAGGAGGAAGGTGAGCATGGGCACAGGCTGGCCATGGCTAGGTAGGCCTGAGTGCTTGGGTAGGGTGGATAGTGGCAGAGTTCTGGAGTGCCCAGGATTGCAGACCCTTTAGGCTTAGGCCAGAACCTGGTAGGACGGGACAGTAGGGGTACAGGTGGCCTTGTGCCAGGGCCATGACCCCCTCCTGCCCGGCTCTCAGACGACGTGGACCTGGAGCTGCGCCTGGCCCGCTTCGAGCAACTCATCAGCCGGAGGCCCCTGCTGCTCAACAGCGTCCTGCTGCGTCAGAACCCACACCATGTGCACGAGTGGCACAAGCGCGTGGCCCTGCACCAGGGCCGTCCCCGGGAGGTGCGTGGCGGTCCCCAGCCCTGCCCTCACCCACACTGCCAGGCCCTGGCCATCCAGCCTGACCTCGATCCTCCTGCCCACAGATCATCAACACGTACACCGAGGCAGTGCAGACTGTAGACCCCTTCAAGGCCACAGGCAAGCCCCACACATTGTGGGTCGCCTTCGCCAAGTTTTATGAAGATAACGGGCAGCTGGATGATGTAAGCCCCGTGCTAGTGTGTGTGTGTGTGTGTGTGTGTGTGTGTGTGTGTGTGTGTGTGAAAGCAGTTATTTTTCCCTCACAGGCCAGCAAAGTCTCACCCACTCACTCCCACAGGCCCGAGTGATCCTAGAGAAAGCCACCAAGGTGAATTTCAAGCAGGTTGATGACCTGGCCAGCGTGTGGTGCCAGTGTGGTGAACTGGAGCTCCGGCACGAGAATTATGACCAGGCCTTGCGGCTGCTGCGGGTAAAAATCAATCGGGGATAGGGGGCCGGGGTTGTGGGGGGTATGTGGGCAGCCCCTGTACACCTCCCTGCCCTCTTCCCCCCTCACTTTCTTCCCTGCAGAAGGCCACAGCACTGCCTGCCCGCCGAGCCGAGTACTTTGACAGCTCAGAACCTGTGCAGAACCGCGTGTACAAGTCTTTGAAAGTGTGGTCAATGCTCGCCGACCTGGAGGAGAGTCTGGGCACCTTCCAGGTCAGCTGGTGAGCGTGGGGAGGAGCAGTGCCCACAGCCAGTTAGTCCCTGACCTGGCCCTAACCTGGCCCTTTCCTCCTCAGTCCACCAAGGCCGTGTACGACCGCATCCTGGACCTGCGCATCGCCACACCACAGATCGTCATCAACTATGCCATGTTCCTGGAGGAGCACAAGTACTTCGAGGAGAGCTTCAAGGTATGCAAGCCCCCCCCACTTTGCTCTCCAACACAAGCAAAAAGCGGCGGAAAAAAACTTGCCTCAAGCTGGGCGCCAGTCGCTCATGCCTCTAATCCTAGCTACTCAGGAATCTGAGATATTAGGATCATGGTTCAAAGCCAGCCCAGGCAGGAAAGTCAGTGAGACTCTTATCTCCAATGAACCACCAGAAAACTGGAAGTGGAGCTATAGCTCAAAGCGATAGAGTGCTAGCCTTGAGCAAAAAAGCTTAGGCCAGCACCAGGCCCTGAGTTCAAGCCCCATGACCAACCAAGAAAAAAAGAGCAAGATGAGTCCGGGCTGGTTCCTTCCAGGGCTGCTCTCTCTGTGTGGCTTACAGAAGCCTCTTGCCCTATGTCTTTGTTCATACAGTCATCTGTGTCCTGATCTTTGTATTTTGGCAGTACTTGAGTTTGAACCCATGGCTTTTCGTTCTTACTTGACTTGCTTAACTGGCAGTTTATCACTTGAGCTACACCTCCAACCCTGCTTTTTGTTGTTGTTTTGCTGGCTAGTTTGAGATAGTGTTTCACATACTTTTCTGCCTAAATTAGCCTTGAACTGTGGTCCTCCAGATATCAGCCTCCTGAGTAGCTAGGAGTACAGGCCTGAGCTCCAGCCCCTAGTTCTGATCCCTTCCCCTGAAACCAGCAGTCTAATCCCTCCTCGATTTAGCTACGTTACCTCATTTCTAGCTGTGCTTGTGTTTGGGGCACTGGGCATCTAGAACGCAGCATACAGGTGTGCTAAGCAGGTGCGGAATCCTGCCCCCTTGTGCAATGGGACTATATTGGTCCCTGCTCAGGTGACAGGTTGGTGGGGGGGGGGGGGCTCCTGTCTCTGTGGTGGGGTCCATCCCAATGCTGGGCTTGTGGTTGTGAAGATGCCACAGGCAGACCCCACAGATGGGGGGGTGGCACAGGTGTCCCTAGCCCCTCTGCCCTGCTCTCAGGACATTGCGACCATGTCACGTCTGCAAAGGTGAGAACCCACCACCTCTAACCTCAGTGTCACCTAGGAGGTGCCAGACCCAGACCCAGGTGCTTAGAGCCTCAGTACACCCCTGTTCTTGCATCCTTGGGGTCTGTTGAGGGACACAGACCAGATGCAGACATTCCCTGCTCCTTTGGGACAGGCGTACGAGCGCGGCATCTCCCTGTTCAAATGGCCCAATGTGTCGGACATCTGGAGCACCTACCTGACCAAGTTCATCGCCCGCTACGGGGGCCGCAAGCTGGAGCGGGCACGTGACCTGTTCGAGCAGGCACTGGATGGCTGCCCCCCCAAATACGCCAAGAGTGAGGAGGCTTGGGAGGGCTTGCCCTGGGAGGTTGGGGGGACCTGGGGACACAAGGCGGCACCACTGATCTCTATGCCATGGTAGCCCTGTACCTGCTGTATGCACAGCTAGAGGAGGAGTGGGGCCTGGCCCGGCATGCCATGGCCGTGTACGACCGTGCCACGCGGGCCGTGGAACCTGCCCAGCAGTACGACATGTTCAACATCTACATCAAGCGGGCTGCGGAAATCTATGGCGTCACGCACACGCGTAGTATCTACCAGAAAGCCATCGAGGTGCCTGGGATGGGGAGGAGGGGCAATGAGAGTGTGGCCAGCACCTTAGGGTTCCCTTCCTAACCCCGTCCCTTCCCTACACCTCAAGGTGCTGTGCGATGAGCACGCCCGGGAAATGTGCCTGCGCTTCGCTGACATGGAGTGCAAGCTGGGCGAGATCGACCGTGCCCGGGCCATTTACAGCTTCTGCTCCCAGATCTGCGACCCCCGGGTAAGCCTTGGGCTGAGGAGGTCAGGATGGGCATCAGGGGGGCTGCAGGCGAGCACCTGTGTCTCACACACACATGCGCATGCATGCATGCGTCTCTTTCCCCTCTCGTGTCTCACGTACACATGCGTGTACATGTCTCACCCCCCCCCCATACACACAGACCACAGGGGCGTTCTGGCAGACGTGGAAGGACTTTGAGGTGCGGCATGGCAACGAGGACACCATCAGGGAAATGCTGCGGATCCGCCGCAGCGTGCAGGCCACCTACAACACGCAGGTCAACTTCATGGCCTCTCAGATGCTCAAGGTGTCGGGCAGTGCCACGGGCACTGGTGAGCTCACCCTCCTCCGTGCCTGTACAGTGTGTGGTGGCTGATGTGTCTGGAGGGGGCCACCCTTGGCATCTGAACTCCCCTTTCCTCCAGTCTCCGACCTGGCCCCTGGACAGAGTGGCATGGATGACATGAAGCTTCTAGAACAGAGAGCTGAGCAGCTTGCAGCCGAGGCCGAGCGGGATCAGCCCTCACGGGCCCAGAACAAGATCCTCTTTGTGAGGTAAGGAGCCAGGTGAGAGGGGGAGCGGGGGAGGCCAGTGGAGAGCCCCCCAGCTGACAGCAGTATGGCGCCCTGCCTCTAGGAGCGACGCGTCCCGAGAGGAGCTAGCGGAGCTGACCCAGCAGGTCAACCCCGAGGAGATCCAGCTGGGTGAAGATGAAGACGAAGACGAGATGGACCTGGAGCCTAATGGTCAGTGGCCAGCCAGTAGCCAGGGGCAGGGGCAGGGCGGTGCCCAGGGGAATGACCGTCCTTGCCTGCCTTCCCCACAGAGGTCCGGCTGGAGCAGCAGAGCGTGCCAGCTGCAGTGTTCGGGAGCCTGAAGGACGACTGACCCCCCCCTTCCTCCCCTCTCCCTGCATCCCTGTAATACAGCCCATGTTTGTAGTTTGTACGTCATGGCCTCAGCCTCCTTCCTGCAGCCCAGGTGCCCCAGGGGTTGCCAGCTCAGAGGTCCTGGCCCTGGGCCTGGATTGGCTGGCACGGGAGGCGGGGCGAGCCGTGGCAAGCCAGGCAGACACCTTTACCCCACACATCCAGTTCTGGGCGCCATGCAGCCATACACTCTGCCCCTACCCCAGGCCTGGTATCAAGCTCGTCTGCAAGGCTCTCTGACCCCAAGCCCGGGGGGGGGGGGGAACGTGGCTCCTGGCACTGCTACAGGGGTGTCACCAGCCCCTGCCCACCCAACCATTCCAGGCTGTGCTCCACCAGGCAAGGAGCCCTGCACAGTCAGGCAGGCTCCTTCCGGCTCTGGAAGCTGATTAGCAAGGCACTTGCACCCCTGGCCTGGTGCCAGGAGCCTGGCCTCACCCACAGGGCAAAGAGGGTGTGGTCCTCTCTGTGGGAAGCCATTAAAGGGTTTTAAGCTATTAAGGGGCTTTAGGCTTCAGGGGACTTAATCAGATTTTTGCTCTGAGCAGGTAACCGGCTGTCACGTGGGCAGGAGGCAGCTGGAGATGAGGAGAGCCCTGCCTACCCCCTCCCCACTGGCTTGGGCCCACAAGGCAGTCATGGGACCCGAGGGAGTGGGGCCTCAGGGGCAGGCGACACGGATTGGGCTGTGTTGATGGAGGAAGCACCTGGGCCCTCCACCTGAGACGCCCAGTAGAAACTGGATCCTTAGCTGTGGGGCTCTGAGCAGGGAAACACTGGGCTCCCCAGCTCAGAGGCGGTAACTGAGCCTAGAAATGCAGGCAGACAGGCTGCAGGGAAAAGATCCAGTTTAGAAATTGGCTGTAGACCAAGTGCCAGGAAAGACCAATATCAGCCGCAGAGGGAAATGTGTGCCTGGGGGGGAGGGAAAGGGGGGGCATGTGTGTGTGTGTAGAGCTGGAGGCCCAGGGAGAGGAGAGCTGGGCAGCAGCGCCTGTACCGAGAGGTCAGTTCTGAGATGCACCCCGGGGAGGGCATGTGGGCAGGAAAGCCACTACTGACCTTGGCAGAAGCCACACTGGTGCCATCCAGGGGGCAGAGGAGACAAACTAGACTTGCTTACAGATAAGAACCAGAGACTGAAAGCTAGCAGGCCTTGGAGGGAGGTGACAAGGCTGGACTTTGATTTTAAATTATTTTATTCAAGAAGGTGGGGAGGACAGACAAGGGGACTGAGCTGAGCCCTGAGTCCTGAAACCTCCCAGCTCAGCCCCCCACAGCAGGACTAGACTCAAAAGTTAGGGGGTGGGGACTCCAGCCCCACCCAGACATAGATGGAGACAGACAGGACCCAGGAGTAGACTGACTGTCCTTCAGGAGGGCGGCAGCCAGAGCACGGCCCAGGGCAGGGCTATTTGGGGGTGCCCCCGCCCTTCTTGGGTGTGGTGGGCTTTTTGCTCTGCCAGAGGTGTCCCTGGATGGTGAAGGCGTCCACACTCATGGACATGGTCTTGGCGGGGATCTGGGTAAAGCGCTTGCGGTCCGAGTTGTACTTATAGATCCCTTCCACCATGGCGGGTGTGACCGTGCGGGGCCCGTAACCCGCCAACCTTGACAGCTCCTCCGTCTCGCCCGAGAGCGTGTACAGTGCCCGGAACTGGCAGCTGGAGTCCCGGAAGAGGATCAGGAAGTGGTTGGCTTTGCTCTTCTCGATTTCCTGAGTCGGGGGGACGAAGGCCATCAGTGGGCCAGGACTAAACACACATACACACACACACACACACACTGCGCAGGTGCAGGCTCACCTCCAGAATGCGGTTCTTCTGTGGCTCATTCACCTTGCCGGCCAGGCAGCAATGTGACAGGGCATTGTGGATGATGAATTTGTTGGACTTGGCACTGGGCTCTTTGTACAGCTTGGGACCTAGAGGGTGGGGGTCAGCAGGGGTCAGGGAGCCCCGGGGCAGCCCAAGAGCACATCTCCTCACCCGCAAAGCCTCCTCACCTGTGTACTCTGGCACGGATGCCGGGGACGAGGCATTGCTGCCATTCTCCCAGTCCCGGTCCCGGTTGCCAGGCAGGCGGCTGGGGGACATGAGGCCGGATGGGGATGGAGCCCTGCAAGGGGGAAGGGGTGGGGGAGGCACAGTCAGAGGTGATAGAGAGGGACCAGGAGGGATCTCCCCACAAGTGACACTGCCACCACAGTTGCACTGTGCCACCACAGTTGCACTGTACACTTAAGTGCACAGGGGTACTAGCTGGAGGCTTGTGGGCCAAGGTAAGGACAACGCCATGTGCGCACACAGGTACACATACACAGGTACACATACACAGGTACACACACCCCCAAGCCCCCCCCCCCCCGGTTGGCAAGGATTTGTGCAATCCTCCAATAGATAGGCTCTGAGCCCCCTGCCTGGCCAGGTGGAGCTCACCGAGACGGCCTCTTCACACCGAGGTTATTGGGGGTCTCGTTGGCCACGGTGGACAGGGACAATGTGGACTGCGAGTAGATCTTGCTGAGCCTTGAGCCTGGGAAGAGACCGCACAAGATCAGCCTCACTGGAGGCTCCCTCACCTCCATAAATAGCCCACACAGCCTTCTGCACCTCCAGACACCCCACCAAGGGGGCCTCATAGCTCAGCCAGAGAAAGGGAAGCCCCATCACCCCACCCCAGAAAGCCCTCCCATCCACAGGCCTTCCCCCACCCTGCACCCCTACAGCACCCCCTTTTCCTCTCCACGTACTCCTCCCCCCAGGGCCTCACCCAGCCTGCCCGGGAAGGGGCGCTGGGCAGGCTCCCCCCACAGGGTCCTCACCCAACAGGCCGCGGGCTGGGCTTCGTGCCAAGGCCGAGTCATCACAGCAACCAGAGCGTGGCCGGGGGGCCCTCCGCCCGCCCCGACCCGGCCCCCCGGTCCCCGTGGCCCGGGGCCGCAGCACCTTGTCTAAATCATCCATCAGCTTTAGCTGGGCCCGGCGCTCATACTCGAGCCTTGTGAAGTCCCCTCGACGGGGGCCCACCTCATCTTCAGCGGGGGCTCGGGCAGCAGGGGCCAGGGTGGTTGCTGGGGCTACTGTGGGGGCTGCAGGGGCTGGGCCTGGAGCCTCCTCCTGGGCCAACCTGCAGACACCAGAGCCATGCAGCAAGCATGGGGTTACTGCAGGCAGCGAGGCCCCTCCCCACCCCACCCCCCAACTAGTCCCAGCCTCACCTGGCAGCCTCCTCCCTCCGCTGCTCCTTCTCGGCCTCCTGCCACTGTTTGCGCCGCCGGGCCTCCTCCACCCGCCGCTGCTGCCGCTCCAGCAGACTGGCCCGCTTTTGGGCCATCTCGTCCTCTGGCTTGTCTTCATCCTGAGGGGAAAGACATGGAATCTTGCTGATCACTTCTCTGCTATGGCAAGGAAGCCCCTTCTCCACTGACCCAATCGCCAGCTATTCACCTCACCTTTGTAAATGGTCCTGGGGTATTCAGCTGGTGCCTACTTAATGCACAAGCTGACACTAGGCACCGAGGTAGATGTGAAAACTGCTCACATAAAGCACTTAACCCAACACGGTACACAGACCATGAACACTGGGAGATGCAGAGGGGGTATGCCAGTCTAAACTTCAGTCAGTCCTACATGGGGGACAGAATCCCCCCCTAGAGAATGACGGATTTAACTGAGGAAGAGAAAGGAAAGCCTTACTTAATAGCAGGTACAAAGGCCCTGAGGCCAGAATAAATGAGGCAGAAGTGTATGACTGATCTGGCTAGGACACAGGCAGAAGGTACATGATGAGGCTAGAGGCAAGCAGAGCTCAAAGCTATGAGGACTTTCTTTGGTCCTAAGAACAAGAACCATGGACCAAATCCCTGCTGCTCAGTGGAAAATGGCCAGGAGTTGGGGGAAGTGGTGGAGACCAGTCAGGAGATGACCACATGATGAAGATAGAGAATGATCAAACATCTGAAGGGGAACTGGTTGGTCCACACTTGGAGAAGAAAACCAGAAGACCCTAGCCCTGCCTGGCCAATTACTCCTATCCATCTATCACCACCATCTGTCCACCAACCTCTTCTCCACCTGCCCTCCTACCCTCTTTAATCCATCCATCTTTCCACCTCCTAATCTATGCCCTCTTCCATCCACCACCTCCAATTATCCTATCTGTCCATCCATCCATCTACCCACCAAACACTCATCCATCCATCCTAAGCCAAGCAACCTACCTGTCTAATTCATCCACTCAACCTATCCATCATCCATCTAGCCAACCTATCCACCATGCTTCCAACCTAGCCAACCAACCTATCCATCCATCCGCTCAACCTACTCATCAAGCCACTTAGCCTAAGTCAACCAACCTATCCATCCATCCGCTCAACCTACTCATCAAGCCACTTAGCCTAAGTCAACCAACCTATCTACTCACCAATCCCCCTCCATGTATCACTCTACCCACCCAACCTATCCATCATTCATCCACCACCTAATTTATCTATCATCTACCCACCCCATCCATCCAGTGAACCAACTTATCTTCCATTCACTCACCCACCAACCTACCAATCATCCATCCATTCAGCAACCACCTTACCTATCATCCATCCATCTAGCAACCTATCCATATATCCAACCAACCTATCACCTGTGCATCCAATTTCTATCCACCCACTCAACTTAGCCTACTAGCTACCTATTCTTATGCCCAATCAATCCATCCATCTGCCTACTCACATACCCATCCATATTCATCCACCCACCCAACCTATCCATCGTTCACCTACACCTACCACCCAACTTATCCATCATCCATTCATCTACCACCCCATCCATCCATCATCCATCCATCTACCCACCCACCCAACCTGTCAATTATCCATCCATCCAACTACCTCCTTACTTATCATCTATCCAACTTCTATCCACTCACTCAACTTACTCAGCCTTCTAGCCACCTATCCTTATACCCAATCCATCCATCCATCTACCCACATACCCATCTATATTTATCCCCCCACCCAACCTACCCGTCATTCATTTACCATCCAACTTATCCTCCATTCATTTACCCACCCCATCCATCCATCCACACACCCATCCATCCATCCATCCATCCACACACCCATCCATCCATCCATCCATCCACCCACCCATACAACTTATCTACCATCCACCTACCCTCCCAACCAATCATCCATCCATCCATCCATCTACTTATCTACAAAGTCAATCATCCATCCATCCAACCACCCACCACCTTACCCATCCTCCATCCCTCTAACAACCTAACCAAGTACCCAACCAATCTTTCATTCACCCACCTTCCATCTACCCAAGTTATTCAATATTCTAGCCACCTACCCTTAAACACAATCCATCCATCAATTTGCCTACCCTCATTTTATCCAGCCATTCATCCATCAGTAAAGTCCTTCTCCATCTTTCCATATCCTCATTGACCCCCTTCCGGGGCATTCCACTTTCCAGCCAGTCATTATTCACCATCCGTCCTCTCACTTGCTCAGGTGACTCACCTTATAGAAGAATCCAAGCCCAGCCCGGGGCTCGCCTTCTGAAGATGCCTCTTCCTCCAAGGAATCCTCAGCCCCTGGGGGGCTCCCATCTCCCTCTTCATCGGCAGGAGGCTCCCCCAGACTTCCCAAGGGGATCTCAATGAGGCCAGGTCGGGCAGGCTCCTCTGGAGGCGTCCCCTCCGCCAGGAGGATGGAGGAACGTGTCTGTACAGGCACCTGGCTCGGTGAGAACTTGCGCAGGTGGGGGAGGCTGTCTACATCATGGGGTGGAGTGAGTACTCGGGTCAGGGGTGCCAGCCGTAGCTCTGCCGGCCGTGCATGTTTGGGGCTGCGGGGTGTCGGGCTGGGGCCAGGCCCCGGGCTGCGCCTGGTAGCCGGGGCACGCCTGGCGGGGCTGGGGGAGGCAGCTTTGGGCCCAGTTGGGGGGCCAGGGATGACCCACGCAGCAGGGGGCGGGGCAGGTCCAGGAGCCTCTGGTGGGGCTAGAAGCCGCTGCTGCTGGTCCGTGAGCCTCTGCATGTCCCGCTGCAGCGAGCTCAAGGCAGCACTGAGCTTGCTGACCGCGCGATTATAGTCTCCCAGGCCCTCGGGGGGCACCAGGCCCAGGTCAGGAGAGAAGGTCACCGCCTTAGGCCGAGAGGTCGGTTCACCCTGGCCCTCGCCCGCCGGCCGCTCCCCACCAGGGGCTGAGCCAGACTGGGCTTCGGCCTCAGCCTCCGCCTCGGCCTCGGCCTCCCCTCCGGCCTCTCGTGGCTGCACCTGCAGGAAGGCACTCTTGCCCAACCGCTGCCGGTGTTTGGCGAAGATGGCCTCGATGCGCCGCTTTTGGGCCTCGATGGCTCGGCGTTTCTCCTCCAGCCGGGCTCCTAGCTCACTCATCTCTGAGCTGAGGACGTCGGGGGCTGCCGGCGTGGACGTGGGGGACCCCACTCCGGCCTCGGCCTCAGCTTTCACCAGCTGCTTCTTGCGCTCGGCAAAACTGGTCATCTTGACTTCCGAGTTGGTGGCTGCTGGGGACGAAGCCACCGCCTTGGGGGACCCCTCACAGGGGGCAGGTGGTTTCGTTAGCTCCCCTGCGGGGCTTGGAGATGGTTTGGAGGGGGTCGCGGGGTGGGACACATAGACGGGCGCTTTGGGGGGCCCATCGGACAGGGTCTTCAAGGACCTGTCGGGCGGGTAGGATGAGGCCAGCTGTGGTTTGGAGGGCCCCTCAGGTGAGTGGAGATAGAAGCTGCCATCAGCAGCCCCATCGGGGAGCAGGCGGGGCTCGGCACTGTGAATAATTTGTAAGGCCTCCTCGATAGTGGGCAGGTCGCCAGGTTCCGGGGTTTGCTGGGCAGGGGTCCGAGCGGGCACAGGACGCGGCGGGCCCAGACTGTCGGAGCTGACGGAACGGAGCAGGACGGGGTCTCCCATGACCACATCCACGTCGCTGTCCAGGCCAAAGGGGGTGCTGAACGACACAGCCTGGGAGAGGGGACGGCTGGGCGGCCAGAGGGAGGGGTCAGCCCCTGGGGGACGGGCTTGGGCTCTATCCCACCCAAAGCCCGCCTGCTGCTCAGCCGGGGCCCTGCACATGCGCTCACCTGAGCTGACGGTTCCAGGCCTTGCCCAGGGCTTCCATGTGCGACATGGACGGGGAAGACTTCAGGGAGCCTGAAGTGGGGTGGGGGTGGGGGGTCAGTATAGGGTCCTGGGGGTCCTGGGTGGGATCAGAGGGATCATTATGTATGGGCTCACAGCAAATGTTTCCACAAATGGGGATTTGGGCCATTCAGTATCATCAAGTCCCAAGGTGCCATCAGGAAAATTAATCTGGAGATCACTTTGGGGGTGCCAGAAAGACTAACATGAACTAGGACTGTCTTATTTTGTTTTTTTTTTTGGTGCTGGTCCTGGGGCTTGAACTCAGGGACTATCTTTTGCTCAAGACTAGCTACTCTACCACTAAGCCACAATTCCACTTCCAGCTCTGTGCGTGTGTGTGTGTGTGCGTGTGCGCGCGCGTGTGTTTCATTGGAGATAAAAGAGTCTCATGGATTTTCCTGCCCAGGCTGGCTTCAAACCAGGATCCTCAGATCTCAGGCTTCCTGAGTCACTCAGATGACAGTATGAGCCACTGGCACCTTGGCTAAACTGGGTCCATCTTGGAGTGAGGGTCTCACCTGTGGATCCTCGGAGTGGGGACTGGGGGCCGCCAGGGGACAGGAGTGGATGGCGGAAGTTGAATACTGGAGAGCTGCCAAGAAATGGTCTTTGATGGTGGGACATCCCATAACCTCCCCCTTTCCTCCCGCAGCTCCCTAGGTTTCCCCAGTCCTACCCAGAAGCTGCTACCATGGCAGGAACTAACTCTGGGCTGTGAAGAGATTGTACCTGCTCCCACTGTTGTTCTGAGATGGAGAGGCTTCGGTGGCCTTGGGGGAGGTGGCTGCCAGAGAGAGAGAGAAGAGGGTCGGGTGGGGCTCAGCCCCTCAGCCCCCAACTGGACTCAGTGGCCCCAAACTCACCATGACCATCAGGCAGGTCCTTGGCTTGCACAAAGTCGGGTTTCAGCACCTCAAAGCACATAAACATCTCAGCTAGCAGCACCACCAAGTTGACCTGGAGGCAAAGTGGAGGATTAACCAAAAGCCACACAGCCCTAGATGCCTGTCTGGTTTCCTCTAGGCTTCCCTGAGGGCCTTACCTTGAGGGGAGGTGGGACGTAGAGCAGGTCCTCCAGGGACAGTGGGCAGCCACGAGGAAGGCGGGAGGCACAGAAGTCCTGTACCAGCTGGAGATTGTACAGGCTGTCCGCCACAGACATGGGGTCCTTGAGGCACACCTCTGTAAGGACAGGACACCCCCCAATTCTATAGGAAAGTGGAGAGGGGCCCCAGAAAATCCCAGCAGCCAATACATAAGAAATATGAATTACATCCTGCCAGGCACCAGTGGCTCTCACCTATAATCCTAGCTACCCAGCAGGCTGAGATCTGGCTGGGAAGGTGGCTTAGTGGTAGAGTGCTTGCCTAGCATGCATGAAGCCCTGGGTTTGATTGCTCAGAACCACAGAAACAGGAAAAAGCTGGACATGGTGCTGTGGCTCAAAGGGTAGAGCACTAACCTTAAGCACATAGAGGCTCAGGGACAGTCTAGGCCCTGAGTTCAAGCCCCAGGCCTGGGG